>NC_135165.1:2082500-2390250 GCF_050948215.1 Halictus rubicundus
GCCCTCTTTTTCTCAAGCCCGAGCGCGCTGCCGCTGCGCTCCTTGTCGGACACGGGGCCCGCAGTCCCTCGGTCTCCCTCTTTCGCCTCGGGGCACGCTGGTCCGGCCGGGACTCCGGTAACCCCACCGTGGGTTCGAACCGTGGGCCCCCGGTACCCCGTTCCCCGGGCCCCTCTCTTTTTCCCCCCTCCTGCCCCCGGCCCCCCGCCACGGCCGTTATCCTCCCACCTTGGGACTCTCTATCCTCGCGCATCCCGGCGTCGTCTCGCGCTGAGATATTCTCCCTTTTGCCCTCGAGGAACGAGCAATGCGGAGGCTCAGGTATGCAAGATGGCCGCCGTTCTCGAGGAGCGCTCTCGCGACGAACAGCGGTGAGGACCGCTCACGGGCGAGAGCACGAGCGAGAGAACCACCAACGGAGAAATGAAGAGAGAGAGAGAGAGAGAGAGAGAGAGAGAGAGAGAGAGAGAGAGAGAGAGAGAGAGAGAGAGGGACGACCGGGTGGAAGCGGGAACGAGAGGACCAGCGTTTAGAACCGGCGGGACAAGGATCAACCTATCGAGATGAATAATGCGCGGGGGAGGAGAGGAGGTATCGGAAAGGAAGAGAGAGAGAGAGAGGGAGAGGGAGAGGTGGGATGACAGGGGTGTGGGACGAACGAGGAAGAGTAGGACCCGAGACGTTCGAACGAAGAGGCCCCAGAAGACCACGATGCCGTAGATATATATCCGCGTATAGGCCCTATAGCCACTTTTATAACTAATCCGTTACCACGATCGAACGCTTCGAACGCTTCGACTCTCCAACGTATCTCCGACTCTCCTGGTCCCCGTTCCCCTTCGGAACAGCCTCTCCCCTGCCTCCTGACACCCCCTTCCTCGTGCCCCATCGACTTGCATTTTCGCCTGGCGCAGCGAGCCACGCTACACAACCGACTAGATTCTCCTCGCTGTTTTCCTTTAATCTAGTTTACTAGGTACCCGCGATCTCTATGGTCACCGGCTAGCGATGGGACCAACCGCGTTGCGAACCTTCGACCGTGCACCTTTCGAACCCTTCGGTTTAAAGGGACCTCCACTCCCTTTCGAAGAATCACGCCCGAATTGCAATCTTTCTCTGCGCTGTATCTAGCTCCTGAACTTCTTCAGGAAGGCTGTGTTGCAGCTGCAGCATCCTCTCCTCGTTGAAGAGCTACAGCTCTATGAAAACGAGCTTACAGATACTCTGGGAACACAAAGATCGTCCTGTTATCATAAAAATATGATACTTGCAATTGATTGGCGATTGAAAATTATTTCTTCGACGAAACGGTCCTTGCCAGTTTTCGTACAACATTCTTCCCGGTGTTCGCAAGCACACGTTGAACTCGGTCCCATCGCTAGTCCACCAGCGATATATCAGACCGCGGTATGAGTACCGGGTGTTAGAAAAGTCCCTTCGCCGCGCGCTTATCGGGGAACAAGTCGATACACGATCGTACCACTTGGAGCCACGCGTTTTCTTTCGAATCGCCGATTCCGGATCGCATAGGATATTGCTCGCCTCGCACCCCCTCCCCTTCCTTGATGTACTCGGGACTCTTCGGAGCTCGAAGTTTTCATTTTTCTATCCGCCGGATCCGATGGAATAAGCTTCGCGTTCGAATCCGTACGCGTAGAATGTGCGTGTGCAAATCCCCATTAGGCTACGTGTACGCAAAAATTTTTCAGCTTTCTCGAAAGCAAGCCCGAGCGAACGGAACAGCGACGAAACGAATCGAATATACATGTATTTCACTGTACTACCGTAAGACGCGTCGGCTGACTCTCCACGGTCATTACTACTTGTTTTTCGCGGCTCTCGCTACCGCCCGTACCTCGTGTATAATTAATTATTCGCGCCGCGGCGCGTAATAATAAGTGATCGCCGACACTGATCGCGCGCCCGCGTTACAGGAAGAATATGGGATAGATATTCTATTCCGGACCATTGCCATTCGAATAAATGTCAGAATACCTCCTCGCGTTTCGGGACCTGCAACCTTTCTAATAACGCGAGAGGGTACCAACAAATGGCACATGCACGCGCGTTCCTCTACCGCTGAACGTGTCGAATATTAATCATGCGCGTACCGGGCCGGGCATCTCGCCGCACCCTCTCCTGCGACAAATACCTCGAATTAACCCTCGCTAATAATGTGACAACGATCACTTGATGACGAAGCATAAATTAGAAATAAATAGACCCCAAAAAGCTTCCAGGTTTTACAAATTTATAAATGAAATATAAACTTCGGGGGTGTACGGTGACCGTGGAGAGGGGATTTAGCCGGGCCCGACGTGACGCGTGTCGGCGAATCACGGCTCATAAATCTTATCTGGCGGGGCATCGCGATCCGTGACGGGCCGGGTCGGGTCGGGGCTCGGAAATCTGATCGTTTTCCGCGTAGGTAAGCGTAACGATCGCCAACGCTCCGTTTATCTGGCGGTCTGCGGACCTTCTAACGACTGATTTCGCGGGACGCGCGCGCGCAGTGATAAATTCGTGGCCCATGATCGTTCCTCACTCGGGAAACGGCGTTTTGCGCCCACTTGTTTAACATTATATTTCGAGCACCGGCCTTATACGGGCCAGCATCGGCCGTGAAACAGTAAAATTCTATCTGGCTACTCGGCCGCCACGTGGGCGTTTACACGCAACAGCTTCATTGTTTCACCAAACAATAACTGTAACACGTTCCGCCGGTTTATCTTCGGCTGTTCCGCTCGCGCAGAAGACGTATCGATTCGCGCTTCTGAATCGCCCCACGGAGAAAACTACCTCGTGAAACGTCGCCCGGGATCGTTTACTGCCTCACCGAGCCGATAAACCATGCGGGACAGCGTTACATACGGTGGCCAGACTTTCGGATACGGGAAAAGATCGCGGGACTACGTTATTCTCTAGGCCAATAAGTAACCCGCTATCTTCGTTGCCTTCGCCGGCGAAGTTGAAGGTGATGCGAAGGTTTAACGCAATCGATGGAGGAGATAGCGTACTTGTTACGTGGCTCGTTGACGACATAGGCTCTGAAAACACGCTATCATTTTACCATTCGCACGGAAGATATACTTTTAATGCAATTGATCAGATCACCTTTAACGTTCAGAATTTCTAACGCGACGACCAAAGGTCTCATTAGACCATTTCAGTGACTTCGAGGTTTTCTTACTTAATAAATGCCCGACGTCACAATGTTAGTAGCCAATGGAGACTATTGGAGCCAATTGGAAAGGTGGGTTCTACTGTTTCGGTGCGTCTCGTATCTCCAGAGTCGCGTGACGTTATAGAGGAAAAACACAATTGTAGTTCTATACTTCACAAACACACTCTGGTTAATAAAACATATATATTTATTAGAGTTGTTTGCGCAATGATAAACAGTTATGTCCTAGGTGCTCCGTACGCATCTGGCATTCTCTCTATAGTGTACCTGTGCTGCGATACATACATTATAGGCACGCCAGGAATTTTTCGTATCCGTCTTTTCAAGTCTTTGTCATTTGTAGCCACAATGTAACACTTGTGCTGAAATATTATGCTAGCAGTTTAGGTACCGGTGAGATGACCTTTTTATTTCTAACAGCATCATGCTTACCTGAGTCACTCTATTAACTATACAGTCATCCGCGTAAGTGCCTCTGTGCATGCAGTTTAATCTTTCGAATCTGGGGTCCTTTATAATCTTCAATGCTATTTTGTACTTTTGTCCAAGCTTCTCCAACTCGCCCATCACGCAATCTGTTATATATGGTATGCATTTTGCGTACAGACATTGCATCATACTTTCTATAATATCTAATTTGTTTTTAATTGAGAAATTAATAAAGTTTGTGTCTATTAATATGTGGTAGGGGGGACCCAATTGTGTGTTATATTGAAAGAACAACGCCGAAGATTGCTGGGGCCTGTAAAAATATGTTTCATTTACAGTTAACGAAAAGATACAATTGTGGAGCTAGATTAATACTTACGTCTCTCTGATTTTTAGCTCAGTTGGATCCTCTTTTTTCGGTTTCTTCGGTCCTATTCTTTTCTCTGGCTTTCTGCAAACGATAAACTTGTAACAGGTGTATAAAGAATTCTGTGACAACAAACATTTAACATAACCAACAAATTCACTTACATTCTAGAATCGTTTAGATTTATCATCTTCTTCATTTGTGCAAACTTTTGCATAACAACCTTCCGGGTCTTCTTATTTTTCCCCTGTGTAAAATAAATTCACGAAAAATTAGCGTAAGTTATGCGCATTTGGAAAACAAGTCATTTTTAAATCTTCAGAAGAATAATCTAGAAGAAATGATTGACATACTTTGACACAAGAATATTTTGCAGTCCGATACCGTTGGGTTTATAGAATTCGAGAAGTACTTACCATTGTTGCTTAATGTTTAAAACACTTCAATATTTATTCACGTGCACACACTCCCGACACAAGTAATCTGTCAACTCAAAACGATTCGAACCATGTGTGCATCACACTTGCGTCAGTGGCGCCAAACGTACATTACAATAAAATCCATGTGTCGCCATCTACAGCGATAAGTCCAAGCACTGTTATCGAAAACGATTTATTTACAAATCAGAAGAATGAGAGTCAAAAGAATTCAGCAGAATGGGAGTATCCTGTGACTACGGTGTTCTACCTGGTTCTACCTTAGTAATTAAAAATCTTCTCTTCTGTTTTAAATAATGAGTTCTGACTTTAACTACACGGCTTTAGTAACTGGATTCGGTCCATTTAATAATCACGCTGTTAACGCGAGTTGGGAAGCTGTAAAAGAATTAAGGAAATTATCTGAGGATTCAGAAGAATTGAAAAATGTGAAATTGATTATCAAAGAGATTCCAGTTTCGTATGATGACGTGGCTACTTATCTACCCATGCTCGTGGAAAAGTACAAACCAACGGTAATTAGCAGTTACTTCTAAAAAGAAACAAACTATTATGCCATTTGAAACATTTATGATTTTATCTTTTAGGTGATTCTAAACGTAGGTGTATCTAGTATAGCGGAATGTTTAATGATAGAATGTCGTGCTCGTAGCGACGGCTATGAGAGACCAGATATACACAATAAATGTCCAGATGAAAGTGCCATTAAACCTGAGATTTTAGAAACTAATGTTGACGTTGACGAGCTTTGCAAAGTAATTAATGAAAGTTCCAAAGAAACAGAATGTAGTGCTTGTACTTCATGCGATGCGGGCCAGTTCTTATGTGAATATATATTTCATAAATCTCTACAAATGAAACCTGAGAGAGCACTGTTTGTTCATGTTCCTGAGCTGAACAAGTACTCGAGCATTCAAACTGCAAAAGGTTTGCACCGTGTTTTATGTTCCATGATAAACAGTGTCAAAGATCTGAAATCAACTGTTACTGGGAAATAAGAAAACCAGTATATTAAAAACAGTATATGAAATATCTTTTTAATAAAAATTAATAACTATCAAAAATGTCATTATCGTCTTCTCTATGATCCTCCATGTTGGAACCTTGTACGTTCAGGTGGTATGTTATATCTAAGTTCGAGGAACTCAGGTTTTCTAATCATAGAAGCAACATGCCCCATCTGAATTGTACAGTCAGGATTTAAATTCGGAGGCAGTAGTGTGCATTCCCTTTCCAAAATGCATGCCAACCCTTCCAAAAGTTCCACGAACCCCATAGATGCAGCAGCTCTGCGCAATCTGTTGACTTCCTATAACAAAATACAAACCTTGAAAACCGTGGTTTCGAACAAACGTAGTCCAACAACTTTTATCTCTTTCTTTTACATATCGCTGATCCGGAATGTTACCTTCAGAGGCGTGCAGGAACCCAAATATGTCAGATTGGGACAAGTCGAGAATTTTATTCGGGATAGGGGCGGGTTCCCGACATTTCCGGGTTCTTGCACACCTCTAGTTACCTTATAAAAGTTTTGTGTCTTCTCCGGCAATTTTCTTGCATGCCTCAAAATTTTCTGAATGTCAGATTGCAATCCAACTTGACGTATCCAAGAAGGTGCATTCTGTGTGTAACTTCGTTTTTCATTTGGCCTAACGGGAAAACTAGCAGCGTTGCCTTTGGTTGGATCAACTGGTCCTAAATTATTGAAACACCCTAACCAGGGTACAACATCTAAACCTGGTTCTAATACTGTCAACATTAAATTTGATTTCTTTTTTGTGTCAGCCCAAGAATATATAAAGCCATACCACTCGTTGCTCAACAAACAGAGAGCTACCATATTTTCCACCTGTAAACAATGTATTTTAAATCATTAAAATACAAAAGTTTAACTTCTTAGAGTGCTACCTTTAATGCTCCGTGTAATAGGACACAAAACGATGGTATTTTTCCTTCGTCTCCATTCTCTTCTGTATCTGAATCTTCTTCCAGAGATATGCCTTGCATACTTGGACTTTTCTCCGTGGCTAATGGCAAAACTAAATGCCTGGATATCGCGCTGGGACTCCCAACATCGGCTACAGATATAAATCCACAGATTTCTATGGTCTTCGATATCATCAAACCAGATACCAATTCAAAGTCTGTTTTCTTTGTGTAAGGCTAGAACACACAAAGGCAAGTTTAGAATTTTATGTTTGTATTCTAGAGCTGTGTGAGAACTTGAAAATGTCTGGTCAGGACGGGTCGTGCCTGACGATCTTGAAATAATGTACTGCCTACCATTGGTGCAGGTGACAGGAGAATGCAAGAACCTAAATTGCCACATTTTAAGTATCCTTGGAAAGAAATGTAGTTAGTTTCTGCTAGCTTCTGGAAACATGTTGTAACTGATTGCTTTGAGAGTGGTGATTCTGGGACAAGTACTACACTATCGCCACCAGCTAATTCAACTAGCCTTTGATACAGTGGTAAACCCATGTGTAGACCCGCATCTGTCCATGTGAAATAATTAGAGAACGTTTTTTATATAGCCAATAATTTACAAGTAATTTTAAGTCTTCGTGTGAGGCGATTTACCATGTATGTTCATACCTTGTTGTGGTCCAATGCAGACGATACTTAACTTTCCTGGATACGGAAAGGGTAATGGAAATGGGTTTACATCTCTCGTTATATTTAAAGAGTTCAGAGAATCGCCCAAAGACATTGGACCGACTCCAGGATTACCATCCGTAATTAGGACAACTTGACAGGCTGTGGTATTACCCCATTCTGCCATAATAACATTGTTAACGCCATGGAGAGCAGTCTCGATGCAGGTCTTGTCACATTCTTCTATAGTTTGCAGTTTTCCACGTATACTATCATAGTCGCGGGTAAATGGACAAATAACTTCATACAGAGACGAAAACACAACCTAAAAGAGGAATGAAACAATGCAACAAATTGAAAATAACAATGGTGTAATATATATGATAGAATGTCTGCACTTACTAATGACACAAATTCCAGCTTCGAATTTACTTGTAAATAATGTAATAAAGCGTTTATTCCATGTATAGCTAGATGATGCCTTGTCAACTGTTCACTCTGATTATTCTCACAAGATGCATTTCCTAATATTGGACGTCTCATTGACAGAGACACATCCAATGCTATAACTGTTGGCATTTTCTATTTCCAAATTCAAACATTCACTTACACTCACATATGCTATAAAAGTACTTTGTTCATTCGTTAACTAAGTCGTTAAACCTAAAGAAACTTTTAGGTTAATTACGTTTTCTATTTCGAAACGAGGTGTAAAAGTTTGCTTCTACATATTTTTTATTCATTTTAATCAATATGCTAAAATCTGATTGTTATTTCAATCTAATTTACTTCTTTGTATCACATAAATACTTGTCAACAACCTCCAATACATATACTGTACATATATGTACTTAATGTGTGTATACACAAATACCACTCGTGTGTTACTACATATATAGTACGTACTTTGTTTACGTATATAACTATCGGATAACGTAAAAAAATACAATTAAATAAAATAATGCATTATTTTAAGCGGTATTAAAAATATAAAAGATTCGATCTTATTAAACAATTTAATTTTACGGCAAGATACATATATATGGCCAAATTATTTGAATTTTGTAGAGTTGCAGAATGTTCATATTTATACATATCAAGTAAATGATAAAAATGTGAAAATGTTTTTATCGTTACTCATAGCAATGTTTCATAAGAGATTGATGATCAATATGGCCTGATGAATTGCATTTCTGCAGCAGTATATTACAGGAAAATAGGTGCCTAATGTTTATTTTCCAACAAAGTGGAGAATATCGGAGGGTGTCCTAAGATATCGCTTATCGAGAACTTGATATGCGTGTGATTAAGTAATTGTCTCATTAGATACATATAAATAAGTCGTTTAGTGTTCAATAATGTAGGCAGTCTCTCGTTCGACGCTAACACGAATGCGTCATCAGCTGATTGCGTACTACAAAAGTCGGAATAACAAACATTTACAGTGATACATTTTCGATGTGTTCCTCGCGTGGACTTTTGATTCCGTGGTAGTGTAATCTAAATTGTTCGTTTAATTATAAAGTATAATCCAACGATTACGATTTCATTAAAGTTCAATGTTTAATATCTATACATAGTCGTTTGGAATACCATGCGCTTGTGTTTGTTCGTCTGTGCAATAATATCCTTCTACTACATTTCACCAGTGAAATTGTGGCATGTCAAAAATAAACAAATATCTCCAATCATATTCGGTAATATATTTTTCCTAATAATTCGATAATCGTAACAGATACATGTTAAAGCAATGGTTGTATAAACAGTTCCAGGTGATGGAGGCAGCCAAGTTGAAGCTAAACTCAATAAAACCTCCGTAGTACATTATATCTGTCAAAAAACTTCGAATGACTATTTTAATATCTGGTTGAACTTGGAATTACTTGTACCAGTGGTTATAGATTGTTGGGTAAATAATTTACAGACCGTTAAGAAACATGTTATGTTTCAAATATCTTTGTTTATTGTTATGTTATGACAGAATTATCATTTCAGATTGATAATATGAAGTTAATTTACGATAATGTGACTAGAACAACAAAAAATTCAGACGGTGTTGATATACGTGTACCAGGCTGGGGTGATCCTTTTGTTGTTGAGTATTTGGACCCAACTAAAGCTTCTCCTGGATCTTATTTTAAAGATATTGGTAACATGTTAGTTGCCGACCTTGGATATGCTAGAAATAATTCTGTACGAGGAGCACCTTACGATTTTAGAAAAGGCCCTAGTACGTATGATTGGGAGAATGTTTATTGAAACGAATTTCAAATAAATTGTAATTTCTTTTAGATGAGAATGAACAATTTTTTACTAAACTGAAAGCTTTAGTTGAAGAAACATATGCTGCAAACCAGCAAACCCCTGTAACATTGTTAGCACACAGCATGGGTGGACC
This sequence comes from Halictus rubicundus, assembly GCF_050948215.1. Taxonomy (NCBI): domain Eukaryota; kingdom Metazoa; phylum Arthropoda; class Insecta; order Hymenoptera; family Halictidae; genus Halictus; species Halictus rubicundus. Next base: position 2,091,911 of record NC_135165.1, read on the forward strand.
AATGACACTTATTTTCTTACAACGTCAAAAACAAGCATGGAAAGACAAATACATTAGTTCTTTTATTACACTTTCGGCTGCCTGGGCTGGATCTGTGAAAGCCCTTAAAGTTTTTGCTATTGGTAAATAGCGAGAAATATTCAACTGTAGATTTCTGAAGAATAAAATGTTTATACATTAAAATTTATATTTCTAATCGCTATGTAATTGTAGGGGATGACTTGGGTGCATATCTTCTTCGTCAAAGTATTCTAAAAGATCAACAAATAACTAGTCCTAGTTTGGGTTGGTTATTACCGTCAAAATTGTTTTGGAAAGATACAGAAGTGTTGGTGGAATCAAATGAGAAGAACTACACGTTGGCCACTTTAAAAGATTACCTAATGTAAAGTCTGATGTATACAGTATTTGCACTGTTGTTTCGGTAGTATAAATAACAACGATTCTGTGCCTTTTGTAGAGACATAAACGTTCCAAACGGATGGGAATTCAGGAAAGATAATGAAAAGTACCAGTTGGACTTCACTGCTCCAGGAGTTGAATTGTATTGTCTGTATGGAACTGGAATCGATACAGTACAAAAGTACATAACTGCATTATATTTCTATAATTTTACGTCGTAAGCTTTGCCATTCTAACGTTTATACATAAATTACTTCTAGATTATATTATAAGCCTGGCACATCCATACAAGGCATTCCTCAATTACTTCCTGGCGACGGTGACGGTACTGTGAATCTAAGAAGTTTGGAAGCTTGCAAACACTGGCAGGGTAAACAAAAACAGAAAGTTTATACCCAAAGTTTTCCTGGTGTAGATCATATGAACATTCTCCGAAACCCAAACGTTTTAAGTTATATTAAAACTGTTTTAAAAGTATGACAGTACTAGCCAGGAAATGACTCTAGATATAGAGTGACTTTAGATATTACCTAGACTCTACGTCTCGACTTCAAGCGATAGAAAAATCAAGAGATTCTTTTTCTTCCATCTGTGTATATATGTGTATGTGTATGTACTATTTTGTATTAAGTGAAATCTACCATGTGTACCTCGAAATATTGCTCCAAATCCTATTTCTTGCCAGATTAAGAGCAACCAGTCATAGGTAACTAATCTAAATACCATTCTTTTGTATTTATTCTAGCTTATTATTTCGTCAGACGTACGTGTGATGTACATTGCTGTGAACATGACATGGCACAAAAGATTTAAAATAAAAACGAGAAATACGTTTACTTTTTACAGCAATTTCCATAATTTTTGTCTTTAGTTCTTCTACGTTTTACTCGTATCAGCGTGTCAGGTACAAATGTATTAAACATACTCTCTATGTAACTTATCTATTTAATGCGATATAATTTATATAAAATATTTACAATAGTGTTTAAAAAATGTCAATGCTCTTTGCAAACCTTATTATATAGAATTGTAGATACCTCAAAGAGAATGTAATTTACAAATACAACAATATCATATCAAATAAAAGATTCGAGTAAAGGTGTACATAAGAATAACTTAATTTGAAAAATTAAGATCTTTTATTATCTGTCTTGCTGTTGTAGATTTGGTTTTGTTTGCAAGTTTAAATAAATAACACCCATAGTCGCATCACAGATCGCGAAGACATAATTACAATCTAAGCCACAAATATATATTTATTGTATTCTTAATCACTTTTTATATCTCAAAATATGTTTATTTCAGAAATATTTTTTTCGCATAAGTATATGCACATTCTGCGGCTGTATAAATTTTTATTTCCATTTTTAACACAGCGAACACGTGCATGAAAAATTTATTCTCAGGTTTGAGGAAAAAAAACAGCATGAAGACAGCACCGGAATGCTCTGCTTGACGTATTTGTCAGCTAAGTTTGCTGTTATTGTGAAATATTGTGTGTCGACCAATTTATGCTATCGTTCCTCGAGTTAATGGTGTATGAATGCAATGAAATACTGTTTAAAAAAATGCGCACACAATATTCTCAGAAATAATGAGGATTCATTTAATGTCAGTTGAGGCCAGAAGAAGTTTTCAGAAAGGCGTATAATCCTAGAGCCAAAATCGTTACCACGGTGATAGTCTTGTAATTTCTAATGCGATACGGTATTCGCGGCGATGACTTTACAACTCTAAGCTGACGTTGTCTCTCTCTCTCCTGACGACTCGCTTCCGCTTTTGCCTTCCACTCTTGCTCCTTGCACTTTCTCTTTCGATCGTATTCTCTAACATCGTTAGTTATAGATTCGGGAGGGTACTTGCGATATAAAGTTTTCGCTTCGACTAAGAGCGTTTCGAACGGTAAATCGTCTGGCAACTACAAATAATAATTATTTTTATGAACTGTAGGTTTTTAAACGCAATTTTATTTGTACAGCCAATTTAAAACAATACTCACTTTACACAACACTTGATGTGTATGACCCATGTCAGGAGTAGTGTTAAAAATTTCGGTCGCTCTATGCGCTACGATTACAGTACTTAAATAGAGAGGCATCAATGGAGGACTGCCAAGAAAGTAATCAAATAATCTGTGTAACAATCGCCTATTCTCCGCGTACTTGTGTGCATACCATGTTGTATACTCAGCCAATGCAAAGTGTGGAAATAATTCTACACTACGGTAAAAGATAGTTTTAATAAATGCAACGAGTTCTTGCATCGCTGATATCTACATCATTCAAAGATCTGTTATCATACTAACTTCTCCAGGTGTTCCAATAAGGTGGGATGCACTCTCTCCAGCAATGCAAATATAAAAAATAATTCTTGATTTACTTTCTCCATTGTTCTTTCCATAAATCTTTCCAAAAATTCTAATGAGATAGCCTCGAGCACGTTTAATGCCTTCTCTAAGCCCATGACAATTAAAACAGTCGCAGCTATGTCATTGTATCCCTGGTAGTAACTAAGTACGCATTATTTTATTTTATATTATTCGTATATCTACAGATAGTGTCTTTAACATGCAAACAGACAGTATTAAAAGGTACTGACTTTAATGTAGAATGCCTGTGAAGTACCCAACATATTAATTGCGCCAATTGCTCGTGAAAGGATTCTATTTCTGGTTCGGTAGCATTCTGAGAAATATGACTACCACTACGGGCAACATCCTTTAGTATTTGTTGATAGACATCGTTAGGTACATAATCCTGTATTGTTTTTAATCCGTTTACAGGTAAACTACTTTCTTCGGATAATCTTAGAAGCTTTGGCCACAGTACCCTTCTTATATCATCTATAGATCATCTTTATGATTTCAAGATTTAATTACGAGCTACAAAATTATTTTCAATAAGGAACCTGTAAGCCTAAATTAAATACAGTTTTCTTTCGATATAAGATGATGGTTCTGATTGGCTTTCGACATATTGTGAATAAGGATACCTATTTGGTTTGACATTGTCCTTGTGTGGGATATTTATAGGTCATACCCTCTCTCATTTTTGTTGTGAAAAAAACATTGTTGTATTATATCGAAAGAAAACTGTACTCTAGGCAAAATATTGGTATATGATTTGTTTTTTACTATTTATCGACCGAAACATATTGATATTTACATTTTTAAAGAATTGTATATTTTCTAAGATCCTTTATACAGTGGTTCCTTGTTGATAATAATATATCATCGTGTTAATAAAATACCATTGACTAGGCCCTCACTACTGCAACCCAGTAGTCGGAGTTCTCCTAATGTCAAGTCAGGATTAACAATGCTTCCTTGAATAACTTTTATCTTCATTCGTTCCCTATCCGTCAAGGGATCTATATCACCAAAATCACCATCTGATAAACTGGTATCGTTTTTGCAACTCGACACCCCGTTTTGTTTACCAGACAAACTAAAGTCCGCGATATCAGGTATTCGTGGTATAACGTTATCATGCCATGCCCTCGTTGAATCGGACAATCTTACAAGAGGCACACTGCTTTCAGAATCCGCGGTTTTATCTTCCGTCTGGTCGAAGTTCACTGTTTCGGTTACATTTCTTCGTCTGACTTTCAGGTTATGCTCTTCAGTAGGTATTGCCGTTTTCGTAGACATTTCTCGGTCGCTGGAATCCAAAGACATTTCGTCTCCTTCGGTCTCCATTCTTCTTGACATAACGAATTCATGCCAATAATTTTTCGATGCGTATCATAGCACAACAAATTTACAAAAGACTCCCGGAATTTACGATCGAACGACAGTCTGTCAAGAATGACATGCATTGATTACCATTACACAGTTCTCGAAATCGAATAGTTGTTTTTCTGACGTGGCATTTTGCCATAGACAAGATACGAGAGTAGACGTAACAATCTTACGAATGTTTTCGTGACCCCATATAACTGCTTTGTCGACTAGGTTTACGGGACCCGTCAAAATGACGGGTTCTAATATTTTTAATTTAAAATGCATACATGAGAAATTATTTAGCAAATTTATTTCTTTGGATACATATTATTTTTAAAATATTGCTAAAAATGTGGGTTGCACGTTCTCGTTATTTTTATAAAGTAATTCAAAATAGTCACTTCTAGTGCTCCGTAAACCTAGTGTTAAAAAAAAACCGAAGATATCTTTGTTTAGTTGTACCACAGACGAGGTATAATATAGACCTATCATCGAATGTATTTTTGTGGCCCACTTTTTTGGGGTCACGTAACCCCATTACCATTTTCGTGTCACGTCTTGTATTATCAATTGGAACTAAAATTTGCTGACAGCATCCTCAGTGGTAGGAATTAAAATTAAAAATAGCTACAATATATAGTCACTGAAGTCTGTCACTGATTTTTTGAACAGTCGATATTTCAGAACATGAGACATGAAATCCCATAAGATGATAGGTCTATCCTTATACCTCGTCTGTGGTTGTACCTAGTTGTAACGGGGAGGATATGGTCTATCCTCTCTGGTAGTGGAATTACTACATGTTCATAATCTATGGCACAAAGATATCGCAATCAACACGCGATCTGGTTCGGTCGTTACGTTATAGTAAAAAGGTTAATTTCATTGAACATTGTTCGTGAGATTCTCATTCTAAAATTAATATCTTTTACAGGAATTAATTGAAGTCACAAAATGTCTGGAGTATTAAACTCTCTGTATACTGCTGTTTTCAAGAGGTCTTCCACATTCACCTTGGCGATTATAGCAGGCAGTTTCATATTCGAGCGAACATTGGATCTATGTTCTGATAATTTGTTCAAAAGTATTAACAAAGGGGTATGTACAGACAATTATTTATAAATTCATGCTATCAGATTTATGTTTTAAGTTCTATCGCATCACAATTTTATGAAAGTTACACAAGATCGAACGACTTTGTAATACTCCGTATGTGTCATTAGTCAAAATGAATTATTTCGGTCAATTATTGAATCGAATGTAACCAAAACTTCTAAATTCTGTGCACAAAGAGATCTATACATTGCGCACGATCAATGTCACGTTTCATCTGAGAGAAACAAAATTGTGATATAGCTGTAAAGTGTTGCATAATAGGGAGACTGGTTTTTCTCACATTGGTGTTGTTCCTATTCCAGAAACTATGGGATGACATCAAACACAAATATGAATAATAAATAAACCGAACCATTTGTTACTAGTCAAATAGGTATGTTATTCCGTTAATCTTACACAAATAAAGAACAATCTTTTGAAAGCATAATGGTTTTATTTGCCACTTTATTAATAAACAGACAGTTCTTATTGCATTGGATTATAAGTTTCAAATAAGAAGAAGAAAAGATGTGTATACTTGTATGATTTAGTTAACGCCTAGAATGTTATTCCACAGGAGTCATGAAACGACCAGAGAACAGTGTCATCTTTGTTACAGAGTCCACGATCAAAAATAAGAATGGCTTGTCCAACCTGATGTCACTAGTCCATGATGCAAGAAGTTCGAATGCAACTTCTGTGAATATTTAATTAATACATTAATTATTCGATTTATTCAATCAACGAATTGTTCAAGTTGTAATGAAACTATCATAACGACAAAGGATTTTAAGAGAACAAATTTTCTTTAAGGTACCTGTATCGGCAGCAGCCAATGTTCCTTCTTCGTCTACGTTCATTTTAACGTTTTGCAATATACTTGTTACTCTCAAGCCACCATTAAGCGCGATTCTAGTTAAGTTGGCAGTAGGTTCAAATATACTTTCGATGCCCAACTGAAAAATGGTAATATCCGCTTCACATCAGAGCATACATAGAAACTTGCAGTGCATCAAGATTCACAAGAGACACGATACAGTAATACGTTTTCTACTATACTTGGTACTCACACGTTGTAGTGCAGGCACTAAATTAAGAGTATTTTCAATACTGAATTTCGGCAGGTGGATCTTAATGTTATTCTCCTTGAGACTGGCTAATATCGCAGATACGGGCACAGTAGACAAGTCTTTGGACAGTACTCGCAGATACGGATCCTTCTCCCTCTTAGTCGGGATGATCGTCAGCATCGACGTTTCGCCGTTCTAAATATGCGAAGCATTGCAGCAAGAATTGCGACGATAATTTTTGGTAATCACTAGAGGCGTGCGAGAACCCATGTACGTTGGGTCGGGAATATTAGGGTGCTCGAATGTATCGGGATTCCCGAGAATATTAGGGTGCTCGAATGTATCGGGATTCCCGAGAATATTAGGGATTCCCAAGCATATTCGGGTTCTCGCACACCTCTACCAATTACTTTGATCGTACCGAGTAAGGAATTTCTATAATCTCAGCCTCTATGGAGGATATGTAGGCGTATCGGTACGTAGACTCGTGGCTCATGAAATAAGCGTTGCGACACTCTCCGGTCGCAATGTAGAAACATTCAAGTTTCGTTTTCTTTCTGTCGAACGCTTTCAACCAGCCCCCTTTGAAGTAGATCACAGAAGTCAGCAATAATTGCGTGTTGGGTGGAAACCCGCCAACCACAGGCGACGAAAGTTGTCCGCGCGTCGCACGCTGAACAAAATCGTTGATTTTTTGCGCGGTACCCAGCGAGTCCTCGAAGTTCACGCTTTCTACGCTTGCGTGATAGTAGGTTTGCAAAGAGTCTTTGTAGCTGTCCAATATGTGCAGGTTCTTATTCACCCAGAAGCAAGTCGATAGATCTATTTCCGTGCCGTTTCCGTTCCTCTGGAAACAGGGAGAAAATATTGAGGCATCTTCTAATAAGAACTTTCATCCAATAATTGTGAAACTAGAAATCTAGTTCGACCTCACTGGTGATTCTAGCGTTAATATTTCTTGGTGTACCTTCAAGGACGCCAAAGTACGCTGCGTGTTTTTTCGTATTAGAGATTCGTTGTCCGGTAGTCTCAACGTCGACACGATTTCTGCTTTCGTCTCTCCGCCAGACGCTTCCGCCAGCATCGTCAGAGCCGCCTTAATGCTGGCTGGTGATGATATCAAATTTCCCTGGTATTCTTTGCTCAAGGACTGCAATGATATTCATATTCGTACCGTAGATCCTTCTCTTTTATCTTCTACGTCTCTAATTGCATTATAATTACTAGTTGGACACAGTGCCTAGTTCCTTACCTGCGTTAAGTACGTATTGAAGAGATCGTTCCGATCATCGGCATTCAAGCCGGCCTGCAAGGCGTCTAGAAATTTGTTTACGTTAATACCTGTCGCGAATCGTTTATTCTGATCTACTCTCAAAGCCCGCAGGAGAAACAACCACTACGCCTACAAGCCACCAATTTCTTTACTCGAAGAGAGTTTCAAACATGCAGAACTAAAGAGTCGGAGGATTGACTGAATCATTTATTTACTTCATACACTACATTAAACCCGACTAACGTTAATCCCAAAGAGAAGTAAAAGGAAGAATTATTGATAGGGAAATAAAAGCGAGATTGCTCGTAGTCGACAAAGCCTGCTTTGGATAGGATAGTCGAACAAAAGACGGATATAGACGGATATCTATAAAGTCAATTGCACCATGCGTCGAAAGTGATTAACCTGCGTTCGGTAATTCTGATCCGAATTTCGACTCGATGTTTTGCTCGATCCGTGTTCCGAGAGGATTCGTTACTTTGCCAGCAAAGATGATCGTGCCCGTGGTTTCATCTTCGATGTAGAACACGAACGGATGGGTCGCGTGGAACGTTTCATCTCCGATCTTGTTACCGAGCTCGACCTCTGGAAATGAAGAATGTTTCATTAGCCGAAGAATAGATAAAGCATTAGAGAGAGAAGTAGAATCAAACGATTACCAGTGGCCGCGAAAGACGTGGTTCCATTCTCGTTCACCTCTATCCCAGCCTTCTGATAGACGCTCGTCACTTTCAAGCGTCTGGAGATCCGTTTCGTTAGGGCTATCCCCGTCAAGGTGGCCGTGTCGTCGAAGATATCACGAATACCAAGCTAATCGAGCAAATTGACGAATTAGGATTGCGACGTTGGGAACGTGTCCTTCATCGAAAACAAATTTTAACGATTTGCGGTCCGTCGATAGCTCTTAAATGCTTTCGTGTATAAATTATAAAAACAGGTTCTCTTCTATCAACCAGAGAAATGAAAGAATCTTGATTTTGACTGAGACAAAAAAAGTTGATGGCGCTAAAGCCATCGCCGACCGCAAAACTTGAACAAAGTCGACGCACCTCGCGAAGGACGGGCTCCAAATAATTGGTGTCCTCGAATTTGAACTTTGGAATGATGACGTCGACGGGTAAATCCTGCATGTGCCACATGTTTCTCGTCAGCACGAACTGGTTGATCTTGTTGGTGATCCGATCGATTCCGTCTTTGGTCCACGGCAGCAGCAAGTACATGGCGAACTTCTGTCCCTGCAATTAGACAAAAAGCGAATATCAGTTTCGCCGCTGCGTGCAATTCGCAAATTCGTATCAAGCCGATGTCTCGCGTACATCGTATGGTATGCGGAGAATTTTTGCCTCCAGCTCCGACGATTCGACGTAATAGAAACGACCAACGCTACGCATAAGAGGAACTTGAACGGTCCTATTGGACCCTACATAAAACGCTCCGTTTCGAGTACTCTTCTCGGAGAAGTATTGTCGATGCCACGTTCCCTTGAAGTAGAACGCGTTCGTGATCACCATCAACGAATTCTGGATCTTACTCTCTGCAAAATGAAAAACCATTCGGTAAGCCGGACTTATGGCTGCCGCTGACCGGTTCTCAGATTCCTCACCATCCTCCACCAATTTCTCTATATTGCCTTCGGTGATGTTGCTGACCCATCGATTAATATCTTGAACGACCGGTCGCGCGTCCGAAAAATTCGCGGTCTTCACGTCGCTGTTGTAATAAACTTCCGCGATAGCCTGGTATCGTTGTCTGACCGATATAATCGAGTCGGTATAAATTCTCGTCCCGATGTTCAGTTTGTAAGCCGGCGATCTAGCCTGCGAACCGGTTAAAAATTAATCCGCGGAAGGCAGAGACGGGACTTCTCTTTTTTCTTTTTTAACTGGCGCCGTTTTCTTACTCGAAGCGAGTCCAAGATATCTCCGAATCTCTCTCTGGTGGCAGTCAGGGTGGCGGGCAGTAGCAACGCGTGGGCGATCTCACGGGCAGACTCGTCCTGCGCGCCCTCGTACAACAGGACCAACGCGATTTTCAGCGAGATCGGCGACAAAAGCAGATTGCCCGGCTGTTTCTTGCTCAACGCCTGGCGACAAAGAGAATTCGTAAGAGTACACACAGCGCAAGGGTAAGGGACGAAAAAAAAAAAAAATCGGTTTCGCTGATAATTACTGTGAACAGCGACCAGTCGAACGTGGAGAACCGCTCTCCTCGATACGGCACAAAATCGTCCTCGTGGTTCTCGTCATGTTGCCCGTTCGCAAGATCGATGCCGCCAGCGGTTGCGTTCGGAGCGTTGGAAATTCCCGACGACGCGGCTCCGCATGACCCCGTCGCGAGCGTGGCAATTATCGTCACCAATCCTGCAATCAATAAATGTATTTTTTCAAGGAATTCGCCGAAGACGATTCGATCCGTTGAAACGGTCCACGATCCGAGCCGAGTTCCCGATTCTCCCGGTCTCAGTCTCGACACACTGTGTTTTCTCAAGAAATCGTGAAAACACGCGGCCAAAATAGATCGGATAATGATCGACGGAGGGACGCGACCTCTTACCCAGTAGATCGGCGTGGTTCATGGTCGCCGTGCTTCTCTCTTTATTTGCCAGATAATTACTGTTGATAAAACTGACTGCGGAGCGTACGGCGCTCTTGGAACGATTCGACAAACGCGTCGAGGCAGAATGGCAATGACGTTTTCGATCTCATCCAGCGAAGTTCACGAAACGGGGAACCGGTCGGTCGGCTTTATCCGTCTCTCCGTCCGTCCTTCCGTTCGTTCGTTCGTCCGTCCTCCAAGTCTCGCACGCAACAGAAGAGAAGCGACACAAGGCAAGAGGGGACCGGCCGTGTGTTCGGCAGGACGAATCAACTGGAAAGAAATGTCGATGATTCATGGATACGAACGGAACGCCGATTCCAGCTACGTCGCTTCCAACTACGTCGCTTCCAACGGTACATCGTGTCGTCGCCGGGAAAACACAGTTTGCGCAACTTTTGCTGGAACGTCGACGCGGGAACGCGTGTTGTTTGAACATTAAAAACAGCAATTCCTCGTGTCCGATGTAATTATTCTATTACGACGAGTACGAGAGAAAATGGTACATCTTTGACGGAGCTACACGGATCGTTTATTTGCAACATTATACCGATCCCTGCACCGTGCAGCAGGATCTCGCTGGCGAACGGAAGCTAATGGTAACCCAATGGGACTCTCGACTGGCAAAACCCTATCCTGCGTATCCAGTTTTCGTTACCGAGCTCCGAACAGCTCGGATAAATACACTAACGAGAGCAAAACTGAGTCTACACTATTCGAAGCAACGTAACTTTTTCAAAATTAGATGAAATGACTTGAATTTTATTGAGAAGTTGGAAGGATTAGTTTATTAGACGAGGTGTAAAAAAGTTTGAATTGATCGGAATCGCAAAAGAAATAGTAAAAGTTGGTTTTTTCAGCTTTTTTTGTCTGAGCCTGTATCGAAAATTTAAAGAATGTATTTGAGTCGATCGAATAAATTATATCCATGCTGAACATTTCACCGATATTGGTTAATTCGTTTACGAGTTGTAAACGATTAAAAGTGGGATTTTAAGTCGAAAATCGTGAAAAACGGCAATTTATAACTCGTAAACGAATTAACCCTTTGCACTCGAGTGGTGACTCTGAAGCACTTATTTCAAAGAAATTACGAGAAATTTTACAAAATATTCGTTACATTACAAAATTTGTATTTAACAGATTACTAAACATTTAAATATTATATGTGGAAATCAGATAAGTTTCGTATGAACAAAATGAAAATATTCTAAAACGGAAGAAAAATTTAGTTTTAGAATGAAAATAGCGCCGAGTGCAAAGGGTTAACCGATATCGGTGAAATTTTCGGCATGGATATAATTTATTCGAGCGAATCAAACACATTTTTTAAATTTTCAAAACAGGCTCGAATAAAAAAATTAAAAAAAAAACAATTTTTACTATTTTTTTTGCGATTCCGAGCAATTCAAACTTTTTCCAAAAATTTTTCACACCTCGTCTAATAAACTAATCTTTCCAACTTCTCAATAAAATTCAAGTCATTTGATCTAATACTTAAAAACTTATGTTGCTTCAAATACTGTGGACTCAGTTTTGCTCGTCAGTGTATATTAACCCATTAGCGGCCATTGTACTCGCTTGAGTACAGGATAACAAGATTATATTTGTTTGCTTCTAGCGTCGTCAAAGATTGACTAGATGTTTTGTTCATCGTTTGCTAAAATTTAAAAAAAAAATTCTTGCCCGTTAATGGGTTAATTCGTCGCTCGAGGCTTGATTCGAGGTTCAGCTCTCTGACGCGAGAGTTTTACGGAACCTCCCTGGATCCGAATCAATCCGAATCCTCATTATAGACAGATCGTCAGCAATGGCGTAAGCAGAGGCCTGGCCTCCCGTATATACGGTGTACAGCATATACAGATGCCCGACGGGAAGCGTTTTGGGCGAATCAGGGGCCATGCCCCCCCAGACAATGATTCTAGCTACGCCAATGATCGTCGGACCGCGATACATTTGTCCTTGGTTGTTCCTTTCTTGTTTCAGCAAGGAAGTACTCGTGGGCCTCGAGTTTCAAGGACTATTTGGAGACCGAGCGAAAATTTCGCTTGTCTCCGTTTTATATACCTTTGCGAGGGACGGAGAGCTGGACCATGGCGCGACCTTCGTTTATGCGATAAGGGACGCGTTTGGACACGGTACCCAAAGGTATAAAGCGATTTATACTAATTCCTTAGAGAAACAGAAATGGACTTCTGGAGTGCGTCTTGTCAATTTGCGGCTCACGATGTTCTAGTTTAAAAGATTGCTTTGCAGAAGAAACTTTACATTGTAACAAAGATAAAGTCTTATCATTTATTCGAATTTAGACATTGTCGGCAGCTAAATTCCCGTATAAAAATATCGATACACGCTGTGAGTTAAATAACGATTTCAGAACGCGTTAAAACTACTTCCACCGGTTTGCGCCAACAGAAACGATTCTTCTTTGATCTGTTCGCGTAACATCGCAGTCTCGTCTTCGCTACTGCTCGAGTGGTTTATTACATTTATCCTCCGATTTCGTTTTCTTCTCTTCTTCGAATTGTCTTCGTACCTCGCGCCCCTTGCGCGCTTTCTCTTCCTACTTTCCAATTCTTGCTCGGCTTTTTCCAGCTCGGACAACTCTTCGACACGAACTGACACCTCTTCCTCGCCCACGCAGAAGGAATCCTGAAAGAAAGAAATTTATTAGGTTTCCTGATCAATGTTCTCGCTCGAAGCTAACATCTCGCTTACGTTTAAATAGGATTCGTGAGTTTGCGACACCGGCTGCGAATATATTTCGACGTCAGCGTCGACGGGCCGCGGCTCCTTGAAGAGGAACCCGTCGTGTCTCTTCACCGGACTCCTAATCGTCTGCAAGTAGTGTGCTCTCATGTCAGTAGTGTCGTGCACGTTCTGCGTGTAGCTGACAAAGTCCTCGAGATCTTGATCAGTCCCGGAACTTCCGTCGGTAGTGTCGGCCATGTCGTTCGGGGAAACTTGTGCCTCGTCATCGATGAATTCGTTCCTCGCTCGCCTCCGTTTGTTCTCGCGCTTCTTGCTCAAAGAGGAAAGTGCCTTCAAACGTTTCGATTTCGCGCTATCGACACTCTCGCTCTCGAAATTCTCTTTCAAATCCTCGAAGAAGTAACTGGTATCGACCTCGACGCTCTTCTTCTTATCCTGGAAAAAGGAACTCTGTGCATCGACTCTGTTCGCAGCTCGACCGTTGAAATCCCTCGCGGAGTCGCGCTTCAGGCTCAAGCTCTGCTTCACGTTCGCCAACTTCCTCGCGATACTGCTACCGGAAGTAGATTTTTTCGCCGATTTTTCAACGGAGATCCAAACGTCGTCCGAATCCCACGCGGTGAAACTACTTGCGCCTCCTTGGGGCTCGGTCTTCTCTTCTTTGAACCAATTCGACGTGGCACCATTCTGCTCCGAGTCGGAAACCTCAAAATCATCGTCCCACACGAAGTCGTCCATTGTAAACTCTGCGCCGACTGGTTTCTTCTCCGTGGCGCTGACTTCTCCAAAATCGGGATCTTTTGTGGCAGTCGGTGTAGTCCGTTCAATAGAACATTTCATTTCCGGCTGACTGTGTTCCGAGAAACTTTCCGCTTCCGGCTCCTCCTGTTTGAAGGAACATTTCATGTCCGGCTCACTCTGTGCAGTGGAACCGTTCATTTCCGGCTCAATTTGTTCAAACGAACCTTTCGTTTCCGGCTCAAAATCTGGAATGTCGGCCAGGTCCGAGACGAACTCGTCCTCGAACATGTCGTCATCGGACTCCGCCACTGTCACTCGAGAGTCTGAGTTCGAATTGATTCGAGCTATCTCGCCGATCGCTTGCGTTATGCTGAGCAAGTTCTTACTCTTCTTCTCCATGTTTGTGTGCGAAGTAAGGTTATTTACAATTGCATTCTCGCTGCTGTTGGATGCTGTGAAGCTACCGAATTCGAATTCTTCCACTTTCAGATTCTTGATGGACGTTTCGACGTCTTCAGTCGTGCGATGGCAGTATTTAGAGGATGTCTCTGCAGCTGCTTCTGCAACCTGAGCGCTTTCAGAAGCGCATTCAGAGTCGGATGTTTCGTTCAATATGTCCTCGAACGAACCTGGTTCCAAATTGTGCGAAATTGTGTTATCCATTGTTACCTTTTCATCATAGTTCGTTCGTCGTGAAAGATCCCCGAACTCTTTAATGAGACTAATATTATTTTTGTTCTCTTTATCTTCTTCCTCGACGTCGAATCCGTCGCTTTCGTTCGATTTGCTACTGTCGTCGAGCAAGTCCTCGAATTTCGATTCGGCGGCAATGCAATCGTCGAAATCGACTTCTTGGATCGTTTCCATGAACACTTGGTCGTCGATATCATTAGTAACGTCATTATTGCTACTGCAAGGACTGGTTTTATGGCCAATATCGTACTCGTCCGAGACAATCTTTTCCTCTTGCTTTCGACGAACGACCTCGTTTAGTGTGACAAAACAATCGAGAATGCTTGGATCGGGTATCGAGAATTGAAAGAAATCTTTGATCGGAGAAAATTTAGGCAGATACGAATCGCTTATGCATATATCATCCGCTTCCTTTATGCTGGTATCCTTCTGCGAATTTCTCACTGCGCATGCTGTAAGGAAATCTATCGCCGCGGAATCGCACGATAAAATCTTCACATCGTTTGGTTTCGTAATCTTGGAAACTTTGTTGTTCCGAATAGGTTCCACGACGGTCGGTACTTTGAAATCTTCGTCCACGACGTCCTCGTATTTTCTGCTTTGGAAAAAATCCATCAAGGATTTTGTTTTACCGCTCTGCGACTCCGTGTTCGATTCTGAAATGTCCATTGTTATATTAAGTGTATACTTAGATCGTTGCATCTACAAGAGTAAGTTCGATTATTTTACCATCTATCGCTGCTGCCTTTTTAGAAACCTTTTTGCTTTTGGTCGATTTCGTATCTAATTTTTTCTTTCCGTTTTTTCCTTTCACGGTTGGACTTCTTGGTTGCACATGGATGTGCATCTTCAGACATTCCGGAATCAACGAGTCGGGAATCATACGCGGATTGTCTTGATAAAGAGATGAGAGAACGTTACCCGTCTTTAATACCTTATTATTCAGGGAATCTCTTCTGGCCATCGTTGACTTCAATGTCTGCGATTTTCATAAATTATTATTTTAGAGACTGTTTTAAAACCAGGCTGATAAGAAATGTTTAAACGTGTACTGTTCAATTACCTCGTGTTCTCTTCCATCCGTAACAAGGATGATGATGTGACCGTCGCGTTTTCGGCCGGTTCTTCCCATTCTTTGTACAAGCCGAGTAGGCGACTGTTGAGATATGTCGAAGCATACTATTAGATCGACTTCTCCGACGTCTAATCCTTCTTCTCCTACATTGCAAGATAATATTGTTAATATTAATACTAGGTTTACAGGTACAGTTTTACAGTACGTGCTGTCGTACCTATACTTGTAGATATAAGAACGTTAACGCGGTTATTTCGAAAATCATCTAACGCTTTTATTTGTTGCTTTTGCTTTTGTCCAGCTTGGCCAACGAACATCTGAGGTCTTATGAATGGCCGGCATTGCAACAGTAAGACGTAAACCTCGCTGACGATGTCCCTATACTACGCAAAACGTAAATTAATAGACGTCTTTGTAATTTCTTTTTAATCTTAAATATTTCCAGTTGCGAACCTCGACAAAAACTATTGCTCTTGTATTATCCTCTCCGTTTTGATTACTCTTGAAATGATGTACGAGCAGTTCTTTCAGTTTTTCAAATTTTGTGTGGCCGAATATGAGATTTTGCGGAATCTGGAAATAAATTTCATATTACTGCTGATAATATTTTGAAAAGCAAACATTTCTTTTATACAGATCAATATCCACGAACTTCCGAATCTGGGGATAGAGTCTTTGCATCCGGAAATTCACCTAGGTATCTTTCAACACTTTCGAGTAACTCTTGCAGGTGTATCTCCTCGTTCATCCAAAATTTATCGGAATGATCTACCAATAAAGAACGCATAAAAATCGTGAAACGTTGAAGCAACTATTTTCATTGAATTTTGCGCGTTTTCTTACTTTGATAAAATTTCAGGAACGCCCGGAGACCGTCCCTGACCATTAGTTCGTATGCGTGATACATAGTCATCAATATATTTAACGTTTTTATGATCTGTCCATAATTTCCGGACCTGTTTGTCTTCTTTTGAAATTCTTTCAGCAAATGAAATATCTACAAGACACAAAATATCATTTCAGCATCATAGATTATAGTTATAAATTATAAATCTATAAATATTTACCCTTCCTTTAGAAATATTGGCTGTATGTCCACGAAGAACATTGCTCTGAATTAAAACTCTGACATGGCGGTCCATAATGGAAATATATTGCTCTTTATACTCGGTTAATTCATTATTGAGGGGCACCAAAATTATATCAACTTTCCTTTGGTTGATATATGGAATAATATCAGGGGAAGTATCATCCCTTAATTCTACATGAGCTATACACAAGTTTTGCAACACCTATAAAGAAACATGTTGAAAATTTGAGTAGCTCATGGAGATTTTTTATAGTAACAAACATTACCTCGTGAACATTGTCAATTTTATTTCCTGGTGTAGCTGAAAGGGCTAGTACCCTGTAGTTTTTATTTTTTTCATTTAATATTCTAATGCACTGTACAGAAAAAAATGATTTAATACTTCTTTAATGATAATCATAAGTGAAAATGTGATTTTCCATTTTCCAGTGTTAATTAAAATAATAAGTGTTAGTACTGTTACATCTTTCATTTAACTGAGGATACCTCGCAATAAGAATGCTTTCCCAAAGCTTTATGAGCTTCATCAATTACTACACATTTTACTAAATCAGCAGGCACAATATTTTTTTCGAGATCATTGTGAAAAACCTGAGGAGTAGCAAATATCACTCTCTGTTTGCACCAGGCTATTTCGCGTTGCTTTTGATTGACTGCTCCTGTAACATCACACATCAGAGAAGTTAAGGAGCGTTTTCAATTTCCATAGCATTTATTCTTTACCTGTAAGTTCAATAGTCTCTGCCGCAGGTATGCCCATTACATTGTGGCAGGCAAAAATTTGTTGGGCGACCAACGGTTTAGTAGGCGCCAAAAATACAACTTTTCCACAAGGATACCATCTCCAAAAATTATACATAATAACTGCAGCGATAAATGTTTTTCCCAATCCTGTTACAAGTCAGTAAGAGAACGTAGTTAATGATTTTTGACAATTATTTTTGCATGTTTTTAATCTTACCAGTTGGTAAACAAACTAAAGTATTGCAGTACAATGAAGCTTTTACTATATTAAATTGATAATCTCTGACAGGATAATTCTCCGGGTATATCCATGTTTTTCCAGCCGACAAGTCGAATCCTTTTGTACCCGGATCAGATGAAATTTGGAGATTTTGTGACAGCTCCATTTCCAAAAGTTTCTCCCCATTGGACTCGTCTTATTTTGAAAATCGTAAATCAGAAGCTTGTCTGCGCATTGAATTAGCTGTAATGAAAAACACAATTATACAAATAAGAGATGCCATCTAGCGACGATTACATACTACTAAGCGGAAGCTGGGATCCGTACAGACGTCTCGTGTAATGGGACTTTTTGTCCTGGGTTCAAGGGGTCCTTAGGGCCCCCGTAACATTTTAGTATCACCCCCGACCTTACCGACAAGGTGCAAAGTTAGCTTTGTTAGTAGGAATCGAGTATCCTGCATACTTTATTCCAACCACAAATTTGGCGGCAAAATTTCATACGGCGCGCATATTCGACTGATGGAAGTAGCTCTTACGGAAAATACAATACCATCATAGAAGTACAATTCTCAATGATTCGTGAGCGTAAACATCTTTACGCATACATGTATCTTAAAATTATGCGCATAAAGATCTTTATGCGTGTCATTCTGTCTGTTAATTGTATAGCTCCAAAAAAATGACACTCCAGTAGTCTGAGCTATGTATTAGCTTGAGCGCGCTATTGCAGATGGCAATACTAGTCCTTTTTTAAAGACTACTTGTTGCGACTAAAAATGTTAAATGGTAATTATTAGACTGCGGATTTTTATGCTTTAGACATCTTTCATTAATCATTCTAAAATGTTGAAGGTAACGTGTGGATAATTTTAAATTCTTTGAATTTTTCTAGTGTTTCAAATTGCACCTACTCACTTTTGCAAGAAATGCATAGAATCCCCAGTCCAGTAATTATGAAGACCACAATCGTCATAGTATCCATTAAGATAATTCAACAAATAATCTGACATAATTAGAGAAATACGTTTAACCGCAATTTGCGTATTCTTTTTCGATTATTTTTCGTTCCAGGATAGTTAAAAGTAAATAATACAATGTATACCGTTGAATATCACGACACGATAGAGAGTCTCTTATTTCCGGGTGATAACACACGGGTCATCGGAGCGGATTAAACGACTAAATGTACGAGTATTGGAAAGAATAGCTTCTGATTAATTAAAAATTAATTTATTGTACTTAATGATATACAGGAAAGTATGCGACTTGTCGGATTGAGTGAGCATATAAAACAGTTGATATACGTACACATAATCATCGTTATGCAACTATTAGACGTACACAGGTGTTTAATAAAAATAAACTAAAAGCACAAATAAATTGGACTAGATCTCTCTAATTAGGACGTATGATTTGTCGATAAATGACTATTTAATGCAGCTTTGTGGGCAAACTTTTTTAAACAGATCAGACACTCGTGTGTTTTCTCATTAATGTGCACCGATAAATGCTTTTTCAATGTTGCTTTATCCTTAAAGATTTTCTGGCATGCGCTACATTCGTACGGTCTTTCACCTGCGTGGACTAATATGTGGCTGTTCAGTGTCGTTTTCTGGGTGAACGCCTTGTGACACACGTAACATTCGTACGGTCTGTCACCCGTGTGGCTTAGCATGTGTTTCCGCAACGAGGACTTCTCCTTGAACGTTTTCTGACAAATGTGGCACGCGTGCCTCTTGTCACCGGTGTGTATTAGCATGTGAGAATTCAGTCTAGTCTTCTCTCTGAACGCCATCTCGCATAGCTCGCAGGCGAACGGTTTCTCGCCGGTGTGTATCAGGGTGTGCCGATTCAGGTCCGATCGGCGTGTGAATATTTTGTCGCACACCTTGCAGTCGTATTGGCCGCCGGTGTGCAGCAACATGTGGCTGTTGAGATCCGATTTTCGCGCGCAGGCTTTATGACAAATGTGACACTCGTGCGGCTTTTCGCCCGTATGCACCAACATATGGGAATTGAGTTTCGCCTTCTCCCGAAAAGTCATTAGGCATTCTTTACATTCGTACGGTCTCTCGCCGGTGTGCACCATCGTGTGCCGAATCAGTTCCGATTTCCGTTTGTATGTTTTCTCGCAGATATTGCACGCATGGGGTTTCTCGCCGCTGTGTGCCAGCATGTGATTGTTCAACGCCGTTTTCTGCGTGAACGACCTATGACACATGGTGCATTTGAACTGTTTACTTCCCCCGTGCAACGTCATATGCGTATGCAATTTCGCCTTTTCGCGGAAAGTCACGAAACATATGTCGCATTTGTACAACCTTTCCTCGGTATGGGTGAGCACGTGCCGGTTCAAGCTGAGCTTCTCCTTGAAAATCGCGTGACACACGTCACACTCGAATATTCTGTCCTCAGCGTTGATCGACTGATCATTCTCAGAATCCGGTCGCTTCATGTACGCTTCCTGTAACGCCTCAGCGTCGTACGGCTTTTCCAGTACGTGCATCTGCATGTGACTGCGCAAACACCATTTGTAAGCGAATCTTTTCTGACAAACATTGCACTCGAGTGGATTCATTCCAACATGGGTCAACATATGGGCGTGCAAACTCGAACTGTCTTGGAAATTCTGCTGGCAAACCTCGCACTGGCTGCCGCTGCAGTGCATTCTCAAATGTGTAACCATCGAATCGTTGTTCAAGAACCACTTCTTGCAGATAGAACATTGGATTTTATAAAACTTGGGTTGCTGTCCGTTCGTGCAAAAACCGGGGTGCTTGTCTGTGTCTTGTGACTGGGTGAAATTTGCATTGGCCAAACACCTTTGTATAGCCCCGTCCTCTTTGTCACAGAGATTGGCATTAGCGATATGAGCTGCCCAATTTGGATGACTGCTAGATTCGCCGTCCAATTCCAATTTTACCTAGAATCAATGCTTTCCATTGAATTTATCGATTCTAGTTGAGAAAGAACAGAGATTGGTCACAGATAACATGTGGACATTTACCATTTCATTAGAAAAGTCAACGTCGTTTTGTTCGATAGGTAAAAATACCTTCTCGAATGTACCGGAGCAGATGTCCTCCATGTAGTCGGGATCAAATCTATCGCCAGGTTCTTCTTTAAGTACAACGCTTACAATGTTTTCGTCCTTAAAGTAAGGTTTTAAGTTAGAGTCCTTGCGATAGCATTGTATTGTATGGTGCTGCTGTTTCATAGAAAACGTTTACCATAACCTGACTGTCTATGTTTAATGCATCCATCGGTTCATCTTTCACTTTAAAATCTTCCATTTGCTACACTTTGTTCTGAAAGTGAAATCGTTTTATTCGATCGCTCGCATCTTGTTCGCGCGAGGAACAAGCTACGCGTGGAATAAAGCGAGGAAATCATATTGCACAAGACTGGTTGCACGGTCAATATCACACGGGTGCCGTGTGTAACCTTAAATCTGATGACGCGCTGCTTGAGAAGCAAAAGAACGGGAACGCATATCAACTTCTCGCATTTACAAAGCGTTCCGTTTCGCGACAATTTACTTTTTCGTTGTTGCGCTCGGTGCTATAGTCGTCAACGAAACAATCTTTCTGTGTTCTATACTTACAACGAGGATCATACATCTCACTCGTTTAGCAAAACCCGCATATCGAGACTTCTTAATTCTGTCCCTTGTTTCTTCCGAAATAATGCGATCACTCGTACATACGTTTCGACTATGCGAGCGTCCGGATATTTTTTTTTCACAAACGAATCAAATTCGTCTTTCCTGTTCGATCGATTTTCTTATGTATCAGAAAACTATACTGGTCTCTCCACTACACATGACAGGCATACGTTACATAAATACCATGCATCTATACACGATTATACACATATACGTGTAGGCGCATACGTAAACTCGGTACTTGACCATACCTTCGTACAATACATTATACACGATGAGTTGAATGATCGCGATCGATAGCGAAACTCTCGTAAGTGCATCTTTTATCTATGCGACAAGAATGCAACATCGGACTTCCGTAAAAATTACAAAATTCGTGTATCTTTCTCGAGAATATTTCACCGTTCTCGATGGAAATATGAAAAATTGTTCGAACAACGATTTGTTTTATCAATCTGGAAAGATGTGCATCCGGATAATCGAGTAACCGGAAATAAGAGCATTTTCTGATGTTTCTGATATCACGATCTGATAATTACATAAAAGAAATTAAAAATTACGATAAGTATCGTTTTTTCCATAACCAACCGCTATTATTAAGGTTGCACAACCGATGAATTTGTGTTTTTATGTCGCTTGTGAATCTTTTTTTTTTATCGGATACATGTTTCGCGGGCTATGGATCTTGATACGGATCTCGAGATAGGATTGTATGTAAATATAGTAATATTTATATTCCCGGTGCGTGGCATAGGGCATTGCAGCTAATTGTACGTTCGACTAAGTATACTCATTTATCTGCAAGAACATGTGTGCATATGCATATGCACACGGGAAATCTTGTTATAATTAGAATAAACGGTGGACCTTCGATCGAAACGAAACACTTGCGAGGATTCTTCTGCTGAGCAACTTCTGGTTTCGTAACGATCAGCTTTCGTTCATTACCTGTTATTGTTTCCTGCACCTATACATATTATATAGATGCACTTCGTTATTAGTTAATAGAGTTATGGAACATTCGAACAGGTTCGATTATAAGTTCAATTGTTTAATCAAATTCTAGTGCTTCTCTTCGGTATCTTATAGATGAAGATATTCGTTTGAAAAACATAGCCTGCTTACGTAGTACTTGCATACGTATTTTACATGTCTAATGTGTAAACAACTCTTCGAAAAGGGGCTTGGTATGTTCGATGAAATAATTAGCGTCTCTTTCTTCCAGACGATCCGCGATTATAGCATCGTGAGCAGGAAAGATCCGTAGCTGAATGATATCTTCATTATCTGGAAAAGATCAACAGCTGACGAATACATTGTGCGAGAGAGAAAGAAAAGAGAAAATGGTGGAAGGAGCGACTTACACTACCGAACGTCATATAACTGATAGGAAACAATTTTCCCGCGGTGATGAATAGCGGCGTCTTCGACCTGGCCATAATGAGAA
Organism: Halictus rubicundus; assembly: GCF_050948215.1. NCBI lineage: Eukaryota > Metazoa > Arthropoda > Insecta > Hymenoptera > Halictidae > Halictus > Halictus rubicundus. The sequence continues at coordinate 2,114,455 of NC_135165.1, forward strand.
TCAAACATTTCGCTTCGTTCGACTTCAAATTTAACCATCCGCATTCGTAGGTGGCGTCATATATACCTTCGGACTTTGAACGCAACATTCATAATCATCACTGACGAGCCGAATACGCGCGCGTGAGAACGGATGCGAGCCAAACGAAAAACAAACTGCATGCTTACTTACTTCGTTCAACAACGCTTGCCCGGTCACAAAATAAAATAACATTTGAATGAAATTGCTGCAAATACTGAACAGCAAGTAGAATACTCGCGTCAGGGAGAACTCGTCTTTGTCGGAGGATATCTAAAAATTATTTTCTGGAATGCTTTTTATAAGACTTTAACTACCGGAAACCTGCTAATAGGCTAAAGCAGGCGAAGTGTTAACATCCCTGTAATCTATTGTATTTACTTACGGAAAATATGCTCGTTATATACGTGCAAGTAAGCACCGAGAACATTACTACCATTATAAGCATTATCGCCGAAAATGTACTTTCGATCATTTTCACCGTCCTAGATCAAGGGAAAGGGATCATTCTTAAATGAACTTGTCAGGTTGTTCTCCGAAACTAACAACTCCGAAATATACCTGATAAGTCGCACGTGATCGGACACGATCGACGCCAAAGCTTGCCTAAAGTCTCCGAATTTCTTTTCGTTCTCAATTCGAGCTCGAAGATTCTCTACTTGGCCGCACATATGAAGAAATATAGTCCCAAAGAACATGTTAATGCCATTGTAAGCCACCAAGGTTATCAGCAACACGAAAATTTGACCGTAGTATATTATTTCGTAGTAGGGACTTCGAGTGACATCATAGACATAGTAACTTGGGAACGGGAATACGTCGATTCCGTCCGTTGTATGTCGGACATATATGCCAAATTTCGGCAGGATCGCTACGATTAGTGTAGCAAGACCTCCCACCATGAAACCTAATACGGCAACGATTCGAGCAATTTGTGCGTAACGATACATAATGTACTTTTCCTCGTCCGTTTTAGGTTTTTCCCAGTCGTCCGCCATCATGTTCAGAATCTGCAAGATCACTTGGAAACGGAAAGAGAACGAGAGAGACATTCAATGACCTCTCAAGCGAATTTATTAACTAAAAAAGGGATAGAAGCTCGAACAATTTAGTTAGCTTTAAATAAAAATGTTGAATATTAATAGCACTTTTCGAAATAATAAGTATCTTAGCACGGAAACTTCCAGGATGACTCGATAGTTCGTCGAGCACGTAACGACCAATTATACCGCTATTATCGCAATTTTTGAAATTTAAATATCAACTTTGTAATCTACAGTAAGTAGCGAAACTGATTACACACTATTCGAAACAGCATGACTTTTTAAAACGATTACAAGTTCTAACTTCTCAAAAACACTCGAGTCTAATTTTTAAAAAATGTATGCTGCTTCGAATAGCGTGTAATCAGTTTTGCTGCTTACTGTATTTACGTCCATTTTTGTTGCTTTAGGTGTGTATTCGATCGGCGAACTTACCGCTCCGTTTTCCGTGAATGATAAGGATTTTTGGTATCAAGGTGATAACTGTGAGAGAGTATATGGAATCGTCTATGGTCGCTCTTATTTCATTTTGCTTGAACAACAAAAGCACACCAGGAATTACCAAGAAACCACCGAGTATCAGCACGATCGTCATTACGCAGAGATTATCCAGCAATTTTCTTTTGCCGTGAGTCTCTCGAGGCCAGAGGCAAATCAGTCTTAGGCAATTGCGATTAATACCGACAGCCCAGTCGTAATCTGATGGTAAAAATAATAGATAATTGAGTTCTATTCGACTGAGAAATATCGCTAACAGCGCGATGCAAACTCTGCACCTGCTTGGCGGGCGTGCTTCGTCAGTCTGGAAGTAACCATTTTGAAACTGATAATAAAGTTTTCTGTCGCTATCTTTTAGCTTCGAGTTCCGACGAAACCGTGAAGTACAAGTTGCAATTGTACTGTGAGAAGTTCAAGCAAGGGGGTGCAAACAAAATGGGTACGAAACCGTTGAATATTTCATCTCGCGGCATCGTTTCCAGTTGAATTTTTTAAATTTTCGTTGGACCGTATAATTTCCGTTGAGCCGAGCGGTTGCGAATAAAACATAAATGCTGCGAACCGTTTAGCCGATTAAACTTTCGAACAGGAGGAAAAAACGTTTACCCTCCGTGGTACGTGCATATTTAATATCTTCGTAGAACGGTTGGCCGAGGAGATCGAGCGCAACCATACTTTTCACTATTTCGAGCAAGTTAATCGTAGAACTGCTGCCGTAGAATTGCATTTCCTCTACAGTCTCTCTTTGGAAACCACCATTCTTAATCTATCCTTTTCGGATTGTTATTTTGAAGAGAATTGTTAACGTTCTTCGGGTGTAGTGTTGTTATTAGAAAACCTATTACGTAGACTTTCAGGTAAGGGAATTTAATTTGAAAAATCCCTCACGGCGCGGAATTAAAATGAAGCAATGACGAATGTACACGTCGAACGCAGGCGAAATTGCGGCTGTTATAAAAGCCAAAGTCCTTGTAAAGCTAAATGAGAAAGAATTACATTTTTATTCGATAAGAAATTAACAATTCGTTAACGTTAACCGCACCGCAATAGAATTTTGAATGACGTGTATACACGTCAAACACGCTTAACTGGTTAATAGAAGTTAATAAAATATTTATATTTTCTTAGAAACGTGTACTACACTGTGGAACAGTGAAAGTGTTTAATATTCGAGATGGTATACTTTTTTTCATAAATCTTTTATTTACAATGATCGAGTCTTTTATTTAACAATCTAGAAATGTGAAGATTCGGTGCAATTATGGTTTCATTCATAACGCTTCGGAAGAATCTTGGACCGTCGACGTCGTCTGCAAAAACACAGTTCGTTTCATGTGAAAGGATCGTCGGTTTCAGGTTGATAGTAATAGTGGAAATATGTATATAATGGTAATCGTTCGAGTGCAATTTTATACGGTACAGTGATCTTAAATTGGTAGATCTTTCCGTTCCCGAAGCACGATCGATAATTCGCTTTCTCTCGACACAGTTTTCCGTGGGTTGTGTTCATTGTAGTAATCTCATTGCAGGTGCTAGCTCACGCACATTTAAGTAAATTGTCATGAGCCAAATGCCAGGAAAGATTCGTAAGCTCTCCGCGCGGAGCGCCGGTGTGTAAACGGCCTGTCGGAAGGCTAAATGTCGTATTTACCTATTTTACCAACGAGATTTTCATATGTTTCGCCACTATCTTCGACCTGCCGTATTTACGAATCGGTGTGAGATTACGGGAACAGATTGAGAACTGGGAAACATAACCAACGATTGAAAGAAACCACTTTTAAGGCGGTCGCATCACGTACTGGTAGGCGTTCCTGTCATTTTGCTTCCCTCCGTCTGTATTCATTTCTCGAAATTTTCGACAACAATGCGCGGCCCAGCTTCCACCCCGAAACAAACTAATTCTTTTCGATGTTCGCACAGTACGCGTTCCATAGTTTGAAAGTATTCTTCGAGATTCAAACAGTTACGAAACTTGACATATTCGAGCGAACTTCTTTTTGTTTAAAAGACACAATTAACGTGTTGCTTACACGATTGTTAAAATAGCTCAACTGTAGTTAAAATAGCACGCAATTTGGTATATTACTGTATTGCAATGATGTTGTTTACAGCAGGAGGGGCGATGTTCGCCAAAAAGAAAAAGAAACCGCAGATATCCACTCCCACAAATTTTGAGCATCGTGTGCACACCGGGTTTGACAAGCGAGAAGGGAAGTTTATCGGACTACCGTTGCAATGGGCCTCCATCGTTGGGAACAATCAAATTTTGAAGTCCACCAACCGTCCATTACCTTTGGTGGACCCCAGCGAAATAACACCCACAGAGATTCTTGATTTGAAGACTATTGTTCGAGGTCACAATGATCTTAAAGCAAGGATATCATTTACCGATAAAACTACTGAAAATGGACTGCCCAAGACTAGCACGGTCGCTAGATCGAATTCCCTTCGTTCTTCTAGCCCACCGAGACTCAGGAGAGATTACAGGTAATTCTTTTTCAACATAGAACTGCATGTATTTCCAACTGTAATTACACTCCCGTTAATGCTTTCGCAGGCATAACAGTAATCTACCACCTTCTGTGCCAGAAGGTCAAGAAGTACCACCTAATGCTAATCAAATACAAGGCTACACTAATTTTGGGAAGCAACATAATTATGTCGACAAGCTACGTCAAAATTCACCCAGCGTCACGGCTGGATTAAATCCTAATGTACAAAATATGATTCCGAATCTTCAAAATCTCAATCCGAATATGCAGTCATCCCCGAACTTAACTCAGACTGGATTGAATGCTCCGAATCTATCCTTGAACTTCCAGAATTTAAGTCCTATCATAAACCCACAGACTCCTGTGTCGAATCCGAGCACTCCACAATTAGTAGAACCCGATTTCCATAGACTCAACTCTCAAATGACAATGTCTGGTCAATACAATGGAAACATTCCGGTAAGCAATTGTGAACAGAGCTTAATCCTCGAAGCAAAAAATTGCTGTAATTACAAGTTTAATTTTTTGTTTAACAGGTGTCGAGTACCGAGTCATCTGCGAGGGACCAACAGGCAGCTCAAAACGTTATTCTGCATAAGATACAACCTAAGATATCACCAGTAGGATCTATAGCTTCTCAACGGCCGCTAAGCCAATTAAGTTCACATAACATCAACAAATATTCGCAAGCGTACAGTATGCAAGACAACTCGTCGATGCTGCAATCCCAAATGAAGAAGCCGATTGAGGTGTCTCAATCGATGCATAACTTGTCCAAGCCGAACGTGCCGTCCTCCGGAACCAGTTCGACTCCGGATCAAAATCAGAACATGAAAAGCGCCTTATCTTCGGGTAATTTGGCGGTCGGTTCGAGTTCGAGTGCCTCCACTAAACAAACAGCGGCGGAGCAAAGGCTCACGCACGAACAGTTTCGGGCAGCTTTGCAGATGGTGGTAAGCGAACGGAAAATAAGAGCGTAAGATCAACAATGAATTTAAACTGCAGACGCTAAATCAATTTCTAGGTGAGTCGAGGCGATCCAAGAGAGAATCTGGAAAATTTCCTCAAGATCGGCGAAGGTAGTACCGGAACGGTGTGCATAGCGACAGAGAAAAACACGAACCGGCAAGTGGCGGTGAAGAAGATGGACTTGAGGAAGCAGCAGAGGCGAGAATTGCTTTTCAACGAAGTGGTTATAATGAGAGATTATCATCATCCAAATATTGTCGAAATGTACGATAGTTTCTTGGTCGACGACGAATTATGGGTCGTGATGGAGTATCTCGAGGGAGGAGCTCTCACAGATATCGTCACGCATTCGCGTATGGATGAGAGCCAGATAGCTACCGTATGCTCCCAGTGCCTTAAACCACTTGCATATCTGCACTCTCAAGGTGTCATTCATAGGGATATCAAATCCGACTCAATACTGCTTACGGCCGATGGTAGGGTAAAGCTATCTGATTTTGGATTTTGCGCTCAAGTGTCGCAAGAATTACCTAGGCGAAAGTCCCTCGTGGGAACGCCATATTGGATGAGTCCTGAGGTTATTTCTAGGTGCGGTACACTTCTGGAATATACTACTTATTTGTCTTTGCTTTCATTTAGCAGTTACATGTGAATATTCCACGTTTCAGGTTACCATACGGACCTGAGGTTGACATTTGGTCATTAGGTATAATGATCATCGAGATGGTCGACGGAGAGCCACCGTTCTTCAATGAACCTCCCCTACAAGCTATGCGACGTATCAGAGATATGCCGCCACCGAAATTAAAAAATTCTCATAAAGTAAGATTCAAGGCGAATGACGTCAAAGAAAGGAACTCTCGGTGGTTTTATGTTCCGAGTAGGCGTGGTTTCGTTGCTCTCCATTTCGACAGGGCCAGAGCAATGCCCCGTAGCGGAATCTTTTACCATTGCTGATCTAAGAGGACGATTGGTTAACTTGATTTTTGTTTACAGGTTAGCCCACGACTTCAAGGCTTTCTCGAAAGAATGCTCGTCCGTGACCCAGCGCAAAGAGCTACGGCGACGGAATTGTTACAACATCCGTTCCTCAGACAAGCTCAAAGTCCGAGTATCTTGATTCCGTTAATGAGGGGTTCCAGGCATACAAATTGTTGACAAGTTGACGGACAGAAGCACGAGTGTGGTAACTGATTTATTAATACAGATGTCGGTCTGCAAAGTAACCGTATCGACGGCCATGCGTTGAATGTTTTGTTACATACTAAACTGTAGAATAACGCTCTCGCCAGTTTATCGAGCTTCCCCGACATTATTCTACTTTCATCATAAAAGTCTGTCATTTACTGCCGTTGTTTGCTGTTAGGACTAACACGAGGAGAGCGAGATGTGTCCATATCATGAACAGCACTGCTGTACAATAAGCAAGTGTCCAAGAACAATTCGAGTGGCCTTTGTTAGATAAGCTTACATTCCGATGGGGCCTTACCTTAAAAGTGTTATGTTAATAATTTACGGATGTCTGTGTTGCCTGTGATGGGCATTGTCGTCATGAGAAGTATTTTTATATCGAGTTATTTAAAGAAAAAAAAAAAAAAGAAAAGAAATAATATTGTACCACGAAGTGCCTTCGTAATGAGCACCGTTTTCACCTTTCGTTTTAAGCGTGTTACTTAAACTTGATAGCAGTTTTTACTGTTCCTCATTTATCCGTCAGCTCGTTTTAATTAGTCCCACGATAACATCTTTGCAAACGCTGCTATTACGCTTGTACTTAAGGTAACAATCGAATAGTCATATTTAATTCGAAAGCGTACAACGCGAATTTCGAGCACCAAAACATAGATGGGAAGGCAGGTAATGTGTTGCGTCAATGATCCACCTTTTGTTTTTTCTTTTTTAAATTAGTGCTAACGTTTAATTTATTTGACTTTTACCGACGGAAAGTGCTGCAAGCATACGAAAGCTCGTTCGACTTCTAGAGACTGATGCATTTCCGGTAATCAAGTATTGCGATGAAGTGATTGATATTACTGAAAGTATTTTAAATGTAACGGTTTTCTTTTTTTTTCTTTTAACAATTCACTATCTAGAATTATTATTACTGAACGAAAGAGAATGTTAAGTTTGAAAGTATGCTAGACACCGAGTGCCGTTACAGAATTCTAAGCGGAACGTACGAATTGGGTCGTTGAGGTTTGCATTCGATTACAATAAACATCGTACGCGATAATCTAGCGAAAAATTTTCAAGCGAGAAAATCATTCTCTGTAAGAACGTCTTAGACCGAATCGTAATCGTTTAGAATGCCATTTATTTAAATCAGGTAAGACATAAAAATAAGACGGGTGAAAGCCATCGATCAATTAAGCAATTACGGTTATGTAAGCTACAGTTAACAATACAATATTTACGAAGTGTAGATATTACTAAATACCGTCTCAAAGCTATGTAAATGTTATTACGCATGTAGAAAACAGCTGACTAAGCAGCTCACATTTCTAACAGATGAAAGTAACAGTCAGTTGCATGGAAGAAACAACGTACAAAGAAATTGTTGTATTTTCGTTTATATACGGAAAGCAGTTCGAAGTGCACTGCTCTACGAGCAAACGCAAGAATACAGTAGAATGACAAACTGAAAAGTAACATGGAAACGTATAATAGGAAAATAGAAGAAATATTTACTATGAAATTCTCTTGTTTGTTATGTAAATACAGTGTTTCATTGAAAATCTACGAAAGGTTCTGTGCAGGTCAATTGAACGTTTTGGGAACTAGAACTGTTTTCGGTTTAAACATTTTTAATACGATACGTTGTCAAAAAAAAGAAGAAAATGGCGACTGTTCAGCGTAGCTGTTCACAATGGAGATTTTCAATGAGTTACTGTAACTCATTTGTTAAAATACAAGTTGAATATACATTAAAGAATGCAAAGTATACAAAGATGTTTCCACTTCCAATTGATCGCGTGGTAAACAGACGGAAATTGTTATTCAACAAAGTTATAACATTAGATATGTACACTGCGCAGAAGCATGAAAACATCATCACGCATTCTCAGATACAAGGTGCAATCTATCTACTTCGTTTTGTTTTACTATTTCTTACATAGTTAGCCTTCCTATTGATAAGCAGCAGTGTTTTCGTTACTTAACATTCATATGACGAATATATTACGAATTTCTGATTAGATTCGAATCACGTTAGAGTCACGTTCAAGATTAACCTCGACATTCGTAATAACTATCATAACATTTACAGAATCTTTTACGGAATTGCGCGCTTGAATATTCTATGAGGCATTAAAGGTTAACTGCTTCGACATTTGCAAGGAAATCGCGTACAGTCGAATCCGAATAATATTAGACCATCCTAACAAATTTTGAGGGCAAATAGAAATAGGCATTCGTTTATTTTCTTTCTTGAAACCACAGAATATGCATAGTAGGACAAAGCAAGATATTATTTTTGCGTTGCTGTTTCCTACGATAGAGGGTGCAATATTTAGAGCATGAACCGAATTACAATTTTTTTTACGGTCAGTCACTCTCAGAACAATAGTTTCCAATAATTCGAACATTTTCGAAACAGGACTCGTTTGGAGTGGATTAAAAGAGCAAAGTCAATTCGAATCGTTTATTAACCATTGTTACACAAGACAGTGCACTGCCAACCAAAAACTGAAGTCAGCAGACTGTGACCGCCGCCTCTTTTCAGTGTACACAAACGATTGCCAAATAAGGGGTTATTAGTTGCCAAGCAGTATCGAGTCGGAACACGCGAGATACTTGTATGTGTGCTTCCTGTAAGATGACGCAAGAATCCTCGGCATCGGTAAGAAAACGCTAAACAATCTGGAAAAAGAGATACGAAAATCGGTAACGTGTTTCGTGTGCGCAGGATCAAAGTATAGATCGTTCAATCGGCGAGCGGCGACTGGCGTAAACGGAGATATGAATTTCCAGGTCCACAATTCCGATCAAAACGTACTGCAATACCATTAGCTGATTGGTAAAATGTGACGAGCCTCCGTTTGACCGAATCGACCTTCTCATTATGCTCGAGCATCGGCGCCACTGTGACGTCTCCCGACAATTTACCCGGGGTTAACCGGGGTTTTCTGCTTAATCGCGTCACGCTACTACTTAGAAGCATGAAAAATGAAACGCGCATCATCTTGAAAGAAAAAAAAAAAGAAGGAAACGGCGCAGCATCCGATGGAATTTTTGCTCGGCGCGCGTTACGCGACGTTTGTCGAAGCGTTCGATTGAATATTAAAGGAAACGCATTCCCAAAGAGCGGCAACCGTTCCGAGTATGCGACTTCGAAGGTGATAGGAAAAAACCGAGCGCCGTTGGTGTTCGAAATGCATGTACAGCAGACGCACACGAACGGCGTCGGTGCGTGAATGCGTGTTGAGGCTGCATGCCGGCTCGCCTCTGCGTTCCTGCTCGTCTGCACGTATACGTTCCGAAATGCGTGCACGCATCGCACCATAAATTCCTGTAGGTTTCTAACGTAACGAACTCCTGCGTGAAATTGACGCGTCGTTAACCGGGGCCGTCGAAGACACAGCCCGAGGAAGCAAAATAATTCCATAGATCGATACGTGTGCCTCGTTACGAACCTGCCAATTAACGCGAGTCGAAAAAAAAAATCTAGATTGTACGAATAGCGAGCGGAAGCAAGAAAAACAGTAGGAGCAGAAATGCAGGACATACATATGGCGTGCAGAAAGATTCTCTGATTAGTGTTCTCTAGCACAGCCAATGGAAAGCCGGCTACGCGGAGGCTCGGCTCGAGTCGACCTCGACTCGTGGCACGTTCGCCTTTCAAGAAAAGCGTGACGAACAAATTTGCATGTCGGTTGCGTCATTCTGTATCAACGGCTAACTGTTATTTTCGTTTCGACTCGTGTACGCACGCAGGCACACGCACACCGCGACGATTTTCCTCGAAACACGTGAGTCGGATTTTTAATCCCCACCGTTTCGGCCGGGCTATCGATTCGTGAAACGAACGCAACCGTGTACTGTACCTTGCTTCATCTTCTCTGACGCGGCAGTTTTTACAAGTTCGTCAGTTTCCTTTCTCCGACGTACACATACACGTAGCATGTACAGCGACTCTCACTAATATTCGGACGATCTTAAAAATCGCACAACTTTGTCAGTATTGGACTGTACAACTTGCATTTTTTGGAGAAGTTGGAACAATTCGTTCGCTACGTAACGCGAGAAAAATGTCTGATTAAAATTGCGGAGGAAGTACTAAAAGTTGTATTTTACAACTTTTTTATGCTAGCTAATGTGATCATTTTGAAACATCTGTAGCTCACTGCAACGTTGATCGATTTTAATGAAATTCTCAGAATATGTATAACTCACACAGACCTACAAATCGTACCTTCTAAATTTTCAATATAAGTCCACATAAAGAAGTTGCAACTTTTGGTATTTTCTCTGCAATTTCGACCAATTGCAATTTTTGTAAAATATTTTTCTCACATTACATAGCAAACCAATTGTGCTAACTTCTTAAAAAAATGCAAGTGGAATGGTTCAATGTTAACAAAGTTGTACAACTTTTAAAACCGTCCGAATATTAATGGGAGTCACTGTATGTGTTAATAACTTGCCAGGCTGTACCGACGAGGAAATTACCGGCGCTGTTTATGCATGTACATATATATATATAGCAAATGCTTAGCAACATGAACGTTTCAACGAATTTTACTGCGGATTAAACGTTCCGCAATGACCGTGTAGTCGACGAACTCCAAAGGAACTCGGAAACTCAGGCGACTTTAGCCGTCTAATCCGTAGATTCGACGGTTATCCAAGCTGGGTAATTTCCGTAATAGTGTATTTTATTGCACGAGCTAAGTACGCCACGATTAATATCTGTTTCACCGCATTGTGACTCGATGTTTCGCAATCTATGTTTCAGCGGCTTTCCAACAGATCGCGATGAGCAGATAATCTCGTATCGGTTGAACGACGATCCACGATCGTTATCAGGACGATGAAGCAAGCAATCTCTACGTCAAGAGAGATCGTTCGGCAGGCGAGAACACCGGTCTCGGCGTTATGTCGTCGCGGCGGGGCATCACCGGGGGAACCGTCTCGCGGATTTTCATTGTAATCGATCGATCGATCGGTTTGCGAATTTGATCCAAAGTCCGCGAGCGCCGTGTGACACATCAATAACGCGCGGTTTAACGTCCAGAAAATCCCCCGGTTAACAACCGTCTGCTTTTCGGCGACCTTTCGCCAATGGATTTCGATCAGCCGGCCGATTTTTCGTCAGCGAACACACCCATTCTCCGATAAAACGGCCGATAACGGGGCCGATCCGATTTCTACTCGGCGACAAACGGTGCCAGGCGTCAGCAAACGACGTAATCGACGCGTTATCTGCGAGAAGGGTTCCCGGTGGACACAAGCTTTTGCGCCCTTTGTTGCCATCTGTCGAGTACGACAAACCTCCTAGGCGCAATGAATATTAGGACAAACGAATTGTTGGAAGATGACTCGTTTCGCCCGGTTACCAGGGACGTAGACGAAATTCAGAAGGAAGAGGAAGGAGGAGGAGTGTACCGGTGGAGAATCCGAGGACAGGGTGCCCTCGGTGGAATGCGGGGAACGGGAGGGGGAGCTGGTGAAGGGGGTTAGGGGGAAGAGGGGAGGCATTAGACGTGGGCCCGGAAAGGTGGAGGGTAAGTGGATAGAGCACCGAGAAGAGAGGGTGGGGGAGAAGGGAAGAGGTGCGGCGCGGCAAGTTGCGAGGTCATAAATACTCGGAGAGGCAAAGTCGTACCCTTCTACGATCGGATTGGTCGAGCCTCCGGTCGAGCCTCCGATGACGACACGTAACGCCGGCACGCCAGAAAAGCGGGGATACGGACCGACGCACGGTGGAAAAAGGAAGAAACCCCAGCCGAAAGAGACAGGCTACGTCGGTAACAACGCGGGAGCGACAGAGACGAGAGACGCCGGCCGACCGGCGAACAGAGAGAAGAAGAAAGGAAGGAGCGACCTTCGAGCATTCGGACCGCGATTACGTGCCCGTCGCGTGCCAACGGCGAGGTTCACCAGTGGCTCAAAACCGAGTCCGTGTCGAGTTCGTTCATTTTTCCAACGAATTTCGAACCGACGGAACGAAATTCTACGGATTCAACGGAACGATATCGGCCGACGATCGCGTGATCTCGCGATCTGCCGATCGCAGCCGGACGGAATGCACTTTGCGCTCTGGGATTACCGGCTAAGCCGAGTTGCTTGCTTACACTCATTTTATAATCCCACGGTTGCCCATTTCTGGGGTAATTGTTCCGGTAGTCGTCTGCCATTTGAGGCCATCAGTCGACCATCTTGAGCGTTGTTGTTGTTATCAATGTACCCTCTTCCAAATTCTGTATTGACTCGTTCAGATTTATAAACAATTTATTTTCAGGAAAGCTGAGGACTGGGACAGGGACGTAACGAACAGGGTATGAACGTGGTATCAAGAAAATTGGTGTTTATTGTATGCTCACGTTCGCCGTGGCGGACGAATATTCACAACAGAAAAATACAATTTCATTTCGAGGTAAAACGGACGTACGGATCGCGGTCTGTTTTTCGAGAGAACACACCCGAAATATCCGCACAGTCGTAATACGTCTGTCTATCCCACTCCTTCAGTTAGAAGCGTGTATTAATACGAGAGCGGTGTTTGAACAGACAGTGCGACGATATTTCGGACGCGTTTCTTCGAGAAGCGGACTACGGTGGATCATCCTATTGTACGGCGAGCGATTACGAGAACGTAATCGCGTCCTCAGGAGGCGACGTCGATGACGTTTCGATGCCGGTGGGGAAATCTTGACGGATGGTGATCGGGAACGGAGTACGTTCCGAGGAAACGGACTTTCTTTTGCCGGTGATGATCGTGGAAGGCGACATGCGTTAGCGTTCCGTTCGAAATCGAGGTTGAACGGAACGCCTCGCTTTGAACGCCTAACGCGATGGTATCGAGGATACAGACGCGTCAGGCTGGACAATACCCGGAATTCTACTCAGGGAAGCGAAAGAAAAGACAGTGGGCTTCGAGGGGAGGGAGGAGAGGAAAAGGAGAAAAGAGAGAGAGAGGGAGTGAGAGAGAAGAAGAGAGAAGAGCGTGAGAAGGGAAACCAGGGTGCCGCGAGGATGCTTGGAAAAGGAGAGGAAGCCGGTCAGGGTTTCGTCCCCGTGGCGCGATTATTTTCCCATCCGTTGAATGGACCATTCCTGTTGGCACAGGGGGCAACGATTACTCTGCTTCACCCAGAGAGACATGCAGCAGTAGTGGAAAGAATGGTTGCACTCTCCCCAAACGACCACGCAGTCCTGCTGTCGACCGTAGAAGTCCTTCTTGCTCTCCGCCTGGCACCGCAGACACGCGTCTGAAAATGAAAAACGGACGGTCAACCGAAAGGTCCAGTCTCGCTTATTCGCTAGCTGTTTATTCGCGGTATTATCAGATTTCGTTCCAGCAAGTCCCAGTAGACTTTTCCGTGCTGCCTACCAAGAGAAACAAGACACCGATCGGAAGCTTTCTTGTCGAGGTGGACACCTTTTCTGGACGCATTCCTGCAGCTTTGTCTAATCGGAACGAGCAACCGGTTCATCGGACAGAAGAACTCGCCGAACCGAGAATTCAGAGGTTGCGGGTTCGCAGATTCCCGAGGAAACTAGGTGAAATCCTTAGCGAAACGAATAAGATTGCCGTCGGGCTCGGAACCCCTCGGATATCTCGATTCGTTCCTCCGAATTCGAGACGATGAACAAGACGACCGGAATTTCACCGGGGCACTCGGTTGCCGAGGGGCACGGAGACGCGATTGAGGCGATCTCGGCAGATGGGAGATATAAAGATCGTTGGAGGACACGGTTTCGATTGATCACGATGACGGTGACAACGAGAGAGAGAGAGAGGAGGAAGACGAAAGACAACGGCAAAGAAACAATTCCTCGGATTAATCGACGACGATCGGCGACGATCGCAGGGGTTGTTTCTACTTGACCCCTACCGGGGGATCGGAGCAAATGTGTCAGCCGTGCCCCCAAGTCTTGAGTGGACGGGGCACCGGGCCAATTTCGTCGAACGAGACGGCGACATCACGCAACGCGACGATCGCGCGTACGCACGCGCCTTCTCGCGACAACTAGCTTGTATCGGACTCGAAACCGGCCGCGTTCTAGAGCATTCTTCGCCTCTTCCATTCGTCGTCGGCCTCCTCCGCGGTACAGTAGTGCTCGCACGAGGGACTATTCTGATCTAAAGAGCAGCATTTTCTATTATTCGGATCGTACGATATCATTTTTTCCAGTCAAACTACTCAAAATTACAGCAGTTACAGTTCCTTGAAAAGAAATTCTTCCGTTACAGGGTAGTGTTTCTCTTCGAGGAATCGACTCGAGCGCTGCTCGATAAAGTGAGAGAGTAGATATACCGAGCGAAAGCGAAATAGACGCCATACGTATAGTTCGACGCTCTAAAAGTATACCGTGAGCGGTTAACAAATAAACGCGCAATAAAGAAAAGCTGAAATTCACTTATTTCTATCTTACACTTTCGTAAATGCGGTGGCAATAGATCGTTGAGATTCTCCCGATTAAAATGTGTCCAAACACGACCGCAAATGATAAACTCCGTACACAGCAATTGTAAGTACATATGTCCCTAATTTTGCTATTGAATGAAGCATAAAGCCAGCCCGATGTACGTTCGCAACCGTTTCAATCAGGGGAATCCCGACGATCCACCGATACTTGACGAGGTAAGGGAAAAATGACTGAATTTAAAATTCGTATCGCAAGATTGCTTTTTAAGCTCGCAGCGTTTCTTTGAAGTGCGTCTTTTCTGTAGTTTTATTCTCTTATCTTGTCCGCTGACAAGATACCGTCGAGCACGCGGCACCGAGTGCTGAAGAAAGAGTGGGGATGGATCGTGCAAACTGATGCGGTACGGGTTTAGGCTCTGAGCGAGAACTATACTGTAGAAGTGCTCCGGAAAAATTGGACACGAGCCGATTCGAGGCGAATCGTTCGCGTTCTTCCTCGCGAAATTGACCGATATCCTTCACCGGGAAGCAGGATTTATCGACGATCACGTAATTAGAAATAAATTCGAGTAGGGTCAATCGCGGTTGATTGCGGTACGACGAATAATTTATTGGACGCGAACGTATCGCGATAATACCGCGCCAATTTTACGGTCGGCCACTGCGTGAATGCTGATGAAATTGCGATAGCTATCGTGTTGCGATAGTTATACGCGTCCAGGCTATCGACTACGGCCTGCAGGACGGTGCAATCGAGCCGATCCATTACCGATTTTCGGCCCTAAACGGGCCGTTTAACGCGAGACGTGACGTTCACGCGGGAGTGGTATAAGCTGCTGCACCCCATTATTTTCTATTAGTTTGTAAACTTTGAGATGCGCGTTGTTCAGCGAGCAGCTCGTTTTCGAGTAAATCCTAGGAGACCGCGCGTCCAGACTCAATTCTCCCATTGTTCTCTTCATTAGTGTCGCTCTTGACTGATCGTGCCACCTGTGTTTACACAACAGTCGGTCATCTAGTCGGCAAATATTTGAATGTTTAAGAAACAGAGCCGCAAACGGGAAACACAGTTCCCTTTCGTGTTTCCAACGAATTTCGTACGCGCGGACCCGTCCGCGATTCCGTGTCGCAATTGCATCGCATAATTAATAGTGTTTACTGTATACATGAGCGGTGCGCGATTACAGACAGCGTCGCGATGTAGCGGCGTCTGTCATAGTGCCGGTCGAGACTTTGATAACGGTATCAGAGCGAGCGGTAATCTCGCACTCAACACCGGCGTGTAATTTCAAGTTGCAAAAAAAAAAAAAAAGAAAGAGGAGGAAAAAAATCGGATGTGTGCGTCGCGTTCTGCACGATATCGACGCGACGCGCCGTAGTATTGTCTTTTGCGTTTCGGAATTCTCTCGATCGGAAGAATCCCGCGCGCGCGACGATGATCCAGAGAGAACTTTCGCGTAGATCTTGTCCCCCACGCGTCGTCAGCTTGGCGCCCGCAGAATTTGTTCCGAGTCTCGAAACTGCCAGGTAATTTTCCTTTGTCGCCGCTAACGATTCGTTTCATCGATTAACCTCTATCGATCATCGTAGTTGACCGTGTTCCGTGATGTAACGATACGGCGACAATTGCCGGGTAAACTCCGCGAGCGGAGAGGAGAGGAGAGAGAGAGAGAGAGAGAGAGAGAGAAACGGGAGAACGGTCCACGGACGAGCACTCGTGGTCGTGTTCGTTTGCTCGATCGTCTGGAAAGCGACGTTTCAGGGCCGAAATCCGATTTTTTTCCGAAACGAAAACACACCGTCGATCGAGAATGCACTGTTGCAATCGATCCTTTAACGATAATGTAAGTCACGGAGGCATACCGATCGCAAGTTGGCTTCTTCGACGCTTTATTGCCGAGGTTACGCGTTGCTCTTACGCAAGCCACGCTAAAATTGTAATTAGAATGATTTTATTCAATGATGATTATCCCATGAGACGTGGCGAGAAACCAAACAGGCGGATATTGACTCACACCATTTTTGCATTAAATGGCTTATTTGATGTGCAAATAGATACACAAGACGTTTCCGAAATCATGGGGACTCCTCAGTAACCGGATCCCTTACCGCAAATGATTTTTTCAGCGACTCGGAAAATTAGCTATAAAGTCGACGCTTTAACACTAAACCTAGCACGGTCAAAACGACCGGTTTTCTACTTCACAATTATTGAAATTATGAAAACGTTTTCACAGGAAATTACTGTATTGACTTCTTTATTTAACACTGGAACGACCGGAGCAGTCAAAATGACTGGTTCCTAATTGTTTCTCTTACAATTACTGAAATTGTACAAATGTTTTCATCGGTAATCTTTTATTGAACCTCTTCATTGAAGCACATATTACAATAAAAGTTGTATGAAGTCTTGTCACTGTTACAACGCAATATACGTCAGTCGCATTTATTGCTCGGTCGTTCTAATGTTAAGTACATATTGTACTGAAAATCGCCCAGAATTTAAGTATGTTCAATCTTCTACCTTGTACGAGCCGTTTCACTTTTACATGTTTTGTGCTTGGTAGGTTTAGTGTTAATAATCGTATTCCGTATGCAAGGGGCAGCGATGCAAATGCATCTTGTTTTCTTCTAACGAGATGCTGCCAGATATCTTGTTATTACGCTGATCTGCATACTTTACGCTATGTTGTGTCAACACCGTTTTATCAGATCGTAAATCGTTGAGTGCTTCCAAATCGACGTATTATCAAAACAGGACAAAAATTGTACGAATATGCCATAACTCGCACTATCGCGGATTTCGGCTGTGAAAAAAAAAAAGGTTGTACAGACACGGCATTATGTCGGTCGTAAATCCTAGACCGAGGGCGCTCGCGCGTTCGCCGAAGATAAGGGAATTTTAGAACTCAATTAATCGGCAGTTACGGCAGCCTCGGGGTCAAGTTCACAGAACCTCGGTTAATTGCGGTCGCGATAACTCCCGGGAATCTCGAGGAGAGGCCCGTTATCGAAAATCCGTGACGCGTGTTTCTTTTCTGTACATAGCAAGTTCCGTGAACCGTGGACGAACACCATTTTTCAATTGTCCGGACGGTACGCTTATCCTGAAAACAGAGCCCGCGGGGATCAAAGGTGACGCTGATTATTCGAACCGCGCGTAAAAGCGTGATCGAAGAGTGGAAACGAAAAAAGAAAAGAAGAAAAAATACATGATTTTCCGACGATGTTTTTCGTCGCCTAGCTGTGTAAACATCTGGAGGATCGACCTCTGCGTCACAGGTGTCACCTGGAAAGGTGTTTTGCGCGTCAGAGATCGCCGATCGCGGCGCAGAAAAATCGAAACGCGTTCCCCGGACGGATCGATGTTTCGCCACGGACCGGATCGAGATCGCGTTTTCGTTTCACGGGCCGAAGGCACCGACGAAGCGTTGTAACATAACGCCCCGGCATCGTACGTGGAATCGATGAAACGATACTAATTTCCCCGAACGGAATCTGTTCCAGGTTCCGCGAACGGAATTCCTCGGTCTCGAACTCGTCGTTCCGTCGATCGGAAAGCAATTTCCTGTTTCGTTGTCGCGAACGGAAACGTTTCATCCTCGATCAGCTGCATCAATTTTGACTCATGTTGTCGCACGCATAAGGGAAGGAACTACTCCCCGGAGATTTTTGCGATTTTTTAAAACATAGAACTGCAAAGCCGTTCTTTCGGAAACTTCCCGGACGAATAATCCCGTAATTAAGGAGTGCGTAATAATTTTTTTGTTGACAAATATACGGCGCAACGTACAGTGACTCCCACTAGTATTTGGACGCTCTTAAAAATCGCATAACTTTGTCAATATTGGGCTAACACATTAAAAAAGTTGCAAAGTACAACTTTTAGTATTTTCTCTGCAATTTCGACCAATTGCAATTTTAATCTAACATTTTTCTCACGTTATGTAGCGATCCAATTGTTCTGACTTCTCAAAAAAATTCAAGTGGTATAGTCCAATATTGACAAAGTTATGCGATTTTTAACACTAGGTTTACGGAGCACTAAAAGTGACTATTTTACATTACGTTGTAAAATAAACAAGAATGTGCTGCTCAAATTTTTAGCCATTTTTTTAACCCTTTGCACTCGGCGCTATTTTCATTCTAAAACTAAACTTTTCTTTCGTCTTAGAATATTTTCATTTTATTCATGCGAAACTGATCCGATTTCCACATATAGTATGTAAATGTTTAGTAATCTGTTAAATACAAATTTTGTAATGTAGCAAATACATTGTGTAATATTTGTTGTAATTTCTTTGAAATAATGCCACAACAATTTCTAGTGGTGCTTCAGAGTCACCACTCGAGTGCAAAGGGTTAATAACACGCCCAAAGAAATAAATTTGTTCAATAATTTCTCATGGATGTATCATTAGAGTCTTAACAATTGTGGGAATATTAGTGGGAGTCACTGTACATACACATTATTAACACTAGAACCACCGAACCAGTCAAAACGACTGGTGGATGATTTCTTCTTTCGCGATTGTTGAAACTATGACAACGTTATCGCGAGAAATTTTTTGATATATCTCTTGTTTAGAGTACAAGTTACCGTAAAAATCGTATGAAATCTGAGCAAATTCGATCCCTGCTGTTATCATAAAGGGACAAGTCTGAGTCACGTTTACGGTAGTTCTAGTGTTGATCGCTGTTGTTATTGATTGAAGCTGAAGTGGAATCGATTTGTTGCAGTTGGCGTGTTGTGTTCGGACGAGTTCAAGTCCGAATGCATCTAGGCGCTGGTCCGAGGTCCTGAAAAACTTCCGACGTCGGAGGGTTAAACGACCAAAGTTTCCACTCGACTGGTAGGCGCGCGTTAAAAGGATCAATCTGCAACGATGCAGGCGGCGAGAGAAGAATGGTACGCCGGCAAAAATGAAATCGCGGGTGACGCAAAAGAAACCGGTTATCCGTGTGCCGTCTTTTTTTTTTTTCTTCCACCGCGGTTCTCGTCTATGTATTGTGCACTGCGTTTCGCTTCAACTTGAAAATAGTCGGGTGGCTCGCGCGATACGTCGACTTCACGACGAAATATAAATAGTATTTACACCGGAACCCGCGTGCTCGCGATTCTTTCCTTCGCCTAATTCCTCGCCGGGGAAGGCAGAAATCTCTGATCCCGAGAGAATGTTTTTGACAGCGTCTCGTTCAATAAGGCGGGCCCGTTTATTTCCATTTGGTCCTGCCTTTTCTTTATACTGATTGTTCACCGTATTATCTCGTGCGGTCAAATTGACCTGCGGTCGGCAGGACACGTACATTTCTTGGAAAACAAAATATAAATACGTTGGAAACTTTAAGAGAAGTAAAGATAAACAGAGCGATGTGATAATGGTATGAATTGGACGCAGAACTTTGCAAAGGTCAATTTGACCGGCCGTGGTAGCTTTCCTGTTAAATTATTGCGGAATTTCTCCACGATTGCTTCTTTTTACCGGTGACAGACGTGCCGCGACAGGAAAAATATGAAAGGAAAGCGTTCAAAAGAAATGCCCACGAGAAAATGGATTGAAAGGTCTTTAATCCGCGTGCCGGTGGATTAGGGTCGTTTCATATGTCCCGGTCAAGGTCCGGCGAGTGTGCAAGCGCTGGACACAATAACAGGGTAACCAAATACGCGGTCGTTTGGTCGGCAGACAATTTGGTTACCCTGTTTTTGCTTACACATTGGGCAGGCCGGGACCGGGACACATAAAGCGACCCTTAACGATGGCAGCGGGGCAATAGTAAGAGCGCTAGAAAACGGTCCATTGCTGGCGAACATGATTCCGACTGCATTAGACACAACAACCGTGCGTATCGTATGAACCGGAGTAAACAAATGAAATTGTACAACAAGTAATTACGATTAATCTGCCGTTTCAGAGCCACCGGGCGCAACAGAGGGGCGCCGTTGTGAAATTCTGGTGCAATAGTCGTCAGCCTTAACCAGGAATGTCTACGATTCGTACCTGCGCGGTTTCATTAGAAATGATCGCGTAGGTGGAGCAGCCTGGAAGAGATTAGGTGGATCCGGCAGCCTGGTACTTGAAGCACTCCGGGCTCCGTGCGGTCTGGTTGCAAACGAAAGGTGGAAAAGCGATTTCCACCGCGAAAAGGAGATTTCATAGTGATCGGACGGGACAATCGCGGCGAGACAGACGAGAACGAATCTTTCGATCGGATCAATGTCCGAGGTGGCAGCGAGCAGACGAGAAAGCGAGGGAATCCGCGGCCCGTAGGATCGGGAGGGACTGTCGGTCGCGATCGAACGAGGTCGAACGCCTGGAACCTTCCGCGGGAAGATCAAAAGACGCCGAGCATCGTAAAGTGTGACGAGCACCACGTACGCATTTACACGGGCGTTCCCGAGGAAATTCATTTCTTCGAAACTATGCTATTCCGCACGTAAAATTATGAAAAATCTCTGTTTACAGATTCGAAGGTGCTACAGTACCAAGTACAGTACGTAGATCGTAAAGATTAAATTAACCGAGGAAACATTCGACGAACGTGTTTACAGAAAGCGCACCAAAAGAAAAAAAAAAGAACTGGAACAAACTTCAAGTATTATTGTTGACAACGGAATGAAAAGAATCGCAAAAACTGTGACCGGACTAATCTCATACCGTCGTTGATACCTTGCGGTATAAAAACTTTTGCATTTCAGATTTCTGTTTTTCTACTCTTGTCGATCGCTCGTCGCACTGCGTCGGGCCGCCGCGGACAGAGCGAGGAAGAATGAGAACAAGACAAAGAGAGACATACCGAGCGAGAGAGAGAGAGAGAGAGAGAGAGAAAGAGAAAGAGAGAGAAACAGGATCGGAGGAGAGTCATGGCGCTTCCATTCTCCGCGCGGCGCGTTTTTTCCGCTCCGGACGGTCTCGAATGGTCCATCGCGTAATACTGTGACGTAGCACACGTAGGTGGACAAGGAGACACGAAACGCGGGACACACGATATGTCACCGGGGATGCGAGGAGCCCGTCCAAACTGATTCGCGGGCGCGTTCTCTCTGTCCTTTGATAGATTCGCGTGAGAAGCGGCAAAATGACGCGTGGCGACCCGATGCAACCCGTCGCAACATGGTGTGTCGAGTCCGCGGCGAAGGAGGGGAGTGCTGGACAAGGCAGATGGGAAGAGGGGTGGCATGCATGCAGGGTTCACTTTGGGAGGGGGGGAGAGTCAGAGGGGAGAGGGGCCGGCGCGCGTGCCCCCACCAGACGGAGCGCGCCCCAGCGGTGGAGGCGGCGCTTACGGCCGCACAAGCCTCTATATAAAAGCGACAAACCCCCCGATCTGATTAGCAAAGTTCCAAAACATACGTAAAAGCGCATTTCATTCATATTTCGAAGGACCTGTGTGAAGCGGTTATACAGAAGGCTTGTCAGAAGAAAGCCGGCTATCGACGTGCATGTACACACAAACACAAACAATCTCCTACACGTGTGAATACAGCTACAACATACACCACATATATATATATATACATATATAGGCAGATCAGAAAAGTTGAGTTCGGAAGATCGGTAGAATCTCGGAGCAAGAAAAAGGAGCAGAAGACCAAGAGGAGAGAGACATTTAAATATAGCTACTAAAACGCAACCTAGTCGTCGTGGAAACGAGTCAAGTCGGTCGGGGACGGTCCGGAACCGACGATCCACGAGGTGGACGTAGCAGCCGCAGCAGCAACAGCAACAGCGTCAGCGTCAGCGTCAGCGACAGCAGCAGTGGAGACACGGTGCAGGTGCAGCCGAGACACTCGAAGTCGAAGTCGAAAACGGTAGCTCTCGGGGAAGCGGAGAAGAAGCCAAACCACGAAGAGGCCAAACACAGGCCACGACGGAGTAGCAAGTGAGATGAGACGTGGCGAGCCGAGCCGAGGCTAGGCTAGGAGAGGAGAGAGAAGAGAGGTGTAACGGAGGAACCAAAGGAAGGCTCGCTTGGCACGGCGCATCGGGGCGCGATACGATAAAGGGTAGCGGTGGTGATCGGTGGTACCGCTGGAACCACTGCGGTTCGCATTAGGACGCATAGGAAACAGGAAGCACGTTGGATCATCCACGCGGCCGTGTCGCTCAACCTTTTTACACAAGTCTCTCTCGATCTCTATATCTCTCTGCGCAACCTCGCACCGTCTGTGCGCCTATCCAGAGAAACACCGTGAGAACCGCTTTTTAGCGTATCGATCTATTTCCAAGGGATAGATATTATCCGACCGTCGAACGTCACCCCGACGTTTCGAAAACGGTATACCTGTTGGAACAGTCCGAACCGGGACAGAGAAGAGCCGAGAAGTCGTCGTTGGACGACGCGAGACGCGAAGGCCCGGTCCCTCGCGACTGGAAGACCCAGTTTCTTCGAAGAGAGGAAGACAGCAGACGATCGTTAGGATGTCCGGCTCTCAGAGGAGACAGATGATGAAGAAATGGCCTCTGTGCCTAGTGCCACCTTCGAGAGCGAAGGTAAGACAATTACACACTTGTGCTACTATCTTTTTCACGTAACACATAACCGCGCATTCGGCCGTTCGCAACCGACCAACCGACCCAACCGTTCTCCGCCGCCGCGTTTTCGCTTCCCGTGCAACCTCTCTCTCTCTCTCTCTCTCTCTCTCTCTGTCTGTCTGTCTGTGTTCGTCCGTCTTTATCTATCTCCGTCCTCATCAGCTGGCTCTGTCTCGCTTTCACCGGCGCCTCTCTTTCCTCGATTCCGCGCTCTCGCCGGCTCGTTCCAACTTCCCCTGCCGAGCTTCTGGAAAGTTCCACCGGCTGTCGCGTGGTCGGCATCGACTCGGCTATCGGCGGCCGAGAATGACGCCGATGCCGATGCCAATGCCGATGCTAAACGACGCCTGTTTCACCTTCCCCCCGTCCCCACCGCGGCTGTCCTTTGACTAGCTTTTTACCGCACCGGGTTCATTCGTTCTCGAGACACCGGTGCCAAATGGCGTCGACGGGTAACGCTCGCGCGAAGGTTCTGTTTGCTCAGCTTTTTCCGCCGTGCCTCGCCACGCTTTTGTACATATTTACACACGGGCTGTTACCGGCACGCACGTATACTCTTTTCGAGACACCCGAAAATCATCCGCGACCGACACCGACGACACCGTGACGTCACGCGTTTCGTCGAAACCGCCAAAACACCCACGGGAAAATTGCCGGCTAAATTTCGATCGCGCACGCTCTTTTGACTATATGTACTCTTCCAACTGTTCTCCCGCGCGTCCTCTTTGTCCCAGTTTTCGTGTTGTGCTTCCTTTCTTCTTCCCCTCTTCCGGTACGGTTTTCCGCGCGAGCAGAGTTTCGGCAAAAGTCGCAACAATTCCCCGTTAACGAATTTACTTTGTTGTTCGCGAATCGATCGTTTAAATCCGCCTGTTCGCGTTGCAAAACATTCACGTCATTCGCGTGTAACTCGATCCCCGATCGCCAGGCTAGATCAGACGAGGAACACAGTCGATTTATGGAGTAGATTGCGGATCTTTGTGCGACGTGAAAATAGTCTGCGTATCTAGGCGAAACCAGAAGCCGAATAGATTATAAGCGGTTTTGAAACTGTTCTGAAATGCAGCTGTGCTCGCGTTTGACATAAATGCATAGAAATTTCTGTTCGTGACTACACCGGGCAAAACTCGGTCGCGATCGATAAGGCTAATCGGGAGACTTCACGGTGACGAATGCGAAGTACATAACAACGAGGTGGTCGAACAACGATTGAACGTGGCCGAACAACGGACAGAACTAATAATACATTGTTCTGAATGAAAATTTATTGGAATAATGCCGAACTCTACTCTCGAGGCTACACACACACACCTCTGTCTCTCTGTTTCTCGTTGTGTCTCTCTCGCGCGCGCGCGCGCCTCCATGTTTCACCTGTGCACCATCGCGCGCATACGCAGTCACACGTACACCACGCGCGCACACGCTACCACCCTGGCCTGGGAAATGTAGCATAAGATCGCATGCTCCAGCGTATGTATTGCCCGGGTCTCACACAACCACCGGTATCGATCGGAACGCGCGCGCCCGTGAACTTTGTACCGGCTGTTTCCGCGAACGCCTCGTTCTTACTTTCGTTGAGTTTTCCCTTTTTCTCTTTTATTGCTTTTTTTTTTATCGCCTCTTCTACCTTTTGTGGCCGTTCTCTCACCTGGCTCACCGCTAAACAGTTTGTTTCTCGTCGTCCAGAGACACGCTCGCTAATGGGAATCGGCTGGACGCCGTGATCCAGCGATCGATCGATCGATCGTCGCTCGTTCCTCTCTCGCTGGATCACACGTCCCGGCTCGAAAAGAAAAGAAAAGAAAAAGATAAGACGAGAACGTAAACCTCTCTCTCTCTCTCCTACATGTAATTGTCGAAGTTTGGATTGTCTTTTAGGATTTCTCGTTCACCAGAATTGTCGGCCGACGTGTACCGAGTCTAAAGGTGGCGTACGCTTTTTTTGTAATGCAAGAAACCAACAGAAAAGAAAGTTGAATAAACGATTTATATATGCGTCACAATAATTAGTTTATAAGTATTTTGCGGACCTGCTTCCACACACCATTTCACTTAGCCTCGTCGAGAAACACACCACACAGGGGTCTTTCTCTTTCGGTCTTTCTCGTTCTCGCGATAACAACGCTTAATGACAAGTTACGTCGCTGTCTTCGCTACCGTCTCTCCGTAATATTGTTTTTTCCTCGCGCTAAACGATAGAGTCACGCGTTCCAACGAAACTGATACGCGGTTCGTTGTTTGCAATTCCGTGATTCGATACTTTGCACTCGCCGCGCAGGATAGCTCGTCTTCAGCACGTGCTCGGCCGCGTCAAGAGGGATCAAAGCGTAAACGAACTTCCCGTTGCCGAGGAACGAAATTACGGTGCGCGCGCGCGCCCGTTGATAACACCGATTTCTGCTTTTCGCACTGCCATATAGCATCTCCGTTTGTTTTGTTTCTCGGAAGTCACGCGCGCGCAATCATTTCGTTTTCGTGTTCCGGATGAAAGATATGCGAGATTCCTCTCCTGCACTTCCGGTTCGGCCGGAGCTCGGTGCCTCCGAGAGCCGAGGTTCGCGTGGTCCTCGATGCCGATCAACTGCCGCGAAAATGCCCGGGAAACTCGAGAGAAATGGGAAAGAATAGGTAAGCTGCGACGCCGCGGATTCTCACGCGCCTCGCACGATGATAACGAACGGCGGGGAGAGCAGCCGTATATCGTCAGCGAATGACAGCTTCTTAGATTGCCCGAGATTCGAGAACTATTATCTAGTCGGCGGTCTCTTTCTCTCTCTCTCTTCCCCGCTCTCTGTACCGCTTTTCGTAGGCTAATATATATTTCGGCCAGCAAGATGTGGGCCCTGCAGTCGACTTATCTCTACGTTAATTGTCACGGACGCAGCGCTAAAATGCTTCGTCAGCCACGAGTGTCTACGCCGCTGGTACGTCCACTATTGCTCTAAGTCTACGGGAAAATTAATCGCTCGGAATTAGTCCCGTCCCTGTTGCGTAGTTTCTCGCCCGTCATCCTCACCTCTGGGACATGCGATCATGGCAACGAACGAAAGGGCAGAGCCCCGTCCCGAAACGTCGCGCCGAGGAGACATCCGACCGACCGATTTTCTCGATCGCGCCGATCCTACCGATCGATCCGAGAAGACGGAAAGAAATCGCTCCGAATTGTGATCTCGCGAGAAGAAAAGAAAAGAAAAGAAAACGGTTCGACAGGATTTCCTTCTCGCGACGTATCGCCTCCCCTAATTTCTCTTTCTTTCTCTCTCTCTCTCTCTCTCGTTCTTTTCCCCTAGCTCGAGATCCCATCGCGCCAGTTGTCGCAGCTCTATGTGCCTCTCGATCGTCATTATCTTTCTTTCTTTCCTCCGCCTCTTCCATCTTTGAGTTTCTCTTTCGCGCAGCATTCGCTCATGATTCTCGTCGGTTCGCGTTCATTATTCTGGGAGAGATTCGAGCGACCATGCGCGCCTCATTGAATCACCATCGGGACCAGCTGATCGAATAGGGCTCCGCGAAAAGGGCTCTCTCTCTCTCGATCGAGAAACGGGGGACAAGGCGGGACGCGCTCGAGAAGCTTTTCCCACGGGAAAGAACGACGTCTCTCTTCCTGGAAGTTCGCGCGATTCCTGCTCACGCGCGAATCTCGTGGCGACGATATCACGGAAACGAGAGACGGAAGGAAACACGGCCGCGGCGCCGTTGTTGCGCATCGTCATCCGCTTCGCAGTGCATACGCGGAAACGCCGAATCGTCCGTGCGCAACGTGCAAATAAAAGTGACGCAAGCACGAGCGGCTCTTGCGGGAATTCGAAATATCCGAAGCCCGGAGATACGGCTCCTCGATCCGATCGTCCATCGATCGGCGTTTCATGCTCGACGAGGAAAGGGGCGACACTCTTCGGGCCGCGCGGCGGGCTTCTCGAACAGACGGAAATAGAAAACGCCCAGGCGGAACGTTAAATATACATTTCGCGTGGGCGTCTTCCATAAATGATAGAGCCCCCGATCAAAGAGACAAAACGAGATCTCGCGATCCGTCGTTGGCCTGGTCTCCTCATCGATCCGCGTGCTTTCCGTTGGAGCCGACGCTTTCACCGGGAATCCCGTTCGACGCGCTCTCCGTAGAAAGCATCCGTTGATCGCGCGTTTCCAGTTGGAGCGAACGCCTCGAGGATTCCCGGAAACCAGCCGAGGAATTCGTGACGCGCTCGTGATCGACGCGACGCGCGATTCATTGTCGTCGCGGATCGACGGATCCAACGGAAACGCGCGACCTACGCTCGAACGATAAAATCGCGCGCACCGTTCCGCGCCGTTCTCGCGATCTCCGCTTGGCCGACCGTTGGACGTTGGTGCGCACCTCAGGGCAGAGGTTGCGCCACTGTCAACGGCTTCGCACCTTCCTACGATACCCGACGAGATCGGCCCGCAGATGCAAATTGCAATTTTCATAGAATCCTTCACGAATTTCAGCGCGTCGAAACGAACGGAAAGTCGCTTTCATAGATTGAAGCATTCTTCGCCACGACGAGAAAAATGATATTAACCTCTTAACCCATTTGCGTCGTAATATGGCCTTTATCAGCAAAGTTTCTTGTTTGTATTATATGTCCGTACAGAAATGACTGCAAGTGAAAGAACTTCATATTTCGGCATTATAAGCAAAAATAAATTGAGAGTATATATACGCTAACGAGCAAAACTGAGTCTACACTATTCGAAGCAACATAACTTTTTCAAAATTAGATCAAATGACTTAGAAGTTAGATGGATTAGTTTATCAGACGAGGTGTAAAAAATTGTTGAAGAAAGTTTGAATTGGTCGGAGTCGCAAAAGAAATAGTAAAAGTTGGTTTTTTCAGCTTTTTTATCTGAGCCTGAAAATTTAAAGAATGTATTTGACTCGCTCGAATAAATTATATCCATGCTGAAAATTTCACCGATACTGGTTAATTCGTTTACGAGTTATAAACGATTAAAAGTGCGATGTTAAGTCGAAAATCGTGAAAAACGGCAATTTTTCCAGCTTTAAGCGTTCCGATTCAAACTTTTTTCAAAAATTTTTTACACCTCGTCCAATAAACTAATCCTTCTAACTTCTCAATAAAATTCAAGTCATTCGATCTGATTTTTAACCCTTTGCACTCGAGTGGTGACTCTGAAGCACCACTAGAAATTGTTGTGGCATTGTTTCAAAGAAATTACAAAAAATATTACAAAATATTCGTTACATTACAAAATTTGTATTCAATAGATCACTAAACATTTCATCAATATTACATGTAGAAATCGGATCAGTTTCGTACGAACAATATGAAAATATTGTAAGACGGAAGAAAAATTTAGGTTTAGATTGAAAACAGCGCCGAGTGCAAAGGGTTAAAAAGTTATGTTGCTTCAAATAGTGTAGACTCAGTTTTGCTCGTTAGTGTATACGCTAACGATGCAAATGGGTTTGAGGGGCTGTTGTCCAGGTGACCGTTTTGTGAATCTTCAGGAATTTTTTGCGGAGAAACTATTGAACCTTTTGCATCGCGATTTTGCACACACATTTACCGGTACTTGACGTACACTTGTGATTTATCTCAAGTCAAAATAGTCGAAATCGCGGGAATTATAAATTTTCGAAAACGTGGATCGCCGCAGGCCGAGGGCTCTCGTCGAGTACGAAATTCGCGGGAAAGAAGAAGCCTCCTCTTATCGCGCCGCTGGTTACTTGTTTTCTCGGCAACGCGACAATGAATAATGAGCAACGCCGCGGCGATGAGGCATCGATGGATCGAGGACAATCGGATATCAAGGAGAAGAGCGGCTCTTATCGGCGTCCCGTCCAAAGTAGAAAAGATAGCACCGGCAAACAACCAAACAAACGACCCTAGGAGATGATCCGCGCGTACGCGAGCCAGTTTTAGCTTCTAGACGAGATCGAAGTTTTCCGCTCGGCGGGAAAAATCGCGATTCTAGGTCTTGGTCGGTCAAACGCGTGACGAAAAGTGTTGATCGAAAATGAAGAGCACGCGGAGAACAAAGGGTAAATCGTGATTGGACTGTGCGAAGTAAACATTCCGCGAAACGGGGAGCCGAGTAGGACTTTCCTCAATGATTGTAAATAACAATTAGCTGAGATATCAGTTCCTTCGTCGAAGGGATCGAGAAAGCTTCGAATCGCTAACGCTCGTTGCATAAAATCCGCGGTCTAATTAAAAATCGTGGAAAGTATTGGCTCTGTCGCGTGATGTTCGACGATAGCAAGTCTCCGATAATACGAAAGTCGATTCGCTCTCTCTCTCTTTCTCGCTTCGCTCGTTCGCATAATGGCCAGCCGATATTCGCATAATTGTATTTCCACTCGTGTCCAAGTCCGGATACGTTGTCAT
This sequence comes from Halictus rubicundus, assembly GCF_050948215.1. Taxonomy (NCBI): domain Eukaryota; kingdom Metazoa; phylum Arthropoda; class Insecta; order Hymenoptera; family Halictidae; genus Halictus; species Halictus rubicundus. The sequence continues at coordinate 2,143,976 of NC_135165.1, forward strand.
CGGGCTTTCCATGCTGATCAAACGTTTAAATCGCCACGCAAACTTTCAATTTCGTAGATTACGCCAATAGACGATATCAATTTCACTTTCTTTGCGTAGAACACAAAATCATGGCCGTCGCACGGTTGTGACGTAGCCAGCGAACGGGTGATCTGACTGAAAAATTTCGCGACGACAATTCCAAGCCTAACCGGGCACAACTCCGAAACAGATAATGCAGCTGATGCAACGCATCGTCTCCAGCTTAAAAGACGCTTAGCAGCGGAGATTAACGGCCACTGTGGCCAACGGAGACTTCAGACTTTTGCAAAATGGCAATTCGCATACCGCGGTTGAAATCAGCTCGGAAAATACACGGGGTTTTCCCGCGGTGTTTTCCTCGTTCTGAAACTCGCGGGGAAAGCAAACGAAAGCGGCGCATCGATCGGCGGGACAAACGAAGGTTGGAGGGGAAAAACACTGTTTTGACCTGTACGATTGCAGGCGATTATTCGAAACGCGCATCGATTATTTGCAAATCTATGCGGAATGACGCGCGCGATAGACGGTTTTCGATTAAGAAACGGCCACCGTTAGAAGGTCATTAACGTGTCAGCGTGCTCGCGGTACGCGTCCGATCATCCGAGAGCGTTGTTCCCGACAGCGTGATACGGCCCCGGGGGGAGAGAGAAGAGATTTCGGTGGTCCCGGGAAGAGGATTAATTAGTGTCAGCACCCCGTGTCCGTCGTCCACGAGCCGAGGCGTCCGCGAATGTGTACGACGCGGTCTCCGTCGAGTTCACCCGGAAAGGTTATCGGCGAAAAACCAGGGGTAAAAGTCATCTAATCGAGCGTCGCCGGAATCACGTTCCGCTCATCCGCCGCTTTTCGTCATTGGCTCGTTACGATAATCATCTTTCCTTCTCTTTCGCTCCGGCGAACGCCGCTTCTCCACTGGCCGATAAACTAGTATAAATACGCCAAGTACGAAGTTTCATCCCCTGTACGAGACGCAGTTCGGTTCGCAGTCCTCGGTGGTTAACAGTTCCGTGGGTCCCGTTACCTTCGCGACCATAAGCGCGCGTCGCGTTCTCCATTCACAAGATCAACCCTCCCGTGATCGTGCACCAGTGAAACGCCACGCTCTTCGGGGTCCGTCGCGTCGGTACGGTGAAACGTCAAGGTTGATTCGCACTGGATCACACCGTCTTCAAGTGCTCGGTCTAGCTTGATCTCGGTGTCCTTGATCTTTCCGTCTCCGGATCGATCTCGTTTCAAAGGATGATCATAGTTCGTTGTAGCCTGACCACAGTGTGAATCAAGCTCGAGTTTCCATGCGCACTCGTTTCCCCTTTCGGGAAAACTAGCCTTAACGTTTGGAGGGCCGGCACTTTTCCAAACTCGAATTTTCTTTATGAAAAATTGAAAAATTTACAATTACCGAGTTGGTCCAGCCCTCTGAAGGTGAGAGGCGTTGAGAGATCGAGGGAGCAAGGATTGACGGATCGTTCGTCTGTTTTCAGGAGCTAAGCGTTCCGCAGAAGAGTTACACGAAGGTGCCTACGGTCGAAAGATCGTCGACGATCAATTCGGGCATCAGCCTCGATTGCTCGTCGAACACCACCATCGCGACAACCGCGAGCCCATTCAACAGCCAGACCGCTCTGATCGTCGAGAAGAAGAGCCCTTCGGCAGGCAACAACACCGGCGCAACACCCGTCACCCGTTATTATGAACAAAACCTGAGGAACACCCACCAGAAGGCCCTGCACGGGTCTCGCATCTACGACCCCCTCGACAAAGACCTAGACCACGGTTACAAACAGCTACAGCCGTTGTTGGTCGGCGAGCAAACACCCTACACGGTAGTCAAAGGGTCCACGATGAGCTCTCAGGATGTCAAGTCGCCGAAGGACCCGATCAGCCACGAGAAACTACACGACGAGTTCGAGAGGGAGCCGAAGCCGACCTTGCGATACACTTCACAGGTAAATTCGTTCATTTTCCTAGAAACTATTCATTTCATTTTTAACAAAATTTATACTACTCGAGACCGGTAGGTGCAGACCTCCGACACGATTTTTGCAAAAATTTACTTCGATGTGGAAAGCCAGAGTCGTTACGCATCAGTTGATTACGAAGGGGAAGTAGTAGACTGCATTATTAAGCTAGACTCATTAACTTTTCATTTCACTGCTCACAGACGATTCATTTTCCTAGTGGGTTAAGCTTAACAAAATTTATACAACTCGAGACCGGTGGATGCAGACCTCCGACACGATTTTTGCAAAAATTTACTTCGATGTGGAAAGCCAGAGTCGTTACGCATCAGTTGATTGCGATGGGGAAGTAGTAGACTGCATTATTAAGCTAGACTCATAAACTATTCACTTTCCTAGTGGGTTAAGCTTAACAATATTTATACAACTCGAGACCGGTAGGTGCAGACCTCCGACACGATTTTTGCAAAAATTGACTTCGATGTGGAAAGCTAGAGTCGTTATGCGTAAGTTGGTTACTATGGAGAAATAGTAGACTGCATTATTAAGCTAGACTCATAACTATTCATTTCACTACTCACAAACTACTCACTTTCCTAGTGGGTTAAGCTTAACAATATTTATACAACTCGAGACCGGTAGGTGCAGACCTCCGACACGATTTTTGCAAAAATTTACTTCGACGTGGAAAGCCAGAGTCGTTACGCACAAGTTGATTACGAAGGGGAAGTAGTAAGACTGCATTATTAAGCTAGTCTCATAAATATTGATACGTGACTTCATAATTACGCGGAGTTATTGAGCGTCAATTAAATTTATCAGCCAGAAGAGTAATGCTATCAAAACGCAACTGCACAGTACCGCGCGAATTCAGATTTTCCTGCATGTTCTTCAGCGATCAAATAAGATCGTAATAATTCAAAAATCGCTTCGCTAAATCTGAAACTTTCGTCCCGAATTTTCGTGGTCCAATCGAAACGCGATCGGAGCCAGGCCGCTATTGGCTAGCGCCTCGCTGACGTGTCTCAGGGGCGTACCCACTGCCCCCTCTCTCGACCGCAGAGTGGTGGGGATACAAGCGGAACAGTAGACTTCCGCGAGGAAGTACAGTATACCGGAAATTTCCGATCTCGATTCCGTGAACATGTTCGCGTTGATCTTGCGATTCTACCGTGAACACGTTCGCGTTGATCTTGCGATTCTACCGTGAACACGTTCGCGTTGATCTTGAGACGACTGACGAGCATGCGCGATAGCTGGCAGCTCGCTTTGAATCGAAAAACGAGCCGCGCCGCGATTTTTATACGCGGCCCGCGAAACTTTCTCGCGCGCGTTACGTTTCTCGGCTTCGCCGGCGCGACGTTTCTCCTCGCGTACCAGCTTCAAGGATACGCGCTACGCCGGGGCGACCTTGATCCATTTGTTGGATCGCCTCGGCTCGAACTTGACGCGCGAGACTGATGGCACGGGGAAACGAGGAAACTTTTCGATCGCGGTTCTCGATGCCCCTCGGAGCCCGGAGCGTCTTGGAATTCGTGACTTCCGGTGTCCTTGGAGCGGCGAACCTGCTCGCTCCACCCTGAAGGACCTGATCGACCGTTCCGCGAAGCCGGCGGAATGTTCAACGATCCGCATCCTTCGTCGATTCGCGAAAGCAGCAGGCTGCATCGATGTTATTAGTTCCAATTTATTCGGTACAACTAACTTGTTTTCATTACTCTCGATTGATTCGGTTTATCTGCACCTCAATTGATCTTTCCCGTTTTCTACGTACTCCGCTATCTTTATTTTTTTGTTTACCCGACTCTCCGTATTTTCGACGTTGAACGGCACTATGGCTGCCCACGATCAAAACAGTCGGAAACGAGTGTTACACAGAAGTTCGATCAGACATGGGTCAGACATGGCGATACTTTTTTAATGAGAATTATAGAAATCAGGTTCCATTAGAGTGAACAACTTCCAACTTGGATTTCACTGATGAACCCTTCGCACTCGAAGCCGTTCTAACTCCAAAAAGAGACAATTCTCCGAACCTAGAATATTTCCCGAAATTGAATAATATTTAAAAAATATTTCGAATAACGATACCAGCAATTTTTAGTGGCAATTTTTACAGTCGCCATTCGAGTGCCAACGATGCCGCGAGATTTTCGAGTCGACGTTAGTTACTCTTTCAAGAGACGAGGGAATTAAAAAGTACAAATAATTATAGAACGGGACGCTATTGACGTAAGTCCTTTCCGATATGCGAAGGTTCTGTATGCGTTATGAAGCATAAACGTCGCGGGCAACGCGTTAATTCTACGCGTTGGCGCGAACAAACACATAACCCGCCACATAAATAATTCCTTCGAAGTAATCGGCCGCCTGCCGGCGTGGAATGTTCAAAAGTTCGCGTTGCTGAAGAGATTCTCGATCGAGTCCCGGACGGATCGAGTCGGATCGAACGAGATCTGGTGCAACGGAATCGAATCGAATCGAACGGTCGCGGATTCCTCGCGGTACTTCCCTCCCCCGGCCCGCCCCCTCCTCGATCCCAGCTAAACTCGAGAGGATCGTGATCTTCGCGTTTACGACATCCGCGCGTGTTGCGTACAGATGCACTTCGCATTGCGCAAGTAGACGTACACGAATAAACATCGCGAGCAACGACGAGCCGACTGACACCGGTCGCGTTATGAAAGCTCTTCTCGAGCGACCGCGAGGAGGCTCGTTCCGCGTCTCGATCCTCCGAGCAAAGATCCGATCTCGATCGCCTCCGCGGCCTGCTTTCCCTCGGCGCTTGCGAGAACGCGAGATTTTTCGGCGAGATCCTGCGCCTCTGCGCACGGCCCCGCTCTCGTTCGCTTCTGTTTTCGGCTGGGAAACCGTGCAAACGTAAACTATAGTCGTAAAACTCTTTGCGCTTCGTTACGTAAAGCCCGCTCGAGACCGGCGCCGATTGCACCGGGCCGTCTCCTTGTTTCTCAAAATTTCTGGATCAATTTTGCCCACAGATTCCACCGTTAACACGTTGACTGCCATGTCATATGTGGGTGACGGAATTATTTGGCCAGGTTTTAAAATGAATTTTTACGTTAATATATTCGTTGTATCAAATTTTATTAGGATCTGTATAATGCAAGAAAGTTTCAGGACCACTCAATATAACACATTTAATTTTTTTCAATTTTTATTTCATCGAATGACTTACTTCGATTCTACGGAATTTTTGAGGTTTCTAGTTTGGAAGTCAAAGTGTTAACCCTTAAGTGCATAGGTAAACTAAAGATTAGGAACATGAATGCATACATGGGGTCCATTGAGGACCCCACTTACCTAATTCCTTGCTAACTTTGATTACAGCAACAATTTATTTCTGTAAACTTTCTGTAAAACTGTAAAATTTCTGTAAACTAAAAATGTTAACACAAATCCAACACTGGGGTCCTTTGCGGACCCCACTCATGTATTTAAGGGTTAACCCTTAGCACTCGAATGGCGACTGGTAAGGCGCCACTAAAAATTGCTGTATCATTATTCAAAATGTTTTTTACATCATTCAATTTGTTTGTATATAATAAATTACTGAACATTTCATTACTCTATGAGTGAATTGCACTATTTTCGTATGTATAGTGTGGAAAAATATATGCATAAAAGGGAAATATTCTAGGTCGGAAGAAATGTTTCGTTTTAGAGTTAAAATGGCTTCGAGTGCGAAGGGTTATTAGCGATACAGGATTTTTTACTAATTTGTGAGAGGAGCTAGTAGGAGAAATTTGAAACAGTAGAACTCAAAGAACAAAGAAATTGTATAGATTTCATATCAATTTCAGTCACATAAGACTGACAGTGATTTTTGACTAGGTTTGGACATTAATTTTTATTGCGACATATCCAGATAAACCAGATTTCATTAAGATTTTTAGAAATCAAAAAGGTTAAGACAGCATCCCCCCATGAAACATTTAATATTTCTAGTTTCGCTTTCATTAACACTTTGATCGCCAATCTAGAAACCCCAAAAATTCCATAAAATCAAAGTAAATTATTTAACGAAATAAAAATGGCAAAAAATTAAATGTATGATACTGAGTAATCCTCCAACTGTCTTGCATGTTACAATCCTAATCAAGTTCGGTACAATCAATATATCAACATGAAAATTCATTTTAAAACCTGCACAAATAATTCCGTCACCCACACATGGGTGACGTGGCATTCAACGTGTTAATTAGATTGCTCCGATTTCGTGAGAATCTCTGGGAATATTGGCAGTTAACGTGTCAGAAAATTTTCCGACGAAACCATATTTATAATTTCAAACGTCTCTAAAAGAAACAATTAGTAATCAGGGGTGAAGGCCGTGAAGAATCTCCGGCATTAATTGCGACAGAAGTTGCGAACTTCGTTGTGGCTCTCGGTTCTACGGTGTCGCGTTACGCGCGATTGGATGCGGGCCGGAGATAATGCATGATCGTTCGCATAACCGCGATCAGCTCGCGAGAAAACAAGAGGGCACGCACGCGGATCGCGACACACGTCTGCGTCTGGCGGTTCTCGCGCGTGTTTCGTCGTCGAAAGAGAGACAATTACGGGAAACAAAAGACTAGCGAATGCAACGCGACGCGACCCGATGCATGCATGCATGCATGCATGCATGCGTCGCGGCCGCTTGTCCGTGCATGCACGTCCGTAACGGCGTCGCTGCCGGCCGACCTTGCGCACTTTTGATAATAACCGAGCCGACTTAATTACTTTCCAACTGTACCACAGGAGCGATCTCGTTCTCGAGACGATATCAACCGATCCGAGTCGCGAAGCGTGTTGCGCGCGCTTCGAGCGCACGCCGCGTGTTTCGCGAGCCGGAAACTCTACTTCCGCGTGTCGTTTCCGACTTCCGGTACCGCGGGTCAGGCTTTCGGACAGGTAGTTCCGGTTCGATTCTACTCGATCGAACGAAACGAAACTCTGGGAAGATCGATTCTTTTCCCACGTGTCGGGAAAAGAAAAGAGAAACAAATCCCGCGGCTGATTTCAACAAAGGATTACGCAACGCGTTGGAAGAAGGTCGCCGGAGATCGGACGACGATTCGCCTGATCTCGCCACGCTTAGAAAACTGGATACGAATTTCGTATGGAGCCCATTGTCTTCGTTTCTGTATCGTCGTCGTCGGTCGAGTTTCGGTCCGCGTGTCCGGCCGCCCCCGTGTCTCCGTCGGTTTCGGCGTCCGTGACGACACTTAAACGTAGCTCTCCCGAAACGGTAACCACGTGCCGACGAGAACGGGCACAAATGGTACGCGTCGGGGGCAAGATCGACGGAATGGCACGAGTCGGTCTCGCGCTCGTAGGACCAGCGAACGCGAAACCGAGACCGAGACACGATCGCGCGCAATACACGCGCAGCGTATATATACGTGTATAATCGTCCGATTCGCGGACGATGGATCCTCGCCGGGAAAAGGGAAGGGATAGGCTCGCGGCCCCCCAGCATCGTTCCCTATATAAGCGGAGAACCACCCGTCGGTCCACGAGTGCCAATAACGAGCGTCAATATTTTACGGACGTCGACGTCGACGTCGCTCGGGAACACAATCGAGAAACAACGGGGTGACCGGTTATCGAAACAAGACAACAACAACAAAGGGTGGTCAAGGGCTGTATTATCTCGCGTCCGGTTCTCGGGAATCTCGTGAACCTCACCGATTCGGTTTCGGTAAACGGTTCTCGGTACAGTTTCGATCGAGTCGAAATCGATACCGCGAACGGCGCGCGGAAAGTTTCCGTTCGTTCGCCGACTTTTTCATTGTTTTTTCATCGTGCCGATTTGGCAGCGTTCTAACCCTCGACCATGAAGATTCTTATGCGAGCGGACACCCATGTGAACATCCACGTACCGGGCAACCAGCCAATCGCCAAGTGCACCTTCACTCAGGTATCCGATACGATCAAGCGATCATTTTTTCCGAACAGCTTTCCCAACACGCACGCTCCGTGCCACCCTCTCCGCGATCAATAGCGTTCGCGATGGGGCGCTACGCGCCTCTCCTTTTTCTCGATCGATGGATCCTATCGCGATCGGATCGACCACCGAACGTCCTTCCGTATCGAGTGTCCAGAATCAATCCTGTCAACACGACCGTGTTGATCGATTCAGTATCGACGAGAGGCCAAGGTTTGTCAGATCGTGTCGAGATCGCTGCTAAAGGAATTCGGAAGACGATGGATAGCTATGCGGTTGATAGCAAAATTCTAGACATTTCCACGTATACGGTCGCCAACGAAGTTTTAGACGATTCGGCATACCCGAGTGGTGGCGGAGTTGAAGGGACACCTAAATTGATCATCGAGTTTTAGATATTTCGGGCTACCTAAACCGTTGCTACCAGAGTTTTAGAGATTTGGGGGTACCTGGATAATTTTTAACAAAGTTTTAGAGCACGTCTAGCAAAAATGACTGCGAAGTTCCGAAAACCAGAAGTTGTCGCGATCGGTAGCGAATCGGTAGCGAAGTGTTGAACATTCGGGGATACGGTGTGCCAGCAAAGTTTCAGGGATTATCTGCGCGATTGATAACAAAGTTATAGTCATCTGAAAGTACCTATTAGACTGGTATCTAAATTTTAGAGACCCAGGGGCGTCTATGAAACCCTTAGCTCCAGAGATTGGAAATCTTTTGCGCGATTGATAGCAAAGTTATAAGCATTTAAAGCTAGCTACTAGACTGGCCCTAAAATTTTAGAGACCCAGGGGCGTCTATAAAGCCCCGAAATCCTGAGATTAAGAATCAGTGACTGGCCCCAAAATTTTAGAGACCCAGGGGCGTCTATAAAACCCCTAAACCCTAACTCCAGATGATTAAAAATCTTTTGCGCGATTGATAACAAAGTTATAGTCATCTGAAACTACCTACTCGCTTGTCCCCAAAATTTTAGAGACCCAGTGGCGTCTATGAAGAACCCCTAACTCCGTTGATTAAGAATCAGTGACTGCCCCTAAAATTTTAGAGACTCAGAGGCGTCTATAAAACCCCTAACCCCTAACTCCAGAGATTGAAAATCTTTTGCGCGATTGATAGCAAAGTTGTAGACATTTGGAATTACCTACTCGACTGCCCCCAAATTTTTAGAGACACAGGGGCGTCTATGAAGAGCCCCTAACTCCGTTGATTAAGAATCAGTGATTGCCCCCAAAATTTTAGAGACTCAGAGGCGTCTATAAAACCTCTAACCCCTAACTCCAGAGATTCAAAATATTTTGCGCGATTGATAGCAAAGTTATAGTCACCTGAAACTACCTACTCGTTTGTCCCCAAAATTTTAGAGACTCAGGGGCGTCTATGAAGTGCCCCTAACTCCGTTGATTAAGAATCAGTGACTGCCCCCAAAATTTTGGAGACCCAGGGGCGTCTATAAAACCCCTAACTCCAGAGATTGAAAATCTTCTGCGCGATTGATAACAAAGTTATAGTCATCTGAAACTACCTAGTCGCCTATCCCCAAAGTTTTAGAAACCCAGGGGGCTCTATGAAACCCCTAACTCCAGAGATGGGAAATCTTTTGCGCGATTGATAGCAAAGTTATAGTCACCTGAAACTACCTACTCGCTTGTCTCCAAAATTTTAGAAACCCAGGGGGCTCTATGAAACCCCTAACTCCAGAGATGGGAAATCTTCTGCGCGATTGATAGCAAAGTTATAGTCACCTGAAACTACCTATTCGCTTGTCCCCAAAATTTTAGAGACCCTAAGAAGAGCCCCTAACTCCCCTGATTAAGAATCAACGACTGCCCCCAAAGATTCAGAGGCGTCTGTGAAGCGCCTAACTCCGGGTATTGAAAATCGCGTCGCGCGATTGATAGCCTGATATATCTGCGCGATTGATAGGAAAGTTAGGAAGATTGAGGGGACGTCAAGGTTTCAACGATCGGTTTGGTTGTTCCACAGGTGCTGGCAGCCTTGTCGGTGTCGCTAGGCTCGATGGTGGTTGGCTACTCCAGCGGGTACACCTCCCCCGCGCTGGTTTCCATGCGTGACAATGCCACGAGCACGTTCGAGGTTACGGATCAGATGGTGAGTGCTAACGATTGTTATTCGGTGTCGTTTCGTCGCGATCGACGTAAACGAGGCGCTACGCGCACACGCCTCACGGAGATTATGCCACTGCGTTTCCGCGGCGTCTCCGACTGGAATGTGTTTGTAAACGAGACGTGCTTCGAGGGGGATCTCGCGCAATCTCTCCCGCATTCCACGCGAAGGAGAAACAATTTTATCCGGATTCCCTCGCGGTCCGGGAAACCGGCCAAGGCCAGGTGAGCCGCAACGGAGGCACGTTTGTTTTCATACCGATTGCGCGATCCCCTCGAACCTCGGACGTCGGTTATGATAAGCGAATGATCGAGCCGGTTTCCGCGAACTCTTCATCTCCGCCCCGGAGAATCGGGAATCGCGCGCCGTTGACGATCTACGCGTTTCCGAGACGATCGCGCGATCCCCCCCCCCCCCCCCCCGTAAATAGATAGACTAAATCGTAAATCGGTAGTAGATAGCATTTCATTAGTTCTGATAAATCTGGTAGACTGCGGATTTTTACGCTAAATAGTATATTTCTGCATCGGTGCAAGAAACGGGAGCCACGTAGAAAATCTGAAAATTCTTTCACTTTTTGTTCATTTTGAATTCCGTGTGTCCAATTTTGTCATAAACGAAATTCGCAGTCTAATAATAAGCGGACGATCCACTGATCAATAGACTGCGGATTTTTACGCAAAATAGTATATTTCTGCATCGGTGCAAGAAACGGGAGCCACGTAGAAAATCTGAAAATTCGTTCACTTTTTGTTCATTTTGAATTCCGTGTGTCCAATTTTGTCATAAACGAAATCCGCAGTCTAATAATAAGCGGACGATCCACTGATCACTAGACTGCGGATCTTTACGCAAAATAGTATATTTCTGCATCGGTGCAAGAAACGGGAGCCGCATAGAAAATCTGAAAATTCTTTCACTTTTTGTTCATCTTGAATTCCGTGTGTCCAATTTTGTCATAAACGAAATCCGCAGTCTAATAATAAGTGAACGATCCACTAGACTGCGGATTTTTATGTAAAATAAGAATTTTTCACCTGTATTGCAACTAACTGAAGTGAAATATTTGTTTTCTTTCTTATTATGTTTAGCTGATTCGAAATAATGTAATACTACGTTTAAATGTGTCCAATATTTTTCCTACTTGAAAATACACCCAAGTTTTGTCACGAATGCATAAAATCCGTAGTCTACTTATCGAGGCGATCTCCTTTGAACCGTTTTGATTATAAAAAGAAAAAAGTAGTTTAAAGCCGTCAGTATTTTGCAACCAGCTGGAACCGTGACGTCACCAGCTGGAGAACATCGGTCGTCGATATCGGGTCGTTCAAAGTTCAGTCGCGTCGGTTTTATGAAACGGTAAATACGATGTCAAAGGGTTAATAGGTTCGATATCCTAAAGACAATACAGAATTGGAATTCCGCGACTCGTTGTTGTTCTTTTCTGGAACCATTGTACCCCGCGACGTTCTCCAGGCAGATTGTTAATCGAAGATTAACACGTCGAGTCTCTCGACGGTTCTTGAATTGCGTGAAACCACCGAGAAGGGTGAAGAGAAAAGAGATCGTCTAGAGATCCCTGGTGATCCCTCGTTCCCAATCGATATCGGATCGATCGTTTAGCGACGATCGTTTACCGAAAGAGGGGTGTACAACAAGAAATCGTCGAATCTCAGACATCGGCGCGGGTCAATGGATGATTAAAACTTGAACCTCGAGTGCGTCAATGGTAGGACGATGATGCTGATGGCTGGATTACGACCCCGTTGGTGGGCAGGCCAACCTCTCGGGGCCTCGAGCCTCGGGAAGCTGGCCGAGCGATTGGCTGGGGCCGCGTGATCGATGCGATACGCAAGTAGCCTTCGTCAACGATACGCGTCGCGTAGCTCGCGCGAGGAAACGAGCTCGCGGCCGAGTTAAATCGACAAAGCGATACTTCCGCGTTCCCTTCGCCCGTCTCCCCTCTGCCCCTCTTGATCGCGATCGACCTCTTCGTTGGCTCGGCTCCTCGAGGATCGAGGTGCCCGCAGCACGCGATCCCCGATCGCTCTTCGATCCGCGCCGCACCGACCGCTAACGATTTCCTTCCTTCTGTGACGTTTCCTTTCTTCTCACCGTCGCCGCCGCCGCGCTTATTTATATTCGAAGGCCGTCGGACGATCACTATGAACGGCACACCGGTACTCCCGATCGATTCGCGAGATCACGCTATCATGCTCGCGTAATTAGCCGCGCCGTTACATGCCGACGCAACCACGACTCAACGAACGCTCTTTCGTTCTTCAGGGCTCGTGGATCGGCTCCGTGATGCCTCTCGCTGCTCTCGTTGGCGGCATAGCAGGTGGACCCAGCATCGAGTACCTTGGCAGGAAGAACACTATACTTGGCACCGCGCCGCCCTTCATCGCAGGTACCTTTCTCTCTCTCTGCTTTCTCTCTTTCTTCCTTCGTTTTACGGCTCTGTCCAATCGGAATTGACTTACAGTTGGTCGATTTTAACCCTTAGCACTCGAGTGGTGACTCTGAAGCGCCACTAGAAATTGTTGTATCAATATTTCAAGGAAATTACAAAAAGTATTACAAGATATTTGTTGCATTACAAAATTTGTATTCAATAGATTACTATTCTATTTTACCCTATTTTAACTCCAGTCATCGCTGTTATCTTCCCTCCCTGTCATCCGCTCTCTTTCTATCTGTTTCATTATTTTATCCAGTCTTACACTAATTGATTTTATTTTATTCTATTTTACCCTATTTTAACTCTCAATAGATTACCAAACAGTTGAATGTTATACGTGGAAATCGAATCAGTTTCGTCTGAATAAAATGAAAATATTCCAAGACGGAAGAAAAATTTCGTTTTAGAATGAAAATAGCGTCGAGTGCAAAGGGTTAACCGGCCCACAAAGAAAGCTCTCCTAGGACAGACTGTAACTGTTCCCGCTTGGATAGTAATTAGTCACCGTTTTGGTTGCAGCTTGGCTACTGATCGCATTGGCAACGAATGTCTCGATGGTACTCGTTGGTAGGATCATCTGCGGCTTCTGCGTTGGTATTGCTTCCTTGTCTCTACCCGTGTACTTAGGCGAAACGCTGCAGCCTGAGGTGCGAGGCACTTTGGGACTCCTACCAACCGCCCTCGGTAACACAGGTATTGAAAAGAACACTTGTGTTTCGCAAGCCTCGGATGGCAGACGGGGTTCGTAGAACTGACGCGACGTTGATCGTGTTCGTTTCCATGTTGCTCTTGTATGGGTGACGTCAATTTCATCGGAACTCGTCGGACCGAGTGCGGGCCAAGTATTGGTAATTAGCGGATGTTCTGCAAAATAATGACTTTCGCCCTCTGAATTCTGCTTTCGTGAGTCATTGCAATTATATGGTACAATCTATTAACACGTTGACTGCCGTGTCACCCATATGTGGGTGACGGAATTATTTGTCCTGGTTTCGAAATGAATTTTTACGTTAATATATTCACTGTACCGAATTTAATTGGGATCTGTAAGATGTCAGACAGCTGGAGGACTACTCGACATCATACATTCAATTTTTTTCAATTTTTATTTCATTAACACTAGGTTTGCGGGACCCGTGAAAATGACGGGTTCTAATATTTTTAATTTACGATTATTGTGAAGATCCATCTACGTGGAATTACTCAACAAACTTATTTCCTTAGGTATATATTATTTAACACTAGGTTTACGGAGCACTAAAAGTGACTATTTTACATTGATTTATAAAAAATAACGAGAATGTGTCTATCTAAATTTTTAGCCATTTTAAAAATAACATATCCCCAAAGAAATAAATTTGTTGAATGCATCCTCATGAATGCATCTTTGTAATCTCAATAATCGTAAATTAAAGATATTCGAACGTGTCATTTTGACGCGTCCCGTAAACCTAGTGTTAACAAATGGATGAAAACTTGGATAGACACATTCTTTTTATTTTCATAAAGTAATGTAAAATACTCAGTTTTAGTGCTCCTTAAACCTAGCGTTAAACAACTCGCTTTGATTCTATGGAATTTTTGAGGTTTCTAGTTTGCCAGTCAAAGTGTTAAACGAAGCGATGATAGCAAACTCGGTTGCCCAACAATTTATTAATTACGAAGAACGAATACGCGAGTCATGAGTCGTTATCTGGCACGAAGCTTTCACAAGCCTATATTTCGAATGAACTCGTATACCCCGTCAGCTATCCGAGGATCGACGTGATCGCCGGATTCGACGATCGAAAACGCTAAATCCTCGTTCTCGATGATTTCCGCAGGGATTCTACTTGTTTTCGTGGCGGGCATGTACATAAACTGGAGATACCTCGCGCTTCTGGGCGCGTGTATTCCGATTCCGTTCATGATCCTGATGTTCATGATCCCCGAGACGCCGAGATGGTACATCTCGAAGGGAAGAACGAAGAATGCCCGTAAAGCGTTGCAATGGCTGCGGGGTCAGGACACCGACATCACCGAGGAGCTGACCGAGGTGGAGAAGTTGCACGTCGACAGCTCCAGGCACGTAGTGCAGAGCGTCTTGATGGAGCTGTTGAACAAGAACAACCTGAAGCCGTTCATGATCTCTGTGGGCCTGATGTTCTTCCAGCAGTTCTCCGGTATCAACGCGGTGGTGTTCTACACGGTGCAAATCTTCGAGGTACGTTAATTACAATGTATTATACGTCAGAGTGTGAATTGACCATAAATCGATGGTTCTAACTAATGATCAATTAACACGCTCGAGCCTGACGACTCCGTGGAGATCGTTCTAACCAACATTTCGCCCAAACAGGATGCCGGCAGCGACATCGCGAACCTCTCAGCGATCATCATCGGGGTCGTGAACTTCCTCTCGGCGTTCGCCGCGGCGATCGTGATCGACAAGCTTGGCAGAAAGATACTGCTGTACATCAGCTCGGTGACGATGAGCCTGACCCTGATCATGCTCGGTGGTTTCTTCTACGCGAAGGACGTGTCGCAATCGGACGTGTCGACGATCGGCTGGCTGCCCCTGGTCAGCTTGATCCTCTACATGATCGGTTTCTCGCTCGGGTTCGGACCGATCCCGTGGCTGATGATGGGCGAGATCTTGCCGGCGAAGATCCGCGGTACGGCGGCCAGCGTGGTCACCGCCTTCAACTGGACCTGCACGTTCGTCGTGACCAAAGCGTACATGGACATCGTGTTGCATCTCGGGGCGTACGGCACCTTCTGGCTGTTCGGCGCGATCGTGCTGATCGGCCTCTTCTTCGTCATCTTCTGCGTGCCGGAGACCCGTGGACGATCCCTCGAGGAGATCGAGAAGAGATTCACCGGTCCCGTGCGGCGAATGAGCGCGCTGGTCAACATGAAGCCCACGCCGATGTCCTTGTAAGCGGTTCCTCCTGGACTCCTGGAGTGTGGCCAGATAGAAGAAACCCGGTTCGTGGCAGCAGCCAGAGGATCGTTTGAAGGGGTTGGGAGACAAGTCTTGATCTGGTCGCACTGCCTCGGGACACGATAACTAGCCGATATCGACGCGTTCGACGACCGGCCGGCAGAGTCGACGACGACGCGTCGTCGCCTGGCCGTGTCCTTCGAACGTGACCCCATAGTTCCTTAAATTATCGCGCGTTAAAGAGCACACAGGGACCGGACGACAGCGGTCGTCTTGCAAATGCTAACTTCTCCTCCTCTTCCCGCTTCTATCTCCGACAAGACACGATTGGGGACATCGAAGTGGTTCGCGTATCGTGGAGCCGTTCGCGTCCTCTTCGAAAGACAGCTTCCAACGGTTTGGAGCTGGATAGCAACGAAATGATATTATTATATACGGAGGCCAACGACAGGGGCAGAGGAGAGGAGGTTCTATTGCGCGGATCGGACGGTCGCGTGTATAGTTGTTATATTTTTGTTATTCGATAGTTCTACAGGGTCTACCTCAAATTAGTACTTGTGCGCGAAAGGTATACGAGTATAGGATAACGAGAAATGCGAATTATTTAAATGAACGGCGCGCGGACAAGGGGAGCTCGGCGGGCTCCGCTCTCTTTCTCTCTCTCTCTCTTTCTCTCTCTCGCGCGCGTCAAGCAAAAGGCACGGGGAGGGGAACGACGGGACGACACCCTGAAGAGACGATGCTCTGCGCGCAACGCGGCGGCGTGTGCATCTCTTCTTCTTCGAGTCATCGGGACAGGAACGCGCGCGACAATAACGTTTTTTCTCTTGGGACACGTGACCGCGTCTCAGCGTCTGTACATACTTTGTCGTCATCGGCGAATGCGTCGACGGACGATTGCGCCAGCTGCGAACCAATTAGATCGTAAGGTATGCATAGTTAAGAAACAGAGATCAAAATAATACGCGTTTATTTTTCCAATGTCGTTACTGTTGCAACTAGCACGGAAACGGGCGCAACCGTGACCGAACCGCGCGCAACACGCGCCGATCGAGCAAACTCGTCGATCCTTCGATCCGCCGCAGACGCGTCGACGCGGATTGAATTTTTCTTTTCTTTCTTCTTTCTTTCTTTCTTTGAGCGCGACGCGGATGGGATCGGGTCGGGTCGGATCGAATCGGATCGAATCGGATCAGACCGGAGCGGACCTAATCGAATCTCAGCCGAGGCCGGGACGGATTTGCATTGTCTACGTGGCTGTTCCGATAGCCGGTCGGAGACGATCGTCGAAACTGTTCGCCGAACGAGGCGAACGCTGGTTTCAGAGGATTCGTCTGAGAACCGATGTCGAACCAGTTAACCGATCGATCCGTGTTTAGGCGGGCAATCCGTCTTGTCTCTCAGCCGTGTCCCCGAACCACCCCGACCATCGTGGACACGATACCAGTGGCGTTCGCAACGCAGAAGAACGTCCATTTAGAATCTCACTGTGCTTCACGATGGGACGGGTCAACGATGCGAGACATTCCTATCGTACGGTTCAACGTACGATACTCTGTAAACCTACGTAACGCAGGCACCAGATTACTCTTGGAAACCCATTGTTCAGTCGGAGGTAATGCTGGCGGCGAGCAAAAACGAGTCAGGCATGGCCACTGATTGACCCTCGGGGCGCTATCATCCTAGCTTCAAGTTCTGTGTCCGTTGATGGATCACATTTCTTCTCTTGTTCTATCTTCGACGCCAGTTGCGCCCCTGGGGGGTCAATCCGGGGCAAAGCCTGCGACGAGCCTACTCGAACAGATCTCAGGAAGTGGATTGTCCCATCAAGCTTCTGCTATCTGTTATACGTTACTCTACTCTTTGGCATTCTATGTGCTACACGAATGAGGTAAACGTAATAGCAAGAGAAGCTTGGTGGAGCAAGTCTAACACAGGCCACGTTGAACCAGGGAAGTGTTCTACGCGATGAATGAAAACGATTGTGATACCGTTAACAAGTTCCATGCCACGTACTTTCAGTTCTGAAGGCTCTATACTTGTACATATGTATTTTTTCGCGCAAATGTTTTTGCGCGCGGAACCTGTCGAAGCCGCTTTCGCACAGAGTCCCCCATTGTTTACTGGCTCGCTGCATCATCGTTATCTCCTCACATGCAACGACTCACTGTCAAATGCGCGCGTTAACCCCTTTGAACCGTAAACACGTAGGCCGGACTTTATACTTTTATCGGTGTAACGATACTTTTGTGTTTACGCGACGGCCACTCGTACCGCGCGTGCGCCTCTCATGCCCCCGAGAGTTATTCGGTGCTTGCCAAATTTCTCCGACTTGGACAAAGGATTTGTTTGGAAAGCGTGTAACGGGCGCGTTAAGTTTGTATGTCATTTATAAGTTATTCAAATAGAACGATTCACACGAGATTTCGTTATCCTCGTTCCTTTTATCTGCCGGCTCTCCACCCCGCACCCCCGCACCCCATCTATGTAGATATCCAAAGCGAGAAACATATTGAAACCACGACCTTTACGAGCTACGATTTATTTACTCTTTCAACAATGAGAGAGATAGGTTTCGATTATTGGCATAAATAGAATGGCATTGTTCTGTTGGCCGGTCGCGACGGTTTAATCGTTGTAAGGAAAAACGGTAAGAAAACAGTAGACCGACACGAAGCAGAGCCATTTTCATTTGTTAGAAAGACATCCTTGGTAGAGCACGGTGTCGTTATTGGACGAGTTAAAAATAATGTTAAATGTAATCGATCTATCAGAGGACGAATGCGACTCAATGTAGAATAATGTATTTGCAGATATTAAACAATGGACGTCGTTGATAGCGAAAATGTAGCTTGAGAAGGTTCGTTCGAACGCGAATCCAGTATTGTTGTTTGCATTGCGAATAAAACGAAAAACGCGCGCGCATAACCAGGCTGCGAAGCGCACATGCATTTGCGTAATCACGTGGTAGGTTTCGCAGAACCGATGCCATCGATCGACGCAGTCATACGCCGAACGAGATAGTTTGCTGTTTCTCTTCTTTTTTTCTGGGTGAGAAAATCGAAAAACGCGTTTCACCTAACCTATTAAACAATGCGGTATACGTTCAGGTACTTACCCATTACTTGAACGCGGCAAATCGCGCAGGTGTCGCACTCCACGTCCCAACTCCACATGGCCACGGCGTTCCATTTCTTGAGGATAAACAGCTTGTCCGGCTTCACGTTGTCATTATCGCTACGATCTCCAAAATCCTGCTCCGAGTCGGCCATCTCAATTTGTAGGTTAGAAACGGCAGAGAAACGGCAGGCTTTTGTGCGGACGAAATCCTCGGATCGTTCCGGGATTACTATGCGCACGTCTATTCGAACGATACTGCCGTCCACGCAGATTTGAAATTTGCACAATTTATCGCGGATCGTGAACGACAAACTACGAACACGGTTCAATAGCCTACGGGTCTCTGCTCGACTTGTGTTAGTTTATGCCTGTAAGTGTCAACAAACTCGTGCGATAATGTACCGACCGATGTTAAGTTACTAGCTGATGGTAAGTTACCGATGGCAGCACAGATACTTACAGTTATTGCATCTCGTGAGTTTTCCTGTCTAGGTATAGTCTTGGACTAGACATAGACTTTAAGATTCCAGACACTGCATCTTATGGGCATTTTCGTCTAGGCCTCGGGAGACTCTAAGAACCCCCGTACTATTTCGGTCATTCGTCACACTTATAGTCTATTTTAACACAGTCATTTTATGTAAAAATCGACAAGGAATAAATAAAAGTAATGAAAAGACATATCTGCGTATTTAATTATTGAACCCTCAATTTTTCCCGAACTTCCTACTTGTCAACTTCGAAAAATTTCGATTGTCTGACTTGTTCTTGACTTGTACTACTGAATTTCGTACCACCTCCTTCGATATCATATTCTCCTAATACAAAAGTTCAATTTGTCGAAAGTTGCCGAAATTTTCCGAATTTTGGACGGCTGGCTTGTCGTTTACTTGTACCACTTTAATTTACGAGAATTTTCGAGCGTCTGACTTGACGTTGACTTGTACTACTGAAATTCGGATACCTCCTTCGATATCATGTTCTCCTAATACAAAAGTTCAAATTTCCCGAAAATTTTCGGAATTTTTCGTAATTTCGGCCGTCTGACTTGTCGTTGACTTGTACCACTTTAATTTCCGAGAATTTTCGAGCGTCTGACTTGACGTTGACTTGTACTACTGAAATTCGGATGCCTCCTTCGATATCATGTTCTCCTAATACAAAAGTTGAAATTTCGAAATTTTTCGGAAAGTTTCTCGACCGTCTGACTTGTCGTTGACTCGTACCACTTAATTTCCGAGAATTTCGAGCGTCTGACTTGACGTTGACTTGTACTACTGAAATTCGGATACCTCCTTCGATATCATGTTCTCCTAATACAAAAGTTGAAATTTCGAAATTTTTCGGAAAATGTTTCGACCGTCTGACTTGTCGTTGACTCGTACCACTTAATTTCCGAGAATTTCGAGCGTCTGACTTGACGTTGACTTGTACTACTGAAATTCGGATACCTCCTTCGATATCATGTTCTCCTAATACAAAAGTTGAAGTTTTCGAAATTTTTCGGAAAGTTTCTCGACCGTCTGACTTGTCGTTGACTCGTACCACTTAATTTCCGAGAATTTCGAGCGTCTGACTTGACGTTGACTTGTACTACTGAAATTCGGATACCTCCTTCGATATCATGTTCTCCTAATACAAAAGTTGAAGTTTTCGAAATTTTTCGGAAAGTTTCTCGACCGTCTGACTTGTCGTTGACTCGTACCACTTAATTTCCGAGAATTTCGAGCGTCTGACTTGACGTTGACTTGTACTACTGAAATTCGGATACCTCCTTCGATATCATGTTCTCCTAATACAAAAGTTGAAATTTTCGAAATTTTTCGGAAAGTTTCTCGACCGTCTGACTTGTCGTTGACTCGTACTACTTAATCTCGAAATTTTTTGAGCGGCTGACTTGCCGTTGATTCGTACTACTGAATTTTCGTGCCACCTCCTCTGATATCATGTTCTCCTAATACAAAAGTTGAAATTTTCGGAATTTTCGAAATTTTTCGCAATTTTCGGATTTCTACTAGGAGAACATGATAGCAAAAGAAGTGGCATGAAATTTCGTGCATGGCTGGGGAAAGAAAAGCACATTATCTGTTGTAACTAATATTCTTTATTTCTCACCAAATAAATACAATATCACACTTGGATACATACAAAATAGAACTAAAATATAGCGTAGATTTAGCTGTGTCTGCAGCCTGTGAATTGTTGCCTGTACAACTCCGTGAATTGTAACACGAAAACAGTTTTACCACGAGTGTGTACGTGATTTGGAGTCTTTATGTGTTTAATCAGATTGGATCGCGTTTGCGTGGAACTAGTTCCAACATTTATCATACGTCAGGGTAGAGGGCGTAAGAAAACAAGTTGCTATGTGTGAGATATGAAACCCCGTATGGTGATTGGTCCACTCCTATACCTCGTTTGTGATAGAACACGGACTTTAAGCTGTGTAGACCAACAACCCATAAATTTTTTTGTTTAGGAAATCTTCCCTCAGGAAGTCTTAAGTGTCGCCATCTAACGGTGAAATTGGAGATTCGCTGTCGATAACATTTGGCTACAAGTTTGAGCGTTTTGCCGCTGCGACCAATGGCGCTGACTTTCAGATTATAAGAAGCAGATGATCCTCGCCGATATTTCCATTGGGTCTTATGGCGAAAACGGCAAGAATCAGTTGTGCCTATAGACAACATGCATTTAACTCGAACCGCATGGTCGTGCTTTCCTAACCTGTACACTTACCCTTCGAAGTGTAAGAGCGTATTTTTGTGAACCTGAAATTATGACTATGTATCACGATGAAGTAGAAATTGAGGATTTCGAATACGACGAGGACCAGGAGGTTTACTACTATCCGTGTCCATGCGGCGATCAGTTTCAAATATCGAAAGCAGAATTGGCCGCTGGCGAGGAAGAAGCGACATGTCCATCCTGTTCCTTGGTTATTAAGGTAATCTACGACAAGGAAGCATTCACAGCTAAGCAGGAGGAGCTTGCGAAGATCGAGGAGAAAGAACTCGTGGCGCAGGAAGCTTGAGGTAAACCAATTTATTATACAAACCAGCCAGTTGGGATCGTCAACACGATTTTCATTAATATTTTGCATCCAGGTTAAGGGTTCGGTTACCACAGAAAAGTACATAATATAAAAATGGCGAACCGTGGCAGAGGCAGAGGCAAGCCGACCATGTCCATCAGCACGGACCAGCTAGGCTTTTCCAAAGGAGAAGCCTTGCCACCGCCGGTTCTGCAGCCTCCACCAAAGTATCCTCCACTGGAGCACAAAGCGTGGCCTCCTGTTATAACCACAGAGATGAGTTACCTGCTAGAACTGAAGAGGGAGTTTGCGGAATACATGAGGGAGTCACCGAATAATGTTTTACCGTTGGTTATTAAAAAAGACATCGAGAGGTACTCGGATAGGTATCAGGACTTGATAACGGATAAGAGTAGCTACGCGATAAGGTACGACTGGAGTAGAATGCCAGCGGAATTGAAGCCCCAGACGAAGAAGCGTAAGGGGCAGAGTTCGTCTACGCCTAAGAAGAAACAAAAGGCCGTGGACGTTGAAACCAAACTGCAGGAATTAGAGAAGAAGGAGGCCTTGCAGCCCAGCGACGCGGAGGAGGAGGAGAAAGAAGAAGAGGATGGCGAGGAGAAGGACGACGAGCATGCCGAGGACGAGGAGGAGGATCTGCACCTGCAGATGGACGAAGAGATGGACGAGGGAACCGACTACGTAAACAATTACTTCGACAACGGAGAGGGTTACGACGAGGAAGACGATAACTTAGACGATGGACCTATTTATTAACATATAATTTTTTATAAGAATCGGAAATTCCTTTGGGTTCTCGATCACCGGACTAGGATACTTACAAAGCTGCTAGTTGAACACTGCACGGCAATGTGTGTATACTCTTTCTACCTCTCTCTCCCTCTCCCTCCTCTCCCATGTTCTCACTCTCTCCCTCTCACTCTTCTCCTATGATTTCTTACCGAGCTCTCATGTGTACAGACAATAAATTATACGTAACGTTAAACAATGAGATCTCACTTAGTATCCGTCCGCCAAAAATGATCCATCGGTGAAACTGGCATCGAACGATGATGACGCGCGATCAATGAAGGATGATTCAACGAAATTAAAGAGTCCAGGGTCACAGGAAGCGTCGGCGTGTTCTTTATTACGAGTATTTCAGTTTCTAATATATAATATATATATTTATATATTTATATATATAATATATATAATATATATATAATAGCCATAATAATCTGCAATTATTTGTAATAAATGATCCTTCCTCTACGACGTAATCGGAGAGTAAAAACGCAACATCTGGACGAGAAAGGGGATGCGCAAAAGTACCGTAGTGTCACGTAATGCTTACGATACGCTCGCCGTGGTGGTGGTGGTGGTGGTGGTGGATAGTTCTCGAACCCGTTGCTCCTCTTCTTCGTTTTCTACTTCTTCGTCCTCTTCAGCCTCTTCTTTTTGCCCTCGTGGTGTCCCTTCGTCGTTCCGTAGCTTTCCTTTCCGGTTTAAACGCGAGTCCGCGGACGTAAACTTGCAACGCGTCGATCGTACATCGTACACGGAGTGTGCGCAAGGGATTCTCGGCGAAGAGAAAAGAAAAAGTTCGTCTCGCGAAAGAAGATGTGTCGGTTCCCTGAAATTTCCCAGCCGCCAGCTGCTTGGTTCGCCCAAACCGATTCCATTTACCACCGATATCTCGATTCTCCTTCGGTTTTTAACCAAGTGTCCCGCCGGTGAATCGAGCGAGCGATCCATCTAGGGGGTGCGAACACCTATCCTCCCTCGCTTTATAGTTTTGCATTTTGAACTCGACCGGGGTGGTCCGACGCGTTCTCGGCAGTCCGCGGTTATGGCAAACGGTACGAGCTCGATACTTTCTGGTTCCCTTTCTGGTCATGGTCATCTCGACGGGAGGATCTATGCGATCGATGCGTGCGATGCGTGGCTCTATCGAATCGAACTTCAACGTTGCCGAGAAGATTTATCGTAGTCGATCTTTTAAAAATAATAAGGAAAATAAATGCTCTACAACACAAACAATTTACAGTATCTAAAAAAGTGAAAATGGACGCACGAACTGAACCGAACTAAAATTGTATGTTTAGTTAAAGTAATTAATGGAAGTCACCGGTGTATTTTTTCTTTTTTTTTGGAAAACGTTACTTGCCTAGAAGGTGCCGATGAACCTTGAAGAAATGAGAATGCGGTGGGTACGAGGTCAGGAAAAAGAGAAGGAGCTTTTCGATTTTGATTCCGCCAAGTTTCGAAGTACTGGTACACAAGTGATTCTTTCCATCTGTCCACGGGGGTGTTGTTTTCAACTTTATTTATTTTATAAATCCAGGACACTGAAATCGATTGATCGTTGGATAAAAGTGTACAGCGCCGCGTGGGAAACGTCATTTCGATTAAGGATACGATGATTGGCGACATTAAAGCGTGGTTAAAGTTAAGGTTCTGAGAAAACTACATTTCGTATGCATCGACCAGCTAATAGATCCCGCGAGTCTCTCCTGTTAGCGCGACCACTCTCCTCGATCCTCGCTCGCTCGATCCTCGCCCGAACGTCCGCGAGACGCGAGAGAGAGAGAATTAACGCCTGTTTCCGATCCCGAGGATTTTTTTCTTCCAAACACCGACGAATTCTGCGAGCCTGCTCGAATCGCTGCGAAGAAGAAACTTTTTTCAACGAGGCGATCGTTCCCTACCGGCATTTCGTTGTATCGAAGCTAAATCTCGCCGCACCCCTCGTCCACTGGATCCTCGATCCGCGATCGAAACCGCCCCTAGCCCCCCTCGAAACGCAGCTTCTTCTCCCTCGTTCGATCCGTCCCGACCCGACAAAATCTCAACTACACACCCCCTCCCCTGCCCCTTCCCCCGTATTCGTCCCTCTTCGTTATTCTTCGTCTTTTTCTTCTCTTAATAACCGTCGTTGTTCGAACGTCAGTTTCACTCCGGCCGCCATCGTTCCTTCAATAATATATTTTTACGTATAATGTATATAGATATATTTGTGTATATATACTTTGTATATAATCGTCGCAATTTAATATAGCACGACCTATCTATGTATAAGTAGGCATTAAAGACTGAGGCGAGAATACAGGCGAAACCCCGAACATTATAGTCCCGCTCTCGGTGTCTGTCGGTGACGCTTTTCATCAGTTTTCGTCGCGAATACGAGAAACGATCCTCCCCCGTCCGGATTGTCTCTTCGCTCGGTTCACACGGACCGCCACGTTACACCTGTGCTCGCACAACATTTCAATAATTAGCCAGATTACAATAATCGCTCCATTACTGCGCTTTCTTTCAGTTTTCCTTCCTCCGTAACGGACACCTACCCTTATCCCTCCATTTTGGGAGCTACTCAGCGATCGGTCAACCCTTCAATACTCGCTTGAAAATCTCTCGACAGCAGCGCAGTCATGAAGCTGTTACCGTAATTGACTGTAACGCGTGGTGTGAACAGCTAGCCTTTTGATCGGACACCTAAGTACAACGCGAAGCGTAACAGCTATACTAACTCCCGCATCGCACACACTACTCATCCACGCTGTTCATCATCAAAGGGCTAGTTTCGAGCAATCGGTTTTCCCTCGTTAACGTCTCCTGTGCCACCCTCACCACTTGCAGTGATTTCTCTGTATATGTCGCCAAGGCCTGGATGGTAAACGTCGCGGAACTATCCCCACTACTCGCTCGGGTATGTCTCCTGGAGGATATATGTCGCCGGCAAGACCCGTCTTGTGGACATATATCGAGAATTCGGTGTACTCGTGAAACTGCTAGTCCTCGCCAACCGATAACGCTCTCGAGTGCTCGCTAGCGTCTCGCAACGGTCCCTGAAGAGCGACGGGACGCTAACGAGAGGGAAAACCGTCTACATCAGGTGGGAACACAGATGAACGATCGGTCCGCGTCGTTCGTCCGGATAGGTCCACGCTGGATCATGCTCGATCGAGCACGATCGGCCGTGTTCGAGGCTCGTGATTGATAGAATCGAAACGAAAAAACGGTGTTGCGCGGGGAGAGAAAAATTGAAATAGTCGAGCGTGTTTTCTTTCTTTTTTTTTTTTGTTAGTTTGTTTGTTTCTTTTTTTCGCGCTAGCGCTCGGAAAGATCGTGCTCGGACGATCTTGGGATACTTTTATTCATCCGTCCTGGATCGCGCGGGGGGTGATCTTTCCGCAGGGTTCGACGTTTCCTCGTGCTTCGCTCTCGTCGCCTTATTTTCTCGAGTCGTCGGATAGAAAACGTGCGCGCGCGTGCTCGGGCAACGTGGCCAGCACGTTCCCGGGTCTGCCGCTCCTTTTATTTATTTATTTATTTATTTACCTTTTTTTTTCGTTCAGCTTTCTTACACTTCTTTTTGTTTTTTCTCTTTTTTTTCCCTGTCTTTCCTTCTTTCTTTCTTTCTTTCTTTCATTCTTTCTTTCTTTCTTCTGCTTAAGGCCCGTTGCTGTCTAGATGGTCTCGCGCAACTTCACCTCGAAACGGATCACCTCTCCAGTGATCCAAGGTGTGGACGAGAAAAAGGCTTGGAACACGAACAGGTGAGAGACAGCGGTTCAAGAAGGAAACGCTGGAAAAGTACGGTAAAATCGTGATCGAGCTGCTACCAGTGTGGGGGGAAATACACGAACGCGATCCATTTCCTCCAAGCCTTTCTTCTTCTCCGCGTCTTTGGATTTCGCTCGGCGAGGAACCTCCCTCGAACGCGTCCCGCCATTTCCAATTCCTTTTGTACCAACCACCTTGTTTCCAACCCTTTCGGGCTGAGATTCTCCCTGTAGTATCGTGTCCATTTATGGGGGGGCCGCTCAGTTCGGACCATTGCAAACTATTTTTTAAACCGTCAATTCATTTGAGATTCTAGACATTGGAAATGGCTCACGGATCGTCTTCCGGATCTTTTTACAAATTCGATTCTCGTGGGAATTTTTATAACAAGGGACCCTACCTTGCAAGGAGGGTCCGATGCGAGTGCACAACTGTTCCGAATTTGCTATATAATTTCAATTTTCACCCCGAATTTTGGTACTTCTAGAGTCTCATTTGAAACGCGAGCGGGAGGTCGAGTGTATCCAAGGTCCCGAGCTGGTAAAATGTTTCTCGAAAAATTGAGCCGTCGTAGCAACAATGGAAGAGTGTAATTAGAATTTCGGGTGGAATTTCGAGCAGGAATTATGGCAACGGACGCGGGCGCCGCGCGAGGGACGCTCCCCGCAGGACGAAACAACGAAAGGCCGCTCCGATCTCGCGGAACTCGTAAAATCATGGTTCGTCGACGAGGATATACTGATTGATGCGCTCGCTCGTCTCGCTCGTCGGCTCTTCGCGATATAATAACACGTGTTTTTGGTGTCTCGGAAACAGGAACACGCACGCAGCGTACTCTCGAAATGTGTATGCATATGCGCGGCGCCGCGGCCTCTCTGCGCGGGTCTCTAGATCGTTCGCGGAAAATTACTATCGCGCACGGTTTCGCGTTTCCCGGTAAACACGACGTTCTGGAAATCACAGCTGGGATCAGCTTCGAAATTCGGATGGGCAGTGTAAGCTTCTGCGAGGTGCTTCGTCGGACTCTCGGCGTCTGCTTCGTCGCTTACACCAAGCTGTTCCTCTCGAACCTGTTGTTTGTTTTTCTCTCTCAGAGATGGGCACGACTCTCGCCAAATTACGACACGCTGATTGGATCGATCCCACAGACAGTTTCGTCCCGACGTTTCTCACCCTCTCGAGACTCCAGGTGCACGCGCAGCGAGTAACGGAAGCATTCGAACTGCAGGATCCCGCGTCTCTGATCAACCGTTTACAATTGGAGATCTAAGGACAACGAACGGTCAGCTGAGATTTAGACGACTACACAATTTTCTAATCCTTCGGAGCAACAAACAGTCGCAAACTAATATGACCGTTTGTTGCACCGATCTACAGTGACTTCTCTGTATATGTCGCCAAGGCCTGGATGATAAGCGTCGCGGAACTATCCCCACTACCGCGGGGTACACCCCGCGAGGGCCAAGAAGCTCGAGAGGACGCTCAGGAGCGTAAACCTAACTGGCAAGAGCCGCGTTGTTGACGTATATCGAGAATTCACTGTGTCGCAAAAATTTCTTCTTTTACAAATGTCGAGATCTAGCTGACCTTTTGTTGCCCCGAGCTCTTCAGCTCGTCAACGCGTTGTTCCATTCTCCTTCGAGCTAGGCTCAATGCTCATCTTCTCGTGGTACAATTTGTTTCAGCCTAATTTTACATTTCAATTGGCCGTCAACCCTCGTGCAGCCCTTCGGGTCAATCTGATTCAGCGACAAACGGTAGTTTTGATAACATCGTTACGGAAACATGTGAATTGAACGTCCGGTTTGATCCTAAATTAATTGACGAAATCTTAATGCGACAATTGCTCGAACCAGCGCACGAGGGTTGAGAACGTTTCAGGATGCACACCGTTCCGTCACGCAATCTCGTGTATAAACTATGTAAATGCTAATAAAGTTTACATTAAATTATCGCGCAATAAATACGTCATAATATTAACAGTAACAATAGCAATAATCATTCGATTATCCCATACTCGAATACTTTCGTTGCCCAGTGCATTCACCGTCAAGCCCAAAAACGTAAACTTCTCGTACGCAGGAAATGTTTGTGCATTTCACCGTTTCCAACAATTCGTTTTACAATCGTCCAACGAACAAAAGGAAAAAATGTATTCATCCTTCGATTTCTCTGTGCAAAGTAGTGGGTGGTTTTTTTTTTTTAGCGTAAAAGCGAACACCGATTTAGAAACTAAATCTTAAAATTATATATTCCTTGTCGCCGCGAGACAACAGCATATCTTGCAAAACGAGAGCTTGTTCTCAATTGTTGCACAAGTTCTTTCGTTGCAAAAAAAAAAGAAAAAAGAATCGACTACCGATTTCTTCCGCAGCTTTTCGGGTAGTCGCTCGAACAGATCGAGAGATCGCAGATCTGCCCATCTCTGCGCTCTTCTCCTCGGCCCTTTGTCGTTCAACAAGAAACAAAAATGCCGGGGGGGTAATCGATTCGAACAATCGGCAAATTCGTCGAATCAGTGGCGCGTATGGCTCTCCCCTAACCGTGCACCGGCAACAATCGCACACACACGCACGCATCGCGCGTCGTTCACGACCACCACGAGGACGCTGTTCGCAATGATCGCACCGTGGTCAACGTCCAGATTAATTACTTCGACTGCGGAATGTTTCTACAACAAGCTCGCACGTGTTCGCCGTGTGGAATGTATCACAGTGGTCGCTGCACGTTAACGTTAACGGATTATAATGATTTCGTTTCAGCGCGCGTAATAAAACTCGAACGCCAAGAAAAATTCGAATCGCGGACAGGTTCCTCCGCGTCCCGTCCGCGCAGAATCGTAACAATAATTGCAAAAGCGGGCGTTTTTCGTAGATCCTAACAAAGCGTGCTTCGACCTCTCAGTTTCGTTCTTGGTGTTGCGATTTTTATTCGTGGTGTACGACAGCATCGACCGGTAATCGAACGATCGATCAAAAGCGTATGCAATGTTTCGAAACCCGGAGAAAGTCACGCAGAAGAATTTTGTTCGAATCGGTGAACAAGCGGAGCTTTCGGAATTCCGTTCGCCAGATTCTCGCAGCTTTGATCGATCCCTGCACACCTAAACGCTCCCGACTTGCGTTTTTGATTTAGGAACTCGCCCGAGGAAAATTCATTTCCAAGCGAACAGAAAATTATAGCAGAACAAAACGATCAATGACTTTTCCAGTCGGGAGCTGCTCTGTGCGGTGAACTCGCACGAATCCGCAGTCCGCCGATAACAAATTCGCGCGACAACGTCTACTCGCGTAACGATCGTAGATCGATGGATCGCGCGCGCGTCCCGCCACTGTCCCGAGTGAATCGTCCCACAAATAATCTCTGAACTCTCGCAACAATTTCGTTGCTCCTGTCTGCCTCCGACCGTTCCCCGCGCGACGGTATCGCGCGAGAACGAGCCGGATGCAATAATAATTCAACACTTATCACAATAGTTCGCGTTTACCAAGGAGCGGAGGGTGTGGTAAACGCGTTGAAAACAGCCTTCGATATTCGATACGCGTTCGCTAAACCGAAAATTCCGTGCTCGTCGCGCCAAATGTCAGCGACATCTGCTCCGAACACGAATTCATAGTCTTGTGCACTCGAAGCTGACAAGCCGGTTAGGTCCTCGAACATTCATTTAAATCAAATTTGGAAATAAAAATACCAATAGCCAAAATCCCCTCGCCAAATGAAACACGCGCTCGTGATTAGACCACGGACTCTACGCATTTATAATACTCACAATTATTCAAAGCTGAACGTATTGAAAAATTCAAGTAATCTCTGCGACATCTTTATACGTAACTTGCAGCCTAAGAGAGCTGCCAAAAAAGCGAACAATCTTCCACTCGATAAAGTAGTCTATAAAGATTTATATTTGCGTGAGCATCCGCTGTCTATTTACGGTGTCAGTAGATTTTTAGAAAGAATTATAACAATTTCGAATGAATCTGCATCGTTCTCTTCGAGTGCACCAGGTTGCAGAGGCGGACCCTCGCGTTTACCATGCGACAATCGTTTACAAAAACCGACTAATGAACAATTAATGGGTAATCAGCCGACGCCGGCCAACCGTTCGAAGGATCCGCCGCTGCGCGGTGTGTGTCACGATAAAACTATACATCGAATTAAAGCTACAGACTCCTCCGATCGCTTCTCACGGTCCCTCCGTGTCCGGCGGTTTGCTTCTGAATCAAACAGATCGGTGTAAGCGGGACCTAATTCGTCGCGCTCCTAATCGAACGGGGTAGAACACACCCTTTACGCCGCTGGAACGAATCGTTGGAATTCATTCTGCTCTTCTTCTTCTTCTTCGTCGTCGCCCGAACCCTTTGATCGAGCAGCAGGATTGTTTCGGGGGGGAAAAAAATGGCAACTTTCGAGGACTAGGTGGCAGGCAGCATTTGGACAGCGTAAAGGTCGAGGGAGCAAGGGGAGGTGGGTCGAAACAGAAGTAGAAGGAAGAAGAAAGCTCGGGATGCAGCCGGTCCTGTGTCGTCTAACGATCGCATCGAACGGGGGGCCAATCGGCGTCGAGGACGAGCGTTGGATTTCGCTTCCGGTTTGTCGGGGACTGTCTCTTCCTCGCAAGGAAAAGAGAGAACGAATAACAACGAGGCGTAGGAACAGTATTAAAATTTCCCTCGAGACGCTCCCGTCGATCCACGAGAAACCAGATCTCTCGAAGATCGATCGACGAGCTTGAGATCTCGTCAAGAACCTCGTCCTCGCCGTCGATCGGCCATCCTGGGCTTGGCGAGCCTATAGCAACACGGTTCTCGAAGAATGATCCACGATCTTCTCAATGTCACGAAATTCCCCGACGATCCCCTGCGATCCGGCGATCGTCGTCGAGTCCCTCGTCAGTCGTTCGCATCTGTGTGATTCACGTATCGTGTTCTCTTCTTTTTTTGGTATTCTTCTCCTTCTTTTTTTGCGTTTTTTCTTCGTACCTTCCTTCCTCTTTTTTTTTCTTCATTTTCTTTTATTCCCTTAGCGATGTTTCTTTAATTATTAGAGTTATCGTTAATCGTTATCGTTATAACTGCTTCACTACGGTTGGTTGACTCTTGGACGTGGATCTGGATGGAGTGTGGTGTACCGGTGTGTACCAAATGCGCGCGTGAAAGAGAGAAAAAGCTCCGTCGCCTCGGTTTTCTCTGTTTTCGTCCCGTTCTCTTCTTTCCCGTCCTCTACTCCTTGGCCGTCGTCCTCGAGATCGAGGAACGACGGCCTCCTCCTCTCTGTCCAAGGTCCTCGCCAAGGATCTCTTTTCTCGCGTTCGTCTCCCCTCCTCTCGCTACTTTCGTCCTTTGAGCAACGCCATTCTGTCAGAAGATACATACGCCATTCGGTACTCTCCTCTTCGCTCGTTTCCTTCGATTTCTTGACGAAACCGTGCGGGTTAACAGACTCCATTTTGTACAATCCGCCGTTATAACACAATTTCTCTCGTTTTGGTAATCAGGACTTTTCACATTTTCTAAGTTACTTTAACCCTTCGCTTACAACCTATTGTGATAGACAGAATAGGAAGCTTCTTTCTTTTTCATAACGATTCTATGAAATTCTGCAGAAGAAAATATCAATTAAAATAATACAACAGATCGGGCAAGACGGTACCGAAGGTTTCAAAACGAGGAGAGTATGTTCTCCATTTTCTCCCTTCCATTTTATTTTGGAGGAAGCCGCTTTTTTGACCGGAAGTCTGATAGTTCGCACGATTTCGCGATTCCCGACAAATCCAAGTACACAACGACTCTCTCGAGCCTCGTTCAAAGACTTTCTTTCTCTCGTAGTTGAAGAGAGGAACGCTTGAGAGCGTAACATAATCGCAGACTAGCACCAAGTTTTCGGTCGTCGATCGCGCGAGATCCGCGTGACGCGCTCGTCCTTTCTTTTTTCGCACTCGTTTTCCGGTTCGATCGTAGCCGAGGGGAGGAGGAAAATTCAGCGGGCTCCTCTGTGCTCCTCCGCTTCCGGTTCCCGTGTCGGTTCCTTCGCGAACTACAATCGCGTCACGTGTGAAAAAACAAACACTACGCCTCACTACAGTAATTCGTTCCGCTTGCTGCTCGGATGGTTTCCGGTTCGCCGGTGCTCGAGGGAAGGTACCAGCGCCTCTTCATCGTTCCCCAGAGACACCAAGGACATCACCAGAAACCCACCGATCGAGTAGACTCAATTTCGTTTAGTCCCGAAGAGACCAAGCTCCGAAAACTCCAAGAAGAAGGTCCCCCGAGCTCGTCGATTACAAAATATTAGGATTACGTTTCTATCGTCTAGAGTGCAATGAAAAAATTATTTATTGTCTCTTGGGTCTTCAAGATAGGTGTCGAAGAGTCAATTTTATGTTAGTAGATACAGTCGTTTCGGAAAAAATGAATATCAAGAAAGAAACAGTGCCTATTAGACTGTAGAATGTTATGAATTAGTAGCGTACAAATAGTTTACAAAAGTGACAAAACGATCATTTCACAATGGAATTCTTTAAATTTACTGAAAGTATTTACTCGTTCGTTTGTAGGTGTTCTACTAATTATAGCGATGTTAAACGCGTGCTAGTACAAAGTAGCGATAGACAAGGCTCCATTTTGATTAGTCGTAGTAATAGAATAGAAAATAGAGTTATTTGCAATGTTAACAAACCTAAGCGAGCTCGGTGAACCTTCGCTTAAACGATTTCCGCGAGACAAGACAAGAGTTGGCTTTCTTAATGATTTTCTTAGGAGGTTTCGATAGCGATCGTTGTTTATAATTTTTACTCCGGTGTCTCTGGCAACGTTCGGCGCTTGGGAATGGAATGGTTCTCGGTTTCCGGGCCGGCGAACTTCGAAAGAAACGAATCTTTTCGCGGCACCGTCGACGATCCCGCAACCGCGTGTCTTTCTTCATCCTTTTCGCTTTTCACTCTTCATGTTTTTGCCTCGTTAACGATCGAGACCGACTAAACGTCGAGCGTCGACGGCGCCGCGATCACATGATCCGCGAGTGCGATACCGATAATGTATACGTACATACGGTGTACACGTGTATAATTGTTTTCCGTATATAGACTTATATAAAACGCACGAAAGCGGCTGAAGGCTATTTCATCCTTCCCCCTTTTATTTATAGCGACAAGCCGTACCTTGTTTCCACGCGATTCGACACGCTGCTCGCTGTGTCTCGTCATTATTACCATCTTCGTCTCTCTCTCTCTCTTTCTCTCTTTTCCTCTCTCCGTCTCTCTTTCTTTCTCTCTCCACTCTTTTCTTCCCACGTGTTCATCTCTCTTCTTCATTCTTTTTTTTTTCAAATTTTTTCCCCTCGTTTTTCCTCGTTTTATTCTCTTTTTATCAATGGAAAAAGAATTCGGGCTTAACTACGGCGGATCCCTCGAGATCACTTGAATATCCTAGAAACATTACTGACTCGCGTGTGTTCGTCTAGGTGCGTGTCTCTCTATGTATGTACCGCATGGCAATCCTTGTCTATGTGTCTGTCTGTCTGTCTCCTTTCCTCTCCGTGTCGACTCCTGTTGTACGCGGCGGTACAGAGCGATATCCGTGTGTGTCTGTGTACGTCGTCCAGTTCCATCGAGTACCCCGTCTGACAACAATCTCCTCTTCGAACACTTCCGGTCGAAGGAGCCTCGAAGAACCTGATCCCGATCCTGGCGTCCATCGGAACGTTTCCTCGAGACCGACGCGTTTCCTCTTCCGGTTCTCCTCGAAAAGCTCGGGGAGCTCCACGAGGTCGTGACAGAAGTCCTCAGCTCCTCCGACGATGACCAGCGCGCGTCTCGTCCCCCGGGTTCCTCGATTCCTGCACGCGGACAGCGGCTTCCGGTTGTCGTTGGTCGGCTCGCTCGCAAGGTTGCTGCGTCTGGGTCGGGTCGACGATGGGTAAAAGACGGGGAGGAGAGGAGCCAGCGAGATGTCTCGTCCCCGACGGTGAAGCGAGCTCAAATCCGCCCGGGACGAGCAGACGAACCACGAAAGAAGCTTGCACAGGAACCTCGGATCGTTTCTTTTGTCACCTGTTCCTCCGTCCACCTCTCCCTCCAACCTCCTCCTCCATTCCTGGCGCCTACGGTCCCGAGGACGTCACTGCTTGTTCCCCGCGCGAGCTCTCGCTCTAATTCTCGGAACCGCTGCCTTTTCCCCAGAACTTGTCGAAGCGGTTTCGCGCTTTCTCCAGCACCTCGCTCGCCGCCGAACGTTGCGCCGTGCCCGGCACCACCGTCGGCGCTTCTAAAACGTGGAAACCACCCCCGCTGCCACCTGCCCCTCCACCCACGCCACCACCGCCTCCTCCGGCACCGGCGCCGCTGCTGCTTCCGGTCGCAGGTTGCGGCGATTCCGCCTCCAGGATACGGTAACCCGGCTGAGGAGCCGTCGACGATGACGGGGTGGTCATCGTCGCGGTCGTTGTCGCTTGGCTAGTGTCCTTCTTCCTCTCGTACTCGAAACCCGGGTCCTCCAGGCATCTCAGGTTCGTACCCGCCACCGGTTTTATCGACGGGTCCGGCCGGGGATCCGCCTTCGTCTCCTCTGCTCCGCCCGATTCCTGAAAATCGAAAAGAGAGATTTAGACAAGTTTCTAAAGTGCAGAGACAAATTGGATTCGTTTGGTGTCACCTTCTCAGCCTGAGGGGGTGTGCTGGTTCCCCGAGCGCTCGTCGGGAACGGGCTGTCCCGTTCCGAGTCCAGGTCTTTGTGGCCGTTCAGGCCGCTGAAGCTGCCGATCGAAATGCTTTCGCTCTCCGGCGACTTGTAACCGGAGTGCTGGGAGTGCAGCGACTTGTGCTGAGCCGCGAGCTCCGGCGGTGCTGACTGCGGTGCTGTCGTGGGCAGCGAGGACGGTGCCCATGACTTTGCCTCGCTATGCGGACGCGTCAGGGGTTCTGCCGAACAAACAAACCAAATCATTTCCCCTTCCAAATACATGAAACAATTATTCAAAGTATACATATTCTGCACGAGGCTCAGAGGTCTTTTACACTAGCAGTCTGCCGACAGTCGGTCAAGCAGGGGGCTTGGCGCAAGACAAGGTGTTCACATAACGTTGAGGGTTTGTATAAGATAGGGAGGTTAATACGAGATAGAAGGCAGAGGTCTGATACAAGGAAGAGAGTTCATACAAAGTAGGGGGTTCCTACATTGATGAAGGGTTGATACAGGATAGGGGGTTGCTACAGGCCGGGCACCCGTAACGAGGTTGCCTCCTCGGGACAAGAAAAGGGGGTTGACATAAAGTAGGGGGTTCAATACAAGATTGGTACAAAGGAGGGGGCTGATACAAGGTAGGGAGTTCATACAAAGTAGGGGGTTGCCACAACATAGAGGACTGATACAGGATAGGGGGTTGCTGCAAGCCGAGCACCCTCAACGAGATTACCTCCTCCAAGATAGGGGGTTTACACAAAGTAGGGGGTTCAATACAAGATTGGTACAAAGTAGGGGGCTTGATACAAGGCAGGGAGTTCATACAAAGTAGGGGGTTCCTATATTGATGGAGGATTGATACAGGATAGGGGGTTGCTGCAAGCCGGGCACCCGTAACGAGATTACCTCCTCGAAGAAAGGGGGTGTACACACAGTAGAGGGTTCAATGCAAGTTTGTTACAAAGTAGGGGGCTTGATACAAGGCAGGGAGTTCATACAAAGTAGGGGGTTCCTATATTGATGGAGGATTGATACAGGATAGGGGGTTGCTGCAAGCCGGGCACCCGTAACGAGACTACCCCCTCCAAGAAAGGGGGTTTACACAAAGTAGGGGGTTCAATACAAAATTGGTGTAAAGTAGGGGGCTTGATACAAGGTAGGGAGTTCATACAAAGTAGGGGGTTGCTACAACATAGAGGACTGATACAGGATAGGGGGTTGCTGCAAGCCGGGCACCCGTAACGAGACTACCCCCTCCAAGAAAGGGGGTTTACACAAAGTAGGGGGTTCAATACAAGACTGGTACAAAGTGGGGGGCTTGATACAAGATAGGGAGTTGGTACAACGTAGAGGGTCGACGTAGAGGGTCGATGCGAGGGTGTTCTTCGTTGGAGGTTCTACCTTCTCTGACGTTTTGCGTGACAGTGAACGTTTTCCCGGTGTCCAGCGGCACTGTCCAGTTTACGGGCTCGGGGGACCGCATTATCATTTGCTCGGGCGACTTTACCCTGGTTGGCTCCGGAGGGCTTTTCACCACCGGCTCGTCGTCGATCCACGGGCTTGCTGCGGTCGCGGACAACGGCTGCGTCTGCGACTGCGGCGTCGAGGCGACGCTCGAATCTCCGGCGGTCGCGTCCCCGTTCACTTGCGGCTCCGCGGTCACTGGAACGTTTAATCGGAGCTTTTAGCGACGAGGTATACAATGTTCTAGTTGGACGCCCACCCCCCAGGGAAGCATGCACTCGATGCATCGAGCCCTCTCACCGTTATCGTCCCCCCTACGAACTCAACTTTTAGCTACCGAGCGTTACGCACCGTCTCACCGGCATATCTTTTCTCTACAAGACACCGTCTCGAACGTTCTCGTCATAGTTCGCTCGAGTATCCGAGAACGAGTGCGATCGTATCGAGGACGCGGATCGAAACTTAGCCCATATACGATAAGAGACGTCGAGCGTAGGGATTCTTTAGGTAAATCTGCAAGCTGCGGCGTCTGGAGGGAGCGCTTGAATAACTTGGTCGCTTTTAGGGGTTGGGGAAAACGCATCGGAATAATCTTGCACGGTTTCCGTGGTTTTTGTGGTTTTTGGGTGCACGGACTTTGGTGTGCGTGGTTTTCTTGCGAGTGGTGCGGTAGAAGAGATACTGCAAATGTTTGTGCGATATTATTGGAGACAAATCAATTTTCTGCGTTGAAGAGTCTATTGGTACATTCCGCGTTAAAGTGCATTTCACTTATCCGGAATCGACGGATCCCTTTTTCCCCAGAGAATAATTTGCTTTCGAGATTCAAGCGAAATTGGTTTTGACGCTTTCGCTGAAAGCGGCCGAATTATTCAAGCGTCCACGGATTATGATAATTCTCATCTTGCATATAAATTTTCCACGGAGAAGGTATGAACCTTAAACTCCAGAGAGAGAGAGAGAGAGAGAGAGAGGATTTATGGAATAGAAAACATTCAAATGAGAGCCACTTTTCATATATGAAATATTGAACGAAAATACAAAGTGCTTTATAAATGCACGGGACGACGAGAAAATATTGTGATTTTTAGACGTCCCACAAGATTGAAGTAATTCAATAATTTTTATCTCCTGCAGAGATTCAGGGTGAATCTTCACCGGATTAGTAAAAGGGTCGACGTTCTCTCGGTGCGTAACACTTCCTCAATTTCCGAGCGACGATAGTGATTATCCTCGTTTCCCAAAAACTCTTCACCCCCACAAAAAAAAATCAGTTTTCCCAGCTGACCGACCGGTCAGCGTTCCCAAAAGTGATCGGTCTTGAAGTGACAAGACAAAAATGATCGAGTCATCGAGCGCAGATAAATATATATACATATAAATATATATATATATATTTATATATAATACCGGAAAACCATCCAGCCACGATTACCAGGAGATCTACACAGAGTGGACACAGAGCATTTTCCAGAGAGAAGTACACTAGCGTACTCAGAATGCAGGAGAGACACACGTACAGATAAATATGTATACATATTACACAGACGCGAGCGAGCGAGCGCGCGCGCACACACGCACACAGAGAGAAATAGAGACAGAGAGAGAGACAGAGAAAGAGAGAGAGAGAGAGAGAGAGAGAGAGAGAGAAAGAAAGAGATACACAAGTG
Organism: Halictus rubicundus; assembly: GCF_050948215.1. NCBI lineage: Eukaryota > Metazoa > Arthropoda > Insecta > Hymenoptera > Halictidae > Halictus > Halictus rubicundus. The sequence continues at coordinate 2,181,945 of NC_135165.1, forward strand.
AAGGCGGAAGACAGTAGAATACACTAGATGATATCTTTGCGTGTGAGAGACGGGTCAGGTGTGTACTTGTGTGTAGATGTGAGCCGCGCAACAGGTTGACAAAGGGCTCCGAACGTTCGCGCCGGATGCATTGTTCTCTCTCTACCGCGGGGACGAACGAATTATCGATCGCGACAGGATTCTTGCAACGGGGAAAAAACAGAAAAAAAAAAAAAGAAAAACAGAAAAGTAGAATCTCGTGAGTCGTTGTCGTGGCACTCGAGATCGAAGGGTGTTGCAGCTCATCGATCCGTGCGACACCGGTCTCTTGAATTAATCACTGTTTACCTGTGCCAGAAGTCTCTGTGTGGAACGTGTTTGCGAGGCTTGTGCTAGTTTGGATGATAATCCAGTCTTTTGTACGAGTTCGTACAATGTTTAATTGCCGAGTTTCAATATAAATTAATAGAGACTGCTTTGTGTCATGAGTTGTAGATCTTTCTACACGGTGTGTTCTCGGAACGTGGATTGTGTCATTAACAAATTGTAGATCCTCGTACAGTGTGTTCTCAGAACGCTCTTTTGTTGTAACAATAAATTGGAAAAAAAAAAGAAAAATACCAAAACAGGCTCAGGTTCCTTCGGAACATTTTTCCATACAACAAATTATTATTACAAGTGACGGAATTGGGTAACTCACCCTGTATCGTGTTCGCAATTCCACGATGTAGTGGCGATTTTGTAAAAATCGAGTATAACAATCAAAGATTGCAAGTACCGCAGTTGTAGTTAGCTAGGAAGCCATTTTGAATTCGTCGCACGAATCCGTGGGACTCGTGACGAAAATTGTAACCCTTTCGTTCCCGTTTCACTTTCCCGAATAAAATTAATTGCTTGAACAAATTCTTTTGTCAGTACACAGTGAACACAGTAGTTTCAAGTAAAAAAAGCTCTGTAATTGCTAGACTGCGGATCTTCATGCAAAATAAAAAATACTCCCATTGACTACAAGACACAGGAGCGAAATCAAAATTTCCTTCTTCTATTAATCACTTTATTAAGCTGAAACCAACACGCTGGCGCTCTCAAATCTTTTGAAATTGTGCTCACCCATTTTCGTCATAAACGCATAAAATCCGCAGTCCAATAATTCCCGTTAAAATGTACACTGTTCTCCCACAAGTTTAAACAGCGTGTTATCGTCACTGGACGACTGTGGATCTCCGTGCCAGATGAAAATTTGTTTAACACCTCGACGAGCAAACAAAGATCCGCAGCCTAATTTCTAGCACACGGTGGATCGTGAGATTAGCATCGTGTGTCGATCAATTCCCCAGTCCCTGAATCATCGGGCCGGTTCCGAAGACGAGTTCCCTGAATTCCCCCGGAGGGGTATAGTCGTGGCGCTAATCGAACGCTCTTAATTAATCGAATCTCTGGAATTAATAGAGCTGTTCGCCTCGAGTGGCGGTGTCAATGAAACGTGTCCGCGTGATTGGTTGTTTGAGTGTGGATCGCGAGGGGGAAAAGAGGATCTAGCGCAGCCGCCAGCCAGCGGAGCACGCCGAATTTCGATTTTCTCGTGACATTTCGGAAATTGGTTCTCGCAGGTTCGGTAGGACACAGAGCGAACTGGTTGTTGCGCAAACAGAGCGAAAGCTTAACGAAACTGTAGAGCGATCGGGACCACAGAGAGCTGTCCTGATCCGGTCCGCGCAAAAACGCTTGTAGCATAAGCGGACGCGAATCTTTGCGAGTATCGCCCGAGGCCATCCTCGACGTTGCACTGAAATGGAGTAACATAGAGAAAAAGAGAGAAAGAGAGAGAGAGAGGGAGAGAGAGAGAAAGATAGAGGAAGCCAGAGGCGATGTACAGTGTAGGGAAAGAACGAGACGCTCTTCTAGGTCGTCCCAGAAGCGAGCTAGCTTTTCTCGAGGGCCGTGCGATAAATTAATAAAACGTTGCACTCCAGCAACAGAGAGCACGTTCGTTCGAGATTAAACGTGAGCCGGTTCGAGAGCACGGTTTAAGAGATTTCCTCGCGGAGCCCGACGCTTCGAGGATCGCTCTTGTTACTTCGAGAGACCGCGCGCGAGCTATAACGTTTATTATATCATGGAACATCTTCGGGATAAGTGAAACCGGGGGAGCTTCTTCTATCTTTATCTGCGTTTGCGCCGCCGAGGGCCGAGAAACCGGAAACTAAGAACACTATGCGGGACATTGGGCAGGAAGAATTATTCTGGCGGAGCAGCGTTTCCCAACGTTCTTGCACCGAGTTGTTCATTCGGCTCCTGCTTTTTGTAATTTGACACCGACAATTTTTGACTCCTGCCTCTTGCAAATTTCCATCGGAAAAACATTTTCTTTCGCCTGTGATTAGAATCGACTGCCAGGTCAGTCACATACGACTCTGACAGTGATTCTTGACCAGGTTTGGAAATTCATTTTTATCGTGACATGTCCGGATAAACCGAATTTTATCAGGATCTTTAGAATTCAAAAAATTAGGGATAACAGCTCATCTTACACTAACACTAAACCTACCACGGTCAGGTGACCGGTTTTATATTTCACAATTATTGAAATTATAAAGATTCATTTATGGAAAACAGTGGAATAAATTCCCTTGTCCAAGCATTCATTATATGGAAAATTGCGGACAATAAATTTAGGATTGCCATTTTTATAATGGCAACATTTACCAGATACTGTTAATGCTTGGTTTAGCGTTAAGATCAATTTTAAATGCAGAAGTTCAGAAACTAAGTCTGTTCGACTTTCAAAATCTCACATGATTCGAGTTCAGATCGGTGAAAGCCAGATCGGTTTCTATCTTTAACACTAGGTTTACGGAGCATTATAAGTGAATATTTTATCCTCACGAGTCTATCCAAGTTTTCAGTCATTTCTTAAATAACATATACCTGAGGAAATAAGTTTGTTGAGTAATTCCACTCAGATGAAACTTCACAATCTCAATAATCCCGTAAACCTAGTGAAGAGTTAACATATTTTTGTACGAAAGGACCAAATATTTTCAAGGGTCAAGACAGCATATCCCCTACAATACATTTTCAATTTCCAGTCTCGGTTTCATTAGTTAAATTACACTGATTATCTGAGAATCTCCGGGGTTGATTTTCGGCAAAAGCTATCTATCAATCCGTTGATAGGGATCAGTATACTCTGGAGAACCTGAGTCGCAGATTGGGAAACGCTGCGGTAGAAATTCGCAAGATCCACTGGACAGAACGAGACGGGACAGCTGTGCTTCTGGGACGAGTTCTGGACAGAGACAAAGACACAGAGATAGAGATAGAGAGATAGAGAGAGAGAGAAAGAGAGAGAGAGAGAGAGACACAGAGAGTGAGGGTGGAGGAAGGAGGGGAACAAGATGTATATAGAGCAATATATATACACAACAACGAACACGGAAAGCGTAAAAGATATTAGACGTTCGAGCGAAAGAAATTAGCAACAGGCCGAACGGCAGATAGCATGCTACTTACTAGGTTGGACGGCGGTAGCGGCTTGGTTTGACGCGTATCGACTATCGGAGGATGATTTGGATGGATCGGCGGCGGCGGCTGCGGCCGCAGCCGCAGCTGGTTCGTCGCGGGCCGTTTTTGCCTGAGCTTCGTTCGGACCTTGGCACCGGCTTATATCTTTAACACGGTCCGGCCTGGCCGCAGCGGCAGCGCTCGACGCAGGTGGGTGATGGACACTCGTATGAACTGAATGCTTTACCGGGGGTTTTACAGTGGTACTAGCGGTGGTGGTGGTGGTGTTGGTGGTGGTGTTGGTGGCGGTGGTTGTGGTAGTGGTTGAGGGTTTGGCTTGATGAAGAGGGCGATGGGGAGGAGCGGTGGTTGCGAGGAAGGCTAGAACATACCGGACAAGAAAGTACAATGATGAATAAAGGTCAACCCTCCTCATCGGGGGGGCTGCGAACTTACGCTGTCGTTGCCTCTCGACCGGCAGCCATGCTTAAAATGCGACCGGACAAGCTTTCGGATGGTTTCCGGTGACCAGTCGTCCCCGTGTCCTCGACGACACCGGTTTTCCCAACGTTTCGCACGCAAGTCGGTGCCGATTTCATCAACGATCGCATAACCCCCGCTCGGCGAATACAGGATCCCTCCCGACCACCCGTGTCTGTGTACCGTCAATGAGCGACAATGTTTAATAAACTCAACCCTCTCTACGTCACGCAACCAGAAGTACCTTAATTACAGACCACCTAACATATCATTAGGAACCATTAACGGACATGTAGCTTGTAAGACGCATCCCAATACCAACGATATTACCGCATGCAGAACTTGTCGTACGCTTGTATCAATGCTACTTTATATATATATATATGTATATGTACTAGATAGTCAACGACTAGGCTACGGTTTGTGAGAATGTTCTTAGTCAATCTTACGGCAGACTCAAGGCTTGTACTGCGACGTGCAAACGTTTCCACAGAGATTCTCTATCCCCAATGCGATAACTACAATAGTACTTTAAGTATTCGCTTGTGTCGAATCGTAACGGAAATTTTGTTAGATATTCTCCCTCTTACCTATTACCGGACGCTTTCTAGAAATCTGTGACCATTCAGCCTGCATTTTCTTTCAAATTCTAGATACAACGAAAACTAGAATTTTATTCGGGTTCAAGAGTAACATAAGTGTCTAATAGATGGACTCGTTATCAGAGGGTTAATCCTTTGCACTCGAAGCTGTTCCGACTTCAGAAACTTCATTCGAAAGAGTGTAAAACGTAATTGAATACACTAGAACCTCGGTTATCTAAAAAAGAAAAATCGGTGCTGGACCAAGACCTCAACCGATCGTGAGTTGCACATCTCTTGGATGAAACTATTTACATGTGAAACGTGTGACAACAAAGAAGTTGGACAGTCGAGGTTCTACCGTACAAGCAAAATTTAGTAGCACAAACACAGATTCGAATTTCAACCCTTTGCACTCGGCGCTATTTTCATTCTAACACTAAATTGTTCTCTTCCGTCTTAGAATATTTTCATTTTATTCATACGAAACTGATCCTATTACGACATATAATATTTAAATGTTTAGTAATCTGTTGAATACAAATCTTGTAATGTAACAAATACATGGTAATATTTGTTGTAATTTCTTTGAAATAATGCCACAACAATTTCTAGTGGTGCTTCAGAGTCACCGCTCGAGTGCAAAGGGTTAACGGTGCGTCAGACTTGCCATTCGAGTGCAAAGGGTGAAACGAAAATGTCCGAAGTTCCGAAAAAGTGAAGAGTCGGTCTGGAAACAGTTACGCATCGCAGTACACATCGCACGATAGAAAGAGATCCATAGAGAAGTGGATCGTACAGAATTGTGGGATCACTACTGTGGATCCGAACGGACCCTGTATTCGCCGGTACACTGACGTCGTCCGTCGTTCGAGGGTTAAACACGGTCGCCGGAACAACCCCCTAAACCGATAGAGAGCTCGCGCTGGTTCACGCTCGGGCGAGCTCCTAAAATTAACCCCCCGAATAAGGGAGAGGTGCGGCGAGCAGAATGGAAACTGAATTTCGACCGAGACGCTCTCCGCGCACGTAAGACATCCCCTTTCACGTTTCTGTGAAGAGGATCGTCGTCTCGGGCTGTGAAAAAGGTCCCTGCGGTCGTCCGAGAATAGTTGAGGAACTTGCTATTTTTATCCGCGGCCACTATGTCCCTCGTGAAACCGATCCGTGGGGGTTGGATCTACCCCCGACAGAGGGGCGGCTCGATGCCAAGGGCACAAGCAGAATCGAAACGATTGTTGGCCTTTGGCAGTTTTAATAGACAATGGGCATCTTTGTTCTTCGTGGACAAGGAATCTCTTTCTTCTAACGTACCACACCGAGTCGAGATTTATTAAGACTGATCACCGTTCACCAAGCGTCCTCCCAAAGTCCTCAATCACTATTACAAATCGTAGTCTATCTGGATGTCGCCGCGAAGCGGGGATGAAGGCTATTCTATTGTTATAAATCATTCGAAAATATTTGATCAGTTGCCGTATTGAGAAAAAGAAAAAAAATACTATTCGCGGTCCGCGCGATTGTCGGACATTTTAAGCAAGGCTGCGCCGCTTCGGCGAGGTTCGTTCTCATTCGGGGAGGTCATTGAGGGCTGAAGGGTCTCCCGGAGTAATCGAATCCGCGCGGAATCGCGTCCGCGCTCGAACATCGAGGTTCCCCTCGTAAGATCGCGTTCTCCGGCCTTCGCCGCGCGACTGTATCGAGACCGACGAGAGCCGACCAGTGCGACAACTCCATCGCGACGCTCTCTGGCCAAACATCGATCCTCCGAAATCGAGATTTTCGTCCGAGAATCAACCCCTCCAAGAAAAACGGTACACTCCCAATTTCGATTCAATAGTATTGAATCAATACTAAACTATTTTTCAAAGATGCCTTCGCGATCATTTCTATCGAACTCTGTTAAATTCCCAACGCGTTTAAATCGTACGGATACTAATGGAACAGTGATTAAAATTGTGCTTGTCGAGGACCGAAAAAATTATTCTTGAAGGGGCATCGGAGAAGATCGATCGCGAATTGCGGTTATTAAAATTTTGATGTCAACCGTCGGCGTGGACGAAGGATTTGACCCGGAGCAATTCGAAGCAAGATTCAGCGTGCCGGTTTGTTAGCACAATGCCGAATTCATCGACTCACGAGTCTTTCAACAAAGAGGGACAACGTTTTCTTTTGTTTCGGGACCGAGAACTCGATGGGCGGTTCAACCCTCTGACAATTTCGCGATCGTAACGGACGAACGAGTCAGACTTTTGGATAGAAACTGAAAGAAAAAGAAAAGCAAGTAAACGGAATGAGAATCACAGCTTGTCCAATATGCTCGTGCTGTTTTCATGCAATCGTGGGATCGTTAACGATCTTCCGCAAAATTACTGTGCAAATTGTTACCGGAGAGAACGACCAACTTCTGCAACGAAGTATCCATCCCTTAATTCTTGAAGTAGGATCTCAAAGACTCAACGGAACTTACACACAAGTGCTCCGATGGCACCGCTTGTATCAACATACAACTAAAGTTAAGAACAAACAGAAGAACTTTACGTCAAAATCCAGCTAGCCCGGTCAAGGGTTGATGCTACCCTCCGCGGCCAAATTCCTGCAGATATTAAATTTGCATGATCCCGTCCGCACACTCAACTCTGCACACATTGTCCAGAGGTCCTGGGATCACGTATCAAAAGTCCTTGGCGATCCAAATATTTTCAGGGTAAACAAATGTTGTGGCCGGTCGGATCAAACCGCGCGAACATTATTGGACAAGCGAGCACATCCGCGACGATTCGGTCGACGTGTCAAACTGTTCAGGGGGTCAAAGAGTCATAGAAGAGGCGTTGTCGGGTTAGTAGAGAGGGATCTGTTGGGTGGTTGGGTTGCGGGATGTAGGGGGTGGGTGTTAAAGAGAACCGAGATACGTGAGAGAGTTGGGCTAGCGGGCAGCTGGCACGTGGTACAGAGAACGTACATTTCCGATGGACCTGCGGGGGCCTCCTGTGGAACGGAGTAGGCCCTGGGCCCGAGGGTGGTGGCGGTAATGGCGGCACGCTGGTCGACGGACCCGTCGAGGAAATCGTCGAGGGTTCCCGTATGCTCCAACGCACGCGGCCAGGGCCCGTGACTGAAACACCCGCTGCCACTCCTGATCAATCTGATCTCGCACCGGTGATCGACGATCGTCGCGGTTGATATATACAGTTTTTTCTTTCCTACTCTTTCTTTTCATTCGTCTCGACTGCCCGGCGCAAGGGGTCTTCCTACTTTCATCCGCGTCAGGGTCGTTTTCAATATCATTTTTACATCCTGCGACTCGGAAGTTAGGATTTCACGCGAATTCACACGCTCAGGCATGCACTTCGGGGAATTAGTCGAGTAGATTTAGGATGATGTACTGTTAGGAGCTGAGAAGTTGGTTGTCGAGACCTTACGGAGGGAAAGGGGATAGTCGTTTTGCTTTTATCACAGCACGTTGATATTGTACTTAATAAGTTTTAGAAATTGGCCTATTGGTTCAGAGGGAATTGCAGCTGACTGCCATTTTCTCAGCTTTCGAAAGTACTGTGCAGAACGCGAAAGTAGGCTTCTCTTCGTCATGAAATTACGAAATTACATTGATTACATTGATTTGTATTTTTGATTACACGAGCCTGTTGAATTATTACAGTGAGCGGTGGGGATAGCGAGCACCAATCAGATTTCAGTTTGTCCAGCCTACTTGTCGACTCTGCACAGTATCGTAGAGTGAACAGAGCTGTATGAGGAACGGTTCTTCTTGAAAAATGGTGATCAGCACCGAAGATCGAGATTCAGAATAAATAAGTATCATGGAAAATATGTACTCTACCAGCCGAAAGATTATGGTTACTTTATGAAACACGTTCATTGAGCCATCAAGCTTAACGTTTCAAGTTCCCAGAAATTAAAGCGATCAGACGATTTCTATTCATTAATATGTCCATCAGTTTCAGCCAAAAAATTCGGAATAAATTACTCCGAGGTTGCTGGTAGCACGGATGATAATCTTCCACAAATAGCGACGCATGTTTAGGCAAAAGAGTTGAATTTCAGCCGGTAGCGTACACACAAAATAGAACGTCCCCCTGCATCCCCCGATAATCCGAAAACCCTTTGATCAGTCCGAATGAAATTTTGTCGAGTGATTCCCTGGGGCCACGCGCGCGGCAAATACAGTCTAGTATAAAAGCCGGACACCCTCGCCCCATCCCATTATTTCCAGTCGGTCCGGTTGCGACAAAAGCCCGGGCCAACGTCACGAACCTCCGAATAAAAGGGAATTCGATTTCGTCTGCCCCCGAAAGTAGGTAGACCCCTTTAATTCTCGAGAGAGACGGGGTTTTGCTGGTCGCCTATCTCGATCCGCCTACTGACTTCGATTCCGGGGAGAGTGACCCGTTCGATGAACGAGGATGATGCAACCGACCGATCGCGATCAGAGAGAGAGAGAAGACTTGACGATGGAACTTGGTGATGAAGATGAAGTCGAATGGCGATGAGAGATGATGTTGGTTTGATGGTTAGGTAGCGAATCGCGATGGAGATGATGCGATGCCGATTTGCTCGCCTAATTTAGCGAGCTGGAAGATCGTCGAACATGAGAGATAGAGAGAGAGATAAAGATAAGATAGATGATTATGATTATAATCGGAAGGTCGATGGGTTCGAAGATGAAATTGGGTTCTCGTCTCGGGCATGGTTGGCGTTCGTAAAGACACCTAGAGCTAAACGGGAAATCCCGACAACATTGTTCGCCACAGACGCTTGTCGACGTCCGGCTCGATCCTCATCGAACCTGACATGGCGAATCATGTCCGTGAAAACTATGCTACTCGCGACTCACGGAGGCCGTTCGGGAATGGGGGAAACAACATGTCGCAATAAAACTTTCTGTACGGCCAAACAATAGAGCTACTGGTTACTAGACTGGCAGAGACAGAGAGATAGGTACGATCAATAAACATGAGTATCATGCATCTGCCTAAGAAAACAAAAATATTACCAAAAAAAAAAAAAAAAAAAAGAAAGACAGTACATTATGACCCTGGAACTCGCGAGGATCGAGTTCGTGGAACCCGACTACGGGAAGCTTCGAATTACTATAATTATTTCTTTTGCTCAATATCAATTTTCAAACCGGTCCTATATTAGTTTTCATACACTTGGACTCCAATGGTTCGGCAGGGTTTCAAACGTCTTAAAAAATGATTTATCGTCCCGCTCGACAAACTCTGGGTTGCGAAGCAGTTTCTCATTTGCTGGGCAGAACGATAGATGATTGTTTTAAGAAGTTGTTCGAATGACGGTACTCGACGAGCCGGGTCCTCGGGGATTCCAGGGCGAACGACGTGTTTGGCAATTATACGTCCGGACACACGCACCGCTCAAAGAATCGGAAAGCGATTCGATTGCGTCCCCGTGGCTCGAACTCTTTAGAAGCGGTGAATGTCTCACGCGAAACACGTTCCGAACAAGGTGGTGACAGTTACAAAATAGGTAGTAACACGTTCGGCTATCGAGGCCCACAAAGAGCAAACAGAGCAGTCCAATATAATCGCAATAGATACAATATTTACACGATACTTCTATACAAAAGAAAAAAAAAAAAAATGTAAAAAAAAAAACGGAAAGAAAGACAAGTAGTAAGTCTAGAAGAAACTGTCCAAATCGACGATGCACGAAGAAAATGCAAACGGGAAATTTGTTTCGTGGCGGATTACGAGCGCCAATCGTTCGGGTTTAGGTATACGATCTCTTTTTGGATGCTAAGATATTATCGACTGTTATCGAGACAGAGGGATGTCGAAACGGGAATGTGTCGACGATGCTCGGTCGGGGCTACTTACTCGGTCGTGGATGCCTTTCAGGCTCACCGATCTTCTCCCTTTGATCCTTCTCTTTATCCTTCGGCTCCTTCTCTTTCTCCTACGGGAATTCGATCGGGTGAACGATTTATCGGTCGGTAACACGGTTCAGCGCAAACTTCATAGTAAATTACAGTCGCCTCGGAAAGCTAGTTCCTCTAAGAATCGAGATAGACATTTTGTCCTTACCGTTTCAGTGAGTGACATTTCTTTATAATGATTCCGATTCTATTTAGAAAAGTCTACTGTGTCAATTCTATCGGCGTTTTCCGAGGCAACTGTACGTCGTACGAAATGATTTTTGTCGTGGAAATGATTTTACCTTCGCATCTTTGGTGACAGACGGTGCACGAGGAGGCTGGCGTTTCGGTGATCTACGCTCGGTGACAGTCGGGCCAAGACTCTGCGAACGACCGGTCCTAGGGCTGTTCTTCGGGCTGGACTTGGTCTTAGGCTGAACTTCTTCACGGTGTTCTTTCGTGTCTTCGCGACGCCGTGGTATCACGGGCTCCAATTTCTCTCTCGTCGGAGAGGGAAGCAGTGCGCCGTCTCCTGTCGAAAATCGTTCGAGTCTTTTAATGTTCCATCGGACGACTGTGGCTTCGAGAGTTTCATATTTAGACCAGCTTATCTCGAGATTCTAATCCTGCAGCGTCCTCAGGCTGTTTAACCGACCTTCAACAGTACCACGATTGTCTGAGATTCTTTAACTTGGTCGTGCAGTTGTTTCTTCAAAGATGTTTTTATATTTGGGAAAAGTGTCGACGTTATTGTTAGTCTATGGTTGAGGACCGTAGAAGGGTTAGTTGTTCGAGAGGTTTACGTGTTCTAGTTTCGAGGAAGCATTTGTTTCGATCACTCACCCACACCGGTTGTACGATCCAGATGGTGACGGATCAAGAAATCCTTTCTTGCGCGAGCGATAGCTCTTTCGGTGTCCTGCGAAAGATCGATGACCTATAGAGTCATGCAATAGTTTCTATAGAGAGTCTGTCCACTGGTTAGTTTCACATAGGGTGTACCAATTAGTAAGGCATTAACGTTCCATCGTTGTCATATTCCATCAAAAATTGTATAGGACCCTTCCAGAATGTTTAGGAATAAATAGGAAACGTTGATGGAGATAATGGTTTACTGATTGGTACGTTTAATAAATTCCGATGACTCGGGGCAGATGTAATGTTAATTGCCGTACCGTTTTCGTATCGTCCTGCAGTATTCCATGCATGGGTCTAGCTTGCACCGATGACGGTCGACCCGCGGGAGGCATGGTCATCGCCGTGGAAACCGGCGCGACCTTCCTCGTGTTCTCCTTCTCTTTCTCCTCCTTCGTCACCGACCTAAACATGCAATCACTCGTCATCGCGGCACTCCGAGACGACCTTCTTGCGAAACCGCGTGGAAGAAATAAAACGCAGCTACGACAAAACCCGTGTGAAGGTTCGAAACGATTCCCTTATCAACAGCCTTCAAAAATAGCTTCACGATCGTGTCAACTAATCATCTGGACAAATAAAACACCAAAAATATAATATATTTAGAGTCTGTACTAAATTATTTTCAACGCTATTCGTCAGTTTTCTCTCGAGTAGAACGAATCTGCATGTAGTCAGACATTGAACGTTTCTACCCCTGGAATATATTTACCTGGTTGTTGCTTCTGAAGATTGTATCTGATTTCTATCTCAAGTAGAATGGAACAGTATCTAGTCAGACATTCGACGTTCTTACTTCTGTCAAATATATAGCAAGAAGTTGTTACATATTTGCTAAGTTTTACTAGAAATTGAATATTTCAAGTAGAGTGAATTCGTCACTAGCCGGACACGCGTTGGATTTAAATCCGTGTTAATTTTGATCCCGTTGGGCACCGGTAATCGAAGGTACGTCCATTACAAATATGTTCCGGTACAATGTTAGATGGTAAATGTTTCAAGTGGAATCAAACGGTAATTAATCAGCCCCATGGTAATTCCGTCGACGTAGAACGTTTATAAACTCAGCAATGAATATGCATCGACGTTACAGAGCACTCGTATGCTTTAAGGAGAGCGGAACTACGTCTGGTCAGACACCGTATTATTCCCGCATTGCGAGAGCATATGTTAATTCCAGCTGCGTCAAGCTGTGGCAACTGACAGCGCATTAATTATAAATATGCATGAATATTATATTATAGGGTAAACGTGTCGAGTAGAATGAGCTTGTACATAGTCAGCCCTGGATTTCCTGTAAGCCCGCGATAATTTATTGACGTTGAACGTCTGTAACCGACAGTAATTATAAATATGCATACATTTTCCATTAGCGGACTAGACGATCCAAGTAGTGCGAACCTGTATATAGTCGGACATGCCTAGTTTTCCGGAGCGAACACAGTACGTCAACCACAAAATGCGAATAAATGTGTAAACATTTCACAACGTAGAACGAAACTGTGCATAGTCAGACACAATTATTCCGCGTAAATTAATGTTAATTTTCTGAACGTTCCCGCGACCGACAGTGGAATTATACATGCGCATGAATACGCGATATCAGAAAGCAAACGCTTCGAGTAGAACGAATCTGTATGAAGTTAGACGTCGTCGCTGCTACCCCGGGGAACGCCGGTAGCCGACGGTACACTAATCATAAATGTACACGACAGTAATGTTAGAGAGTAAATACCGGGTGCGCGTATTTAGTTTCGAAACTGTTCGAGGAAGCGGGTAACTTTGTTGCCGCCTGCGGGGTTCGAGCCCCGAAGTAGTTACAGTCGAGCATTGTCGCGGCAACATGTCGCGTAGCAGCCGGCTGCATCCACTTCCGCAGACAGCGTTTTCAGAATCGATCGGGGACCTTGATTATGTTACATTACGCTGCCACCAACTACCGGGACATCAATTAAAAATTATCAACTGACAATTATCTTGGAAATCAATTCTTCTTGGAAATGTTTTTCGGTTCTTTCACTGTATCCAATTGTTTCGGAGTTGTTAAAAATCGGTAATTCTCAAACACGAAAGAGCAGTCGTTGTTATTGCACCAAGCTTGATTGAACCCTAAAATGGAATAAATTTAATTTCTACGTCTAATAGTTAGGAGGGATTATTTCCAGTTAATAATTTTCAGTTAATTCTGGGGAGAAAGGGGGACTGTAATCTAGTCTATGGTCTATAAAAATTGGTATGAAGAAACATGGTGGTACAGGGAACACCTCTGACTAAATCGGCAGTGTGACACATTGCAAACATTGACGAGTTGAGTATAGTGTACTGGCCTGGCAAGGGACAGCGCGTTGAGAGCGTGGTTACTGGAGACTCGTTTCCACAGTGAAGCTTCGTCCTCGGCTGCCAGACCGCAACCCCAGTCGCGATGCTAATGTACAAATCAGAACGAGTCATTCTGTTGCTTTCGCACGCACCGTCTAAGCTAAACTCTCGACACTAACAACGCACACACTATAGTAAGAGGGGAGGGGGCGGGCGGGGTCACAGAGAGCATGCTTTGGAAGACACAAACCATACCGATTGATCTCGGAACGAGAAACACAAAGAGAGAGACAGAAAAAGAGAAAAGGTATTCATGCACGTATTGAATCGAGATGAGACCCTTCAGTTTTGCTCTCGGACCTTTTTCAGAACGATTGTATCGTGAATTAATGCGTGTGAGACTAATTGGTGTTTCAGCGGTTGGTTCGACTCGGGATGAGTATGTACAGTGATTGAAAACTCTCGATGAACCGTGGACACGAACGCATGCAAACAACCAGCTCGTGACGATGTTTCGATTGTCGGATCGCGAGCGAGATTATGCGTGTTTGTGCGTGTTGATGGTTCCGAATGTACAGACGAATGAGGAGCGGAGTCTCGGATTTTTTTAACTTCTGGAAAGCCAGGGTATCTTTGTTATTCGTGGAATCGTTTGCAGGATTATTTTCTTCTGTAAAAATTTTTCCATTTCTTCTGTGAAATTGTTAACGACAAAGAAGTTCCAAGTTAAGACACCTTGACTGTCGCAGAAACGATCGGAGACGATTTCCAATTGAATCGACAAGTACGAACGAACGGTTCCGCCCCGTACAGTCCGTGAAAAAAGAGCTCCATAGAGCGAAAAACAGACAACGAGAACACACCGAGTAAATGCTAGACTTTGTAAAAAGGTACACTGGTAAAGAAAAAAGGAGAAAGGAAAAATACAGAACACGGAGGGAAGTACAGATATATCCAGCGAGTCGGAAGAATCGCGACGTATCGCGTCCCTCGATCCCGTGATCGGATTTACCTTGTACTCGTCAGCGAGTCGCCTAAGCTCGATCACCTCCGAGGTGGGGAACGGTTTTTCTTGCGGTTTGCTCCTCCCTTTATCCTCCACTATCCTTACGGTTCTACCTGATTTTTTACCCCTGCAAATGAATCAATTTGTGGTTGCCGGTGCTGACAGAGAATTGGATTCTGACGGTTCATTGTTTCGACGCGGCTTCACACCGATTTTGTTCTAGAGAGGATCGTCGTAGGTGCTTTCGTTCTTCCCTTCCGTAACGCGGTAACTAGGGCTACGCAACAGTGTTCTATGGGGAACCGTGTGTGGCGTGTCATGGTGTCTCTCTGACCTGAAAGCTATTTTCAAATCCGACATGTCCTCCTCGCGCTCGTCCCCTTCCGGAACAACGCCGTCGATGATGTCCATCCCGGTGCCTCCGACCAGCGGCTCCAGCTCCGATGCCTGCACCCCTGCAATTCGTTGCACAATGCATTTTACTCTCAACTTTGAATGATCAACGATGGCTAGGCTGGGAATCTTTGCGCAAAACAAAGTTGGCACTTTCTTCTTTGAAAATTTTAAAATTCTAAAGTCCTACAATTCTTTTAACATTGCTACCGTTTCAAATGGCACCAACTTGCTTTAACGCGTAAAATCCGCAGCCTAGGGCTGTTTATTCAGACTTTGTACAATTTTTGTTGCAATATCAAATCTAGGTCTGATAGGTGTTGGGCTAGGATACGTTTGTTAGGACTAGGTAGCGGGTCAAGTAGGTTAATCTTCCGGGAAGACGCTACGGACAGCTTACCGTCGCGCTTGTGATCGACATCCCCGGGTCGTTTCTTGTGAACTGGAGCAGGCCCCGTAGGCGCGATACCCTGTTTCAGAGCCCCCATGCTGAGGGACTTCCTGGGTGGTCCTGTCGTGCTTGCAGCCCCCCCGGCGGCAGTGACTCCCGGTGCCACTATCTCCCCATTCGTTAGCTGGGGTCGTCTAGGCCAGGCGAACTGCAACCGATACTCGGTGCTGATCCGTGATATCGCTTTGCTCAGCTGACTCGGCGGCAAGCTCGACTGCGCTGTAACTTCCTGCGAAACGAGAGTCCTCGATTATCCAACGAACCGATTAGAACAAGATTATAATAGTTAACGGTGCACGGTAGAAAACTTTCAATTGCGGTTACAGCATAGCTTGTGATAAAGAACGTAGGGAAACTGATTAAACCGAGATTTATTTTCTCTTTACTGTCCTGTTCTCAGGACCAATGCTTCCGAATTACTTTCCAACGAATATACAGGGTGGTTGGTGGAAAAAAGAAGTCGAAAATATAGAATAAAAATTTGTCGTTCGAGGCTTTCGCATTGAGGCAATGCGCGTGTTATTCGATAGGAATTGTCTGCTGCGTCTGACCATGACCTACCAATTCTACTTCCTGCGCATACTAAAGCACGCGAACCCGACGGATCTTTAAATTCGATTTTCTCGAAAACAAAGCCTCAAACGAAACATTTTTATTCTATATTTTCGACTTCTTTTTTCGCGTAGAATCACCCCATTTCCGCTTGTACCACCAGTTACCAACCACCCTGTATAACAATACATACCCGGACTTTGTCAGCTACGACGTTGGAATCGACGGCATCGATGCCACCCCCATCGGCCGCGGTGATGAACTCGTGCGTCTTGTACGCGAGCTCCGGGCATTTCTTTCGCCTCGGCAACGGTGGTTCCAAGGTGGGCCCTGAAACGACGAGGTTCTAGGTTGAAAAGATCGTCCGGGGAGTCGATCGATAGATCACCGCCGCGTTTCTTCGCGCCCTCCCCGCCTCTCGACTGTGTTTTCATTGTCTCGCGTCGATCGAACCGTTTCTTTCTTTTTTTTTTTTTAAGCGAGCCGCGCCGATCGCTTGTCTCGAACACGGAGCCTCGAGCAGTTTTCACACAGAGAGACATGACGTGCTTCGACGACACGACCGTTCGGTTTCGAGGCGTGTGCTGATCGATTTCTCTTAATGGAGACTAATTAACACAACGGTCGAGAGGGAGCGAGTACACGCCCGAGGGCGCGCGCGCTTCTCGTCGCAGTAACGTAAAAAAAAAAAAGAAAACAACAAAGACAAAGATAAAGAGAAAAAAGTAACATAGAGAACGTGTGAGAGCGAACTTCTTCTCCAGGTGCACAAAGCACGTAGAACAAGCGGAAGCTGCTACAAATCGTTCGCACAGTAAACATTCCTTCTATTATAGTAGAAGAAGAAGAAGAAGAAGAAGGAAAAGAAGAAATTTTAAGAAGCGAAAGAAAGTATACAGGCAACATTCTTCTCTACAAACCGTGCTGCTTTAGCCCTTTCTCTCTCTCTCTCTCTCTCAATCTTTCTCTAGCTGATTCTCTCATTCTCCCACACTCTTTTTCTTCTGTTCGGTTTCGTTCTACCTGGTACCTGGAACCGGAAGCGGTCTCTTTTCGCTTGGACGCAAGATCGCTGAAAGACGATTAAGCGGCGAAAGCAAAAAGCGTCTCGAGAGAGTCCAAGTTTCGCGGAAATGGTTCCTTTGTGGCGGGGGACATAATGGGGACTCGAGTCGAGCCGAGAACTTCTTCTTTTCCCACCGACAACACCGCCTCGTCGTCGCCGCGCGTTTACGCTAACGCCGCGCGCCGCGCCGCTGACAATCGTTCTCTGGGGCTCTTTCGTTTGCCAGTTTTCATGGGGAATTGATCGACGCGAAATTAGCTACGATTTACCCGCCGCCATAGGGCCCACTTGGGAAAGACAACTGAATGGAAAAGTGAAATTGAACGGAGACGATTATTCGAGGTTTCCATTCAATTGTTTAACAACAGAAGATAATGATTGTAGCCGGAATATTGTGCAACGCGATAATATTCATCTAAATGCCAACACAATTATTACATCCTCCGCAGTTTGAAAATGGAGAGATGATTTCCTAGCCTTATTTTGTTTAACCCCTCCCTGTAAGCTGATAGTTTCAAGCGTGAATTAAAAATATACGATGCGGAACAAGTTCGTTAAATAATAGTAATATCGATTTATGATATCGTATATGCACCGTGGAACATGTTAAATTGCCCTGTATAGTCCGAAAAAATTAGGGCCGCTTACAGTTTTCCAAATTTTTCGCGGTGATCGTAGAATTAAAAGACCGGAGTAGCGGAGTGCAAGAATTTTCTTCGATGCACCCGTGCAGTAGCAAAATAGTTAATAAAATAGAATGATCGCATTCCGTTCAGACCATCCAAGTTTACCGAGAAGAACCTGACAGACGTGAAAAATCGTGAGTGACCCTAATTATTTCCTTTGCAACTGTTCAAAGCAACCAGTTAATTCGGCAAACGCACGGTCGACAGTGGCCGACAGTGGAACGAGTCGTCGTGTAGTCAGACGTGTCGCGGCCGGTCGGCCGACGCGGCGACACGTCTCCTATGGAAGAGCCCTTATTGCACCGTGAATTAAGGTCAGCGGAAATCGGATTTCGAGAAGAGTATATCGCCGAGCGTTGGGGTGAAGTTGAGGGGGTCAAGTTGTGTGGAAAGTTCGCGCGTCGCTCTCCCTGTCCCGTTGCACCGGCTTCCTGTGTCTCGTCCGCGTTTCGAGGTTCCGCGGGAAACGGGCGTCGTCGTCGCGACGCTACTTTTCGCGTCCGTGCGACGAGACGCGTTCACTTCCGGTCGGCGAGGCTGACGGTCGCGAGCGCGCGCGCGCGCGAGACGGCTTCTACTTTTAGAAACGCAAACTATTCTCGCACGGACAACAATGTGCACGCGAGGAAGATCGATGCGTCCTCGTCGCGTTGTCGTCTCTGTGCACGTCCGTGCGTGTGTGTGTGTGTGTGTGTGTACACTGTCCTCCATAAGTATGACACCTGCTGGTTTCCTGAGAAAAAATGTGATGCCCGTGTGTCACGCGACTTTCCCTCCTCGTATTTTTGTATCTCGACTGTGGATCTCTCTGCGAATGACTTTTTTATAGCTGGCGAAATAGGATGCGCCGTTGCCCGTATCAATCATTCGACGGGTAAAAGTAACGGCGAAGTGAATGGGACTCGGGCGGGAACTGCATTCGCACGATGAAATAAAATTTATGTCGGCTGCGTTCGCCGAGCAGGCGAATTTTTACGAGTTTCGGACGAGAGTTGGTTCTTTAGAAAAATACCAACCATTTTGAGTCCTTTAGACCTCCATTGCCATTAGAGCTGGATTGAAACATTTCTAAAATTTGTGTCGGCTGCGTTCGCCGAGTAGGCGAATTTTTACGAGTTTCGGATGAGTTGGTTCTTTATAAAAATATCAACCATTTTGAGTCGTTTAGACCTCCATTGAGCAAGATTGAAACATTTCTCATTGTAGCTTGTAGCAAATTTGAGAAGTTTGAAGAATTTTTATACCCATTGCTGTGCTTCTTTTATGTAGATGCATTTCGAATATTTTTGGCAGACTTCCATCGTGATTGAAGGGAATCTACGATACCTATGGAAGGCGGTGTGTCTATACGTGGTCGTGCGTGTGTGCGAGCGTTCTCCCCAGTGGTGGTATAGTGATCGGCGTGTGACGGTGCGTGGAATATTGACTCGCTTATGTAAGCGTCTTTGCAATTTTCATGCAACGACATCGTCAGCCTCGCCGAGATTCCTGGGTAGTGAGGCTTGCCCTCTTTCCTCCCGCACCTTTCGTCGACAACGCAAAGTCAACTTATGGCCTCGGAGCGTCTTGACAGAGTTCGAAGGTGTTCACCTCCGATAAAGATCAAACATCTTTTTTCTTCGTCGACCTGATCACACAGAAAACTTACTCTAGTTCATTCAAAATGAAATCTTGTTGCCGAGTCGTGGTAATTGCTCGGCGTTAACGCGACGAGCGCGCAATTGAAGAAAAGCATAGCAATTTCTTTCACAATCAATCGTCAATCTCGCCCGTAGCGGAGAGTGCATCGCGTTAACGATCACAATTGAAACCGTCAACTCGATTACACGGTGCTCTCGAGAATTGTAAATTGCGACTCGGTGTAATTACCTCTCGGTGGCGATGACGGGTCAGTAAAAATCAACGATTACAGACAGTGACGTTTAATCGCATTAACAGCGCTGCACTTTGATCGTCGTCGGGCGAACATCCGTGCAAATACCAATTCGTGTCCGTTAATTAAAGCAAAAAGGATATTAAATCAAAGTTGCGTAACACTGTCGAGAGCTGCGCCGAGCTCGACACAAAATGGTGTACAATTTTGTTTAGTATTATAATGGATCCTGTAAATACGTAAAAGCAGCAATGTTTACTCGATATATGTCAACAATACAATAGCCACGGACATGTATCGTCCAGGAGACATAAGCGAGTGTTATGTCTACAATCCGAGGCCTCTCGAGCTTCGGGGCATACGTAGTGGGGATAACTCCGCGACGTTTATCGTCCAGGCCTCGGCGACGTATATAGAGAAATCTGATGTAAAGTAGAATCACTCTATTGAACGCTGTGAGGCTGTCGAATGATTCTAGAGAAAACGCTTTTGATACAGTATTCAATTCGAAAAGCCGAGCTCCACAGAGCTCTCTCCTGGCAGCATTCCACATGTCGTCGATAAAACCGACGCAATAACCATCTCGTTTCGATCTTACGATTCGGTAAACCCGACTTCATATTATTCTGCTCCCTGGATCGCAGTTTCGCGTCCTCTCTATCCGATAATACTGTACGCCACCGCTACGAAGTCGATTCCTTCTTGAAATTGGTTCCCTCTTTGGAACAAGCGTCCCAGAGGATCGTTAGTCCCCCGTGAACACTATACAAAATTCCACTCTCCAACGTATTTACTTCCTTCAACAGCAAAAACGTTCTACGGACCGATGATACTCTTCGGGAGGACCTAATCCGGTTTGTTCGAGTTTCAGAAAATCTAGAAAAATAGTTGACCCTTGGCACTCGAATGGCGACTGTAAGGCGCCGCTAAAAATTGCTGTATCATTATTCAAAATATTTTGTACACTATTAAATTTGTTTGTATGTAATAAATTACTAAACACTTCAGTATTGTACGAGTAAATTCCACCATTTTTGTACGTGCAACATGAAAAAATATATATAGAAGGGAAATATTTTAGGCCGGAAGAAACGTTTCGTTTTGGAGTTAAAGTAACTTCGAGTGCAAAGGGTTAATAGATTGAAAATAATATAACAGTATTTCTAAATTCTTCTAATTCTCTACTGCTTTAAATCACACCTCATTTTGTCATAAATGCATAAAATACGCTGTCTAATAATTAAGCTTATGGACCATTTTCATGTGTATAACACAAAAAAAAAAATATATATACAAGGGAAATATTCTAAGTCAGAAGAAATGTTTCGTTAAAATACCTTCGAGTGCAAAGGGTAAAACCTTCAGAATTCGTACAGCTTTTTCACGTTTGGAGACTGTTCGGTAACAATAACGACTACATTAATATTTTGGAAATTGACTTGTTACAATAACAATATTCATGAGAAACGGTTGGTCTACTGCAATATGCGGAGACTGTTACCATTAAATTAATTTATAACAAAATGTGTCGGTTCGGTGGAAACGTAATTTCGATTTTGATGCATCAATTAATCCAGTTTGCCGCGGTTAATTCTATCGCGGTTGTCTATAATTCCACTAAAGTTTTTCGATAATAATCGTACCATCAACCACTATTGGTGCCCGATGTAAATGCGCAAACATTCACAGCCAGCAGACAAAGGGAGCCCGGTAAGGAGGGATGCGACGCTCGGTTTGTAGCGTGATTTGCATGATTTCGAAAGGAAAAATTGTTCCGCGGTCTCTCAGACGCCGCCATTCTAACGGCAGGAAGAAAGTTCGCCAGACTAAGGCAGGGTTAAGTAATTGTAGCCAAGGATGGGGGGGGGGGGGTTAAAAAGGCGGTAGATAACGATGAGTCTCGCGGCGCATCACGCTCAAAGGTAATCGCATCGGATGGAGCCCGGCTTTGTGCTCCAGTTGCGTAGCTGAATGGCGATCACGGATCTCTTCTCTCTTTCTCTCTCTCCCTCTCTTTCTCTCCCCCTGTTCAACCGTTCGTAAGGGAATGCTTCCTTTTACGTGGCTAGATCATTAGATCGTGCGTGAAGAGGAGGAGGCTTTGACATTCCCGTCGAACCGCAGCGACGTCGAAAATTTCATCAATTTTACCGACAACTTATAAATAGAAAACTCTGGGATATATAAATCCAATAAAAAGAATTCTAATAAAGCCCGCGCACCGTTCGACCCTTTTCCCGAGTTATGGCCGTTTCGACCGGAAAACTATTTCAGTGTCGAGTCCACCGGCGAATCAGGGCTCGTAAATCTCCGGCTCGAGAAGTCAAAAACATTTACTTGATAAAACAGAAACGGAGAAGTTAATACTGCCAGGTCCGACTAAATTCCAATTACTATACGACGGCATACGCCGCGAACGCGTGAAACTCGCAGAGTCCAATTATCACAAAAGAAATCATGGAGAAAGGTTCCCGCGTCTGCGTTCGTTTATTCCTCACACCGTTCTCACTCGCGATTCCATCTAATGAATAAATTACGCAAAACCGGATTCCAGCGAATCCCTCTGCTATTTGATCTTCTGAGTCATGCTACACCGACGACGACGACATTTTCGGAATATCCTCGATTTATTGAACTATAAAAACACTGCGACCCCCACATACATTTCGCGAGGAACCGGCATTGTGATCCGTATAAATTACGATTTAATTTTTCGTTTAATCTTTTCGATTTCCGCATCGCACAAATCTCCGTTAAAATGTCCACCTGGCGAAAAATACAATTAATCAAGTAAAAATTGCGACAATTTTATTGGATCGAGACGGGAGAGTTTTATCATAGCGATTTCGTTCTTTAATCCTTCCGCGTCCCACAAGTTCTACCGCGTCGAACAAAGTATGGTTTAAAAATTCATTTCGGAACCTCGCCGGAAAATAATTCAACTGGCACATAATTGATCGGGCAATCCTCCAATGAGAAAACTGAAGACAAGGCCGGCCGAAATGCATCCGAGGATACGGACGGAATTTAGTATACCAGCAGCAATTATTCTATTATTCAGCGACAGTTACAGCGCACACAGAGTTTTCCCGAGCCTTTTCGGCCACCTATTAATTCATGCGATACGGAGAACAGAAGAGAGCGTATCTCCGCGAGTGAATCTTCTCGCTCCGAATATTTCTGCACCGTCCAATAAATAGAAAATAAGTCTCCGGAAAGGAATAAATCATTCCCGAGCAAGGTATCCCCGTTCGATGGAGCAATCGCGAGCGTAGATGGACGGTGGGTCCCCGAAGACCCGGATAATCACGAGTCACGAGTGCCTCGAGCACCGTCCGAGATAGACAGGAAAAGTAGTGCAGCCTGCGATTCTACGGTTTACGATGGACGAGCGCACTGCATCCAAGATTAATGCGAAACCGTGCAGAAATTTTCCGCAGGTGGCGATCGATCGATCGTCGTCGGTTCGCCAATGGCGGAAACCGGCCCGCAGCACCGTACCCGCGTTCGCCAATTTATTTAAACAAAAGTCATCTTGGTGCCCGTTGCGAAACATCGCGATTTTCGCTACAAATTTGTCCGGGGAAACTGAAAAATTAATTAATTTCACACAGTAATGAATAGACCGTGGACCACTGGAACATCACGCGAAATAAGAATATTCTGGGTCAATCGTAAAAAGAAAAGCTAGACGAACGATTTGTCGCAAATATCGTGTGCATCTTTCGCGCGTATTCGGAGGCATTACTGTACTTCGTAAAAGCGTGAACAGCGAATCTTGCAGTTGCGGTTCGGTTCGCGGGCTGCTTTAAAGTCCCCGGCGTTTCCCTTTAATTGGAATTCCAGTCCGAATCCGGGGGCTAGCGTGTAACATAATTATCGGCCGGCTTTTCTCGGTCATCCGCGTCCCGGATTCGTCCGAGAAAACCGTCCGCAGGATTTCCGCGCGCGCGTATCAATAGGCCGACTTGAATGGAACCGATAAGCCTCTGTCTCTATCTACCTTTGTCTCTCTCTCTCTCTCTCTCTCTCTCTCTGCTTCCGCCTCCTTCACTCTATTTTCCAGCCGTCACTCGTCTGGCTGCCTATGAATCAATTATCTTCCGGCGCCCGACGTGTTTTCATTTCTGCCAATGCAAACGACCACTTCTCTCTCTCTCTCTCTCTCTCTCTCTCTCTCTGTCTCTCTCTCTCGGCCCATGAGCAACCAGTTCAACCGGGGAAAGTAAAAGTTTCGTCGGAACGCCGGAAGAAGCGAGAAGAAAGCCGCCATGTTTTCGTTCCTCTGTACTCCACTTTCCCTGGCGGTTTTCTCCGGGTGTTTTGCATCGACGGAATCAGTTATGCTGCGGCGATTATGATCACGAACAATTTCAGTTCGGACGTTTTCGCTCGATGCGGAGCGCTTTGTCGCGAGAGATAGTGATCTTTCCGACGCGCGCTGGCAAAAGTACACGTCGCAGTACCTGAACGTGACAGGACAATATGCGGCCTTTGTCGAAAGCTGTCGAATATATTTTTCATTTTGGCGCACGGCAAAAGTCACGGGAATAAAAGTCAAGCGCAGCTCCGACGTATATGGTTTTTGCCGTTCGTAGAAACACAATGTACCAATCGTTCCCGATTTGTTCTTTTTGTGTAGGCATTGTTTCGGGAAAATGTTTATTCGAAAGCTCGACGAGAGACAATGTCGATCGCTGTTCAAACGAATTGACATTCTATTAATGATAAAAATGACGAGTTGAAGAGTGTATCGCCGCGAAAGAGCAAAGATTTTATTTGATTCGGACGATGGTTCGAATCGGACTGGAAAACGATTAAAGTAAACAAACAAAGGGAAATAAATAGAAATAAAGCGAGTACAAATATGTCCGAGGTAAACATCAATTTGTGCCGGTGGTTTTTCATTTTCGCGTTTCACTTTTTTGAAAAGGGATCGGACTGTTTGCTTCTCGATTAAAATTTATACGAGTCTCGCTTTCTTGTCCGTACGACTGGGAACGATCCCGTTTGTTTCTCGTTCCAGAAATAAATTTCATCATCGTTCCATTTGGATCGCAATTTTTTGGTTCGCTGCGATATCTCGTTTCCGATCGCACGGAATAAGCTGTGGATCGATCCGGCGCTGAACGATTTTCCCTCGGTAACTTTTCGCTCGATACTGATTGAATTTAAGACGCCGAGGGAGAGCGGACGGTTGCCGAGCCGGTAATTGAAACTTAAATGATCGAAAGTATCCTTGGGACGTTAATTAACGTCGGCGTCGAGCCGATGCGATTTACCGCCGACGGAATCGCGCCTCGAATTACAATTGCGATCGAGTGGCGAACCGTGTAGGTTCCATCATGATCGTTCTCGATTTCGACGGAACAAAAATAGCTACTGTTTTTTAAATCGATTGATATACAGGGTGGTTGGTAACTGGTGGTACAAGCGGAAAGGGGGTGATTCTACGCGAAAAAAGAAGTCGAAAATATAGAATAAAAATTTTTCGTTTGAGGTTTTGTTTTCGAGAAAATCGAATATAAAGATCCGTCGGGTTCGCGTGCTTTAGTATGCGCAGGAAGTAGAATTGGTAGGTCATGATCAGACACAGCAGATAATTCCTATCGAATAGCATGCGAACTTGCTGCATTTTCAAACTCGATTTTCTCGAAAACGAAGCTTCGGATGAAAACATTTTATTCTATATTTTCGACTTCTTTTTTCGCGTAGAATCACCCCCTTTCCGCTTATACCACCAATTACCAACCACCCTGTATATAAAATGTTATAAATTTGTTTCTTGCTGTAACCCACCACAATGTAAATATTAACTGTAACCTTCTCTTTTATATTCAATTGTAATCGATGTGGTCGCTAATGACCTACCTGTTAATGCGACCACTTTAAAATAAACGATATAATAATGATAATAATAATAATAATAAAAATAGCTACTGAAAATTACGCGCTGGACCCCGCGACGGGAAAAGTTGAAGTGAACAATTTTTCGTCTCCTTTCTATCATGTAATCGCCAATTAGGCAACCTTACCGAGCATGTTCCGGACACGTGCAAATACGAAGAATCATGTAATTACGCGTCGCCTGTCGTGTTTGGACAGAGGAAACGAATCGTTGGTGTGATCCGATCGAGTCAACAGTAATCGAGGACACCGGGGGCTCCAGAATTTCCATTCAACGTGTTCCAAATCGGGCTGCGATCTTCTGTTTAATGACCGAAAACGCTAATCCATTGACAAACTCATTAATAACTATACTCGATCCTCGAATACCTATAAATTACTACCATTTTCGGAAAGAAGAGAATGGTTGCGACAGATTCACACTTCCCAGCACAGTTTTCAAACATTACTAATATAAATACTATAAAACCATACTTTCAGAAACGAACGACCAAGCAACCTCATTTTTCAAGGCTACATCCACCCTAGTTTCGTACTCGATACCTCGAAGAACGCGCCCCTACGTTCGCCATAAATTTCCATGAACGACCGAGGGTAAGATAAATGCATATTTTCCGAAACTCCGTCCAACGTAAGTTGTATTAAAATCGAACGGGGTCACACAATTAGGTAACATCCTTCTCCGGCGATATTGCCGTCTTTCGTGTCGCAAACGATAGTGTTCGCGAGCCGTGCCCGTATTTAACCGGCTGGGCTCTCGGCTTATCTTTCTCGACCGCGGCGCGCGGTTCGGAAATTTCGAAAGTTCACGGATATGTCTTCCGACAAAAGGTCTCCGGGCGATCGATCCGGCGGATTTTAAAATAGCCGGCCGCCTTCGTCGGGAAAAAAGTGATTCTTCCCGGTGCACGACGGGAGCACGCACGCCGGCAAACATCGGTTAGTTATTAGCGCGCACGCCGGTGTCCAGAAATCCAGGTCGAAAACAGGTCAGACGGGACTAATTTTTCTAGGTGCAATCGTCGACGTCGACGTCGCCGTCGCCGTCGTCGTCGTCGAGAACTGGGACAGGCATTGTCTCCGAAAAACACGCGGAAACCTTGTTTTTCCGTGAACACCGGAACATCAAACTTTCATATCGTCCGTGACAGCAATCGATGCGCAACCGGGGAAAGAGAATTATTTAACCCCCCCCCCCCCGTGCGGACGTCATCTTGACGCTAGACCTTTCACCGTTTTCTCTGACCTAGCGCCAGTTTTCTTCTACGCGGCAGCCCTGATCGGACATATTCTGCAATGGAAAATTTCCTCAACTAAATCATTTCGACTCTGCGTCTTTAAGTTTGCCGAGTTACGTTTAGTGTTTTTTAAATTAATGTCGGTTCTGGGAATTTTCGCTAATAATTTGTACACTGTCGGTGATTTGACCAGGTTCTAATACTCGAACAGAAAATTGTTCCTGTGAACGTGCTGGCTTCGAAATAAGAATAATATTGAATTTAAACGTATCTCATGACTTATTGCATCGTCTGTATACTATGCTGTACAGAAATCGGTAGTCTACATTTACTCGGTTCCCGATCGACTACTTTTTACCGAATCCATGAGCGAGAATGTGTGAAGCCGACCAAGAATTTCAGTGTTCGCCTAATTAGCCGACCCGAGGGCAACAAAAAGATTGAAACACGGAGTGCATTATGCATGTACGCCCATTCAATTGACCTGAATGTTCGGAAAGAGAACGATTCTATCTGCGTCCATTCTACGGCTAATCTGCTGTATGGATTTTTTACTCGTTCCGCGCTAACGTTTCTACAATGTCAACGGCATTTATCCACGAGCACGCCTGATTAATCCGAAACTCATTTTTCTCTTATCTAACGCTCCTGCATTGTCTGCTCCGCCGCGCCGGTGGGCCAATATATTCGCTAAAGATTGAAAATAATGACGGATCCCGATGGCCTTTATAATAATCAAACATCGCCATCAGGAGAATCAATATTGACCGATCCGGCGAGCTTCGTGTCCGTCGAACATTTGCATTGTTGTTGCCGGGCACACGCGAGCGAATGTTTGTCGTCGTCGTCGTCGGTCGGTCGGTTCGAGCGACACGTTCTCCTCTCCGCAGTCTCTGCGCGGGCACTATGATTCCGCGTTGTAACGTGCCGCGGCGTTAATTAAATTCGTCGCTCATTAGCCGGTCGACGCGAGAACCGGGGGGGGGGGGGCCCGGCACGCGACACCGGATCGATTATCTTGCCGGTTCGCAGGTACGCGATTAATCGTCGCAATTACAAAACGATCGAGACTTTTGCGCAGATGGGACACGAAGATTGTTCGCGGCAGACTAATTGCAACGATCAATCGCTACAATCGGCCCGAAGTCCAAGGGGAGGCGCATCTTTCCGGCTGTTTCGAGGCGAGACGACATTCTCGAGGGAAACGAGACCACCGTCGTCGATCCGATCGAGCCAGGATCGCACGCGGAAATCGCAAATCGTGGCCCTCGCGATTCGTCAATCGTAAGTAAATTCTGGATCTTCGTGCAAAATGAAAATTCTCGAAGCGACGGAGGGCCACGAATGAATTTGCACGGTCGATACAAAATGGCGGATCGACGGCTGCTCTTGCTGGTCGTTTCCGGTTGACAGTCTCGTCCGAACGCAGCCGTACACAGAGAGAATAGACACAGCCAAGCACCGGTGAATATAAAGATTGTCGTGCAGGCGGCGGGATGCGGCAGCTGAGAGTCTAGAATAATCGCGTCTTCGCACGATGATGAGAGGCTTTCAACGCGAATGCGCAGCTGAGATATGCGATTTTCTGCATGCTCTATCGATATGAGGATACCCGTGTGTGTACGCCCGCGGCCGCGTCGCACGCGGAGAAAACCGCGGACCGAGCTCTCGCGAAGGAGACGTTGATTAAGTAGCTCTTTCGGTTTTCTAACTTTTTCCTTTCTTCCCTGGCGAACGAGGTGTCGCGGATGCCGCGAGCTACTTTCTTTTTCTTTCGCGCAAAGGAGCTCCCATTTTTTTTTCTGGGCAGAGATTGCTGGTTCGTACTGTTTCCTCCGCGAGAGACGGAATTTTCTCGAAAAATTATTATTTTTTTAATGAAGAAATTGCCGTTGCTTTAGATCACTTTTTCCTTCGCGAGAGAGCTGACGGTGTACACCTCAAGAAAGGATTTTTCTTTGTTTCTCGTTTCGTCAGGAAGCTAGATCTTTTTCCTCGCGAAAGAGTAACTGTTTTTCTCCACGAGAGAGCTACTATTTTTTCCTGCGCAAATATTGTTTCTTTCTTTCATAAGGGATATTGCGGTATTTTTCTTTCGGGCGGAAGCTGCTTACTTTCCTCCACGAGAGAGCCTTTCTCCTTCCCACGAAAAAGCAACCGTCCTTCCTCGGCGAAGGAGCAACAGTATTTTTCCCAAAAAGTTCTTTTTTCTCCAATGGGAAAACTTCTACATTTTTATCCTCTCGAAAGAGTGCCATTTTTTTTTTCGTCCCAACAGAACTGTTTTTCAAACACCTGCCATTTTGTCGCGGTGTCTTGCGTTACGAGAAACACAAAATGTCTTTCTCTCCGCGAGAGAGCTACTGCGTAGGGTCAAACGGTAGCTCTCTCGCGGGGAATGTCACAACTGCCACAGTCAGCAATAAACGCAGGACTCCGGGACAAATAAATATTGTCGATACAATCGATCGATCGTCGTCGAGGTATAATTGTCGAATGAATTCCCTGGGGTGTGCACGGGAAATTCGGTAGTTCTGAAAAATGTCGCTAGTGCTTCGTTTCGCAGCATGCGGGGGCGCAGCACGTGCTCAATCTAGGCTGGTATCTACTGAAAGACAATGTATTTTCAAGCGATCCATGAGAACGAGGACTCGATCAAAATCTCCACGTCTTGATCCCGTACCGACGAGACACGTTACTCGCTCAACAGATTTACCATTCCCCTCACTCTCTCTCTCTCTTTCTCTCACTGGAACTTGCGAGTCCTCTCGGCTAGTTACAAATCGACAACATACAAAACCTATCTACAAAACGAACAATCGATGCAACCTACGTATAGCCTGCACATGATGGGATGCATTCGCACCGCGAGCATTCCGATGAGATTCGGCGCAGAAGAACTGATGCATGATGGGGATGATGGGCTTTCGAGGGAACATTCGAACACTTTGGACCTGATTCGCTCTGGACCGATCTGTCTCTCTTGAAACAGAGCTGATCAATAAATACGATAACAATTAAGAAACTTGTTCGGGACTTGAATAATTGTCTGTATTAGAAAATCCACAATTTCGCAATTTTTCTTTCACTCTCCTTCGTTCTTTGCAAGTTTCTGACCAACTGTCTGGCTTGAGCACACTCAACGCGTTCCGTTATTAAAATCGTTATTGAATTACTGAATTTTTGACGATCAATTTTAATCAACTACAAAATAGAAGATGGACGAGCCCAGACTAAAAATTTGTTTACAATAAAATTGTGACGCTTAAATGGACTCGAGAAATATTTAATTGAGAGCAATCAAAGCTGTGCTATCGACAGAAAAGGCTCGATCGTCGAAGGAAAGATCGATTCGTGATGGATCCAGGGCGAATCAGGGCCAGCAAACGATCCACCGCAGCAAGCAGGCATGCGTTTTCCCGATCGTTCGAGCCGCGGCATTCGGGAAAAAAAGAAAGAAATCGTTAGCGAGGGCAGGCGTGTGTGAAACTAGCGATCCTTGAAAGCGAAAGTAACGCGAAAGGGTTAATTGGTTCGGAGAAGGGGTTGGTTTTGACGGGCGCGCGTCACGGGGGAGGAAAAAAAACGGGGGCGCGAGAAAACCGGTGTGGCTAGGGGCGGAGGGATGGGAGAGAAAAAGAAAACGACGACGACGACGAAGAGGAAGAGGAAGAAGAAGAAGAAGATGAAGAGGAGAGAAACAGAAAATGGAGCAAGGCCGACGAAAAAATTCCCCGAGGGGCGGAGGGATGATGGAGCCAGCGAAATAAAAATATGTATGTATATATATATATATACCAGCGAAATCAAAACCGTAACAATCTAGAGATGTTTGCGTAGCTCCGATCGTTCGTCTTACCTTCAATGTTTTCATCCTCGGTCGACTTGGCCGATTGTAGCTTCGCGCTCGCTTGCGTCGCTGCAATCAAAATTCGCAGCTGGCACACCGTGTCTCTTTTTTTTACTTTCTCTCTCTCTCTCTCTCTCTCTCTCGCTTGTCTCTCTATTTTTCCTAATTTTCTCCTCTCTCTCTCTCTCACCCTCTATTCCTTGCACACAAGCACGCACACGCTCGCTACACTCTCTATTCGCTCGCCATTTTGTCGGCTCCACGTACCGGGTGGTGCTTTGATTAGCCAATCTGGTCAGGACAAAGGATTTTCTCGTGACAGTTGCAAATTTTTCTAGTCTTTCTAGTTGTGAAACCATTTATATATTAATTTTACAAATAATAACCTTGAGGAACTCTTTTTACGTGTCCCACGTCGGACAATCAATTGAGTTTCATCACTGCAAACCTCTGCTGCAGCCATGCGTTTAATCGTGAGCAGCTTGGAATACACATTTCAATTAACGAAAATTAATCCTAAGTGTACGGACCGTGAAATGCACTAAAATCGCTCGTTTTTGGGTTCTGTCCAGCCAGATTGGCAATCGGTCACACCGCGCAGCCCGATCTCGTCAAATCAACCCGAAATTACGGACGATTCAGGTTCGTCGGGCCTGCCAGCTCGTTGCCAAATCGAACGCGCAATCGTTCGCCGCCATGTTTTCCGCCTTTGCTGCGTTTTTCTTTCGCCCGCTCGTTTCGCCACGGCTATCGGTACCCGATAACTCGTCCCGCTAATTATCCTCGCGGCAGCGACGGTCTCGTTAGGCGAACGACAGGACTCCGAATCCTGCGATCCGTTCGTTTCACGATGTCAACGTTCTCGACGATTTCCCCAACGAAGAGCTTCAATTTTCTACGAGTTTCTTGATTTTCTCGGTCGACAGCTAGGCGGAATCGAGATTTTCGAGATTTTCGAGATGAGGGGACTCTTTTAGGGGATTGATAGCAATCTGAAGACGGGAGCTATTGTCTGGCAAAGCGGAGTAGACGGAGGATGCGCAGTGTCTCGCGGAAACGTTCGAGCAGCTGCTTCCGCGACGGGGAAAATTCGTTTGGAAAAAACGGACGGTGAATCCAAAAAATTGTTCGACGAATTTGACCTCCATTCGATTCCTAATTTATAAATTTGTTGTTATTCCACGCATCCAATGAATTCCCTCGAGAAAGTTTTAATGGCTTCCAGTGCATTTTCTTTTCCATGTCTTTTAATATGTGCACTTCTTGTTTTCGTCACGGACAATAAACTTTTCATGTGCTTTCTTTCTCAATTTTTTATTCGTTTCTACGACACGGTTAATGTATTTTCAAGTATCGTACGTAATGGATTCGCCACCGATAATAGACTAATAATGACGACGCTAATAGGCTAGTGGATTTTCAACGGTGATAAATGGAGTACGAGGGGTGGGAAAAGGGTAGAAGACTACTCAACTTTGCCGGACGGAATAAATGAATATTAATGCAACATTAAACCGCAGTATCCCGACATGAAGAACCACATGACTTATGGCATTTCGTTTCACAGCCTCGGAAACAAGGTGAACATTCGAGGCCCGCTACTTCGGGCCATCTAGGCGAGAGACATCTACTATTTGATTAAGCGTAGGACGTTCAAACAGACATCGGTATTTATAAAGATAATCAGAAAAGAAATAGTAAAGTTTCACAACATTGACACTGAGTGTACATGTGTGTGTATATGTGTGTGTGTGTGTGTGGCTGGGGGTGCGGATATTTGAATAGTTTAAAAAACTCGCAAAGATTTTTAACACGTACGTGAGGTTGTAGACCTTTACACAAATTGAAATTTTGATGGCTTAATTAATGTTACTACTGGAACAAAAGTATTCACATTGATAATATGCAACTATGTTAAAATGTGTGCTTGACACATTTATGCTATTTCATAAGAATCAGAAGAAAATTTAGAAAAATTGTTTATAGTAAGGTTGTGATATTTCACACGTGTCCAAACTCCAAGTTCTAATTAAATCCACCGAGGACACGATTTAAATTCAACCTCGGAAAATAATTTTCCCTTTAATCTCGCCGCACCCCCGCTGTATAAATACGTGTACACCTCGAGTACAATGTGGTCGTAGCGAAAGAAAATATTGTCCATACATATATGGTAGGTATGAGAGTTCACTTTTGGTGAAAC
Organism: Halictus rubicundus; assembly: GCF_050948215.1. NCBI lineage: Eukaryota > Metazoa > Arthropoda > Insecta > Hymenoptera > Halictidae > Halictus > Halictus rubicundus. The sequence goes on from NC_135165.1 coordinate 2,214,841, forward strand.
GTGGTGGTGGTTGTGAACCGGGGGGTGAAACGTGACGACAGAGCGTGTGCGATATATCGAGACCATGTACAGGGTGCTTCAAAAATCGTCGTACAAACATAACAGATGCGATCTTCTCGTGCAAAGTTGAAAATACGCCGTACAACAGTCTGACAAGGAGTGTAGCTTAGAGTAAGTAGAATAGGTCAGCCAAAGACAGACGCAGTAGTAAAGTCTTATCGCAGGAACAATACCATCCCTCAATTTCCCATACAATGGAAAATTTTCTGATCGGTCAGCAAGAAAGTTCTTTCCCAAACGCATTCAAAAAACTGACAAAAATCACGGAGCTGAGCAAAAGAAAAAAATAAAATCGAAAACCTATCAAAAAACTAAAGTCAACGCTGCTGCCGGATCTATTCTTCGTCGAGCATAAAACCGGAAAGAAACTTTCTCGCCAACGTGACCTTTTCGAAAGGTAAATTTAATGTGTCTTGTATCACGATTTTTGGGACACCCTGTGTATATACGAACGGCAGCACGACCAGAGAAAAATCACTAAACACCTTAACAACACTACGGAGGGAGTGGAAATATGAGAAATATGAGAAACATGAGAAAAAGAGGTAGTCGATAATTATGAAGAATATCGGTGGAAGGCGAGCGTGAATTTCCCTTCTTTTTTTCCCACGTTGCCTGGCGAGCGAAAATCATTCGAGTCGATCCCTCGATCTTTCGATACAACGATCGCGTGCGCGCGTATTCGCGAGTCAAGAAGCAACAACGTGTACTCTTTTTTCCGAATTATTCGCCGCCCGGCAAAATTCCGGAGAAACATTTTTTCTTTTTTTTTTTCCCCGGAAACGTAACAGCCGCGAATTTCGAATTTCCTCGCGGCAATTTTTCTTTTCCACGTTCGTTTTACTCACGCTCGCGGCACGGTAATGTGACACTAACGAACTCGTGGAGACGATTAACCTTCAGCGGCATGAGTGCCTGAGCAAAAAAAAAAATCGTTCGAGAATCAACCAATCAGAGCCAGAAGAGCCCGTGTCCAGGGAAATCCGTTTCTCCCTTTGGTTCCAATCAAACTTTCCCCGGAAAATTTTGCTCAGACAACACGCCTGTCCCACTACGCCATGTTGCTACGAGACTATCGTACTGATTAGGAGACTGATGAGGCTAGATCGTGAGGAGGAGAAACTGTACCGGGCTGTTCCGTGCGAGTCGGTCGGGTTCCACAGAGAAATCATTTTCAGAAAGCATATTTCGCTGCTAGTGAAATCAGGAACAACTTTATCTATGGTTTAGTATAATAGGATTGTTAGGGGTGCAGTTCTCTAAGAGCAGTTCGCCTTCCGACCACCGACCATTTGCTAGACGGAAAATGCCACTTACGCGTCACTAATCTGTTTTAATTAACTTACTAATAGGTACAATTTTGTTCACTTTTCGGAAATATAACGACAATAACAGAGAAAAATTCTGGTTCAAGCGTGAGTGGTATTGTAGCAGAAAATATAGATTAAAAAATATAATTATTAGGGGTGTGCGAGAACCCGAAATATCGGGAACCTGACGGTCGGGGCGAGTCGGGTCGGGTTCCCGAAAATTTCGAGATTCCCGAAGATTTCGAGATTCCCGACAATTTAGAGATTCCCGAAGATTTCGAGATTCCCGAAAATTTAGAGACTCCCGAAGATTTCGAGATTCCCGAAAATTTCGATTTCCCTCCAGGGAATCCCGACTTTTCCGGGAATCCCGAACTCGAGAATCCAGAAATTTTGGGGTACCCGTTCCGAACTCGAAAAAACCCCTAACAATTACAAAACAGTCTTGTTTTATTTCGCAAGGCAATCCCGACTCCTGCCAATTCGACAATATTCGAAAACACGAAGTTCGAATCCGAGAAATAATCGGTGGTCGAGTGCGTATTATAATAAACGCGCTAAAGTCGAAGTTAAAAGAGGCCGAGGAAGAGAGGATAGGATCTCGACGGAAAGATGGACGGCAAGCAGGCGAGATTGCATCAATGGAGGACGGAGGATCGAGGAGCGGTAAAACTATTTTCTGCTCGCTGCCGCCTAAAGGCTTTCGTTCTCGCAGTTAGAGGATTGAAGCCGAACCTGCCTCGCACGGAACAGCCCGCATAATAATAGATGAAGAAACGTTAACAAGAGACGGGGCCAACTTACTCGAGGTCGGCGGCGGTTGCGGCGCTCGGCGAACGACCGCGTGCTCTTGGTGCGGCCCTGTGTACTCGTGCCATGTGTACGTGCTCCTATACTCTGAATGGAGCTGCTGTAACACAGAAACATGACACCCGGTTAGCAAATCACATATCCGGCGAATGCGCCACTCGTTATCGACCTTGCACACACCCGTCAGGGATTTACGATTTTCGGGGTTTTACGATTTGGAGATGCATAACTCTATCGGCATAGATCTTCGCGCAAAATAGGAATTTTCCACATCAATTTACAAAATACAGGGACCAAGCAGAAAAATCATTTAACACGTCCGTCGCCGCGTCACGGAATTATTTGTGTAAAATAATACTAAACTTGTACTAAACTTGATTAGGATCTGTAACATGCAAGAAAGTTGGAGGATTACTCAGTATCATAAATTTAATTTTTTTTTGCAATTTTTATTTCATTAAACAACTTACTTTGATTTTATGGAATTTTTCGGGTTTCTAGTTGGGCGTTCAAAGTGTTAAAGAAAAGACAATAAGAACAACTCCAAAAAGCTGAAACCAGTACGGTATTATTCCTAAATCCTTTTAATCCCTCTATTACCTCTAACTTCATCTATCAGTTTTGTCACGAATGCGTAAAGTCCCAATTGCAGTGTCTAAATAAGACGCTAAACGTATCGGAACACGTCTCTCGTTGCATCGTGTAAGCGTCTTGTTTCCCGAGTCCCGTCACAACAAATGATTACGAGCCGCTGTAACTCCGAATGGAACTGTTGCATAATAATAACAAGGTAGCCGGTTAGCGAATGATATGCATATCTGGTACACGACACTCGTTATCGACGTTCTGCGAACGGTAGGGGGGGATTCGCGAGACAGCCTGTTAGCAAGTTGCTAATTTAATAGTTTGAAAGACAACCGGGCAAATTTAATGCTTTATGAGATAGCCGGCGAGAACTTGCAGGTTCGCAAGATACACAGGGTACGTTACGAGACGGCCGGAAAATTTAATACTTTACAAAATAACCGGTTAGCGAATTATGTATCAGGCGTATGGCACTCGTTATCGACGTTGCACAGACTGTAGGGGGGATTTACGATTTTGTCCGATTGCCATCGATCCATTCGATATTCAACGACTCTGTTTTTCGGCTTCAATTACACGTTGCCGTATTTAATGACGCTTATAATGAACTCTGCCCTTCGCTGTGCGAGAGACAAGGGATTAAACGTATTCGAACATATTCCATTTCTTTACTATGGTCACCAGCGTTTGTTTTATTTTCTCGATTCGATATCAACTGTTTTGCTAACAAATTCCGAAGAGTCCGAGAGAGCTGCGAGGGAGAGAAACGAGGACCGAAATCGATGAAAATCGGAATGGTCGTCGTCCCTCGATCGGCGTAGACACAGGGATGAATTGTACTTGCGGGTGACAAGAACGGTTCATCCGAACGCGTCGCATAAAACAGGGGCATCGTTGCCATTGTCAGGCCGAGCGCAATCGAGCACAATGACGATGCGCATCGGTTCCCGGAGCCTGGACGATTCATTTTCTTTTATTCCGGATGGAGGGGGAGAGGGAAAAAAAATAGTTTCAATGGACGTCGATCGATCGAACACGGTGAATACACGTCGCCGGCACGAAAGGGAAACGTAACGCGGCTTCGCGAAGGAGGTGCCAATAAACGGGGCTAAATGGCGCGTCTTAGCGTCGCGAATTTCCCATCGGCCACCTCGGGGGTTGCGAAACGTTCTCGTGGCTTGCGCTCGTTTGGTGCCGTCATTGAAAAATCGATACTTCCTTCCGGGGATTCGGCGGAAACGAATTGGAAGAGGACTTCGCTGGGAACGCGAAGGATTAACTCTTCAGTAGTATGTGCCACCTTTACTCGGACTGCGGAGAGTCTCATTTCATGCTCCTTTAACGTGCAGTAAAAATTTACTGATGCGTCCACCGAAGGATCTTTGATCCGCCAGAAAATGGGTGAAATCGAATTTGATCGAAAACCGTACCGGAAACTATGTTTCGCCGAAACGAAGTTTGATCGACAAGAACACCGAAGGCAATTTTGATCGATCGAAAATCAGGCGAAACGAAATTTCATCGGGAACTCGGCGCAACTAAATTTGATTGACAACAACTACAAATTGTATTTCGCCGATCAGAAATCTGCTGAAACGGAGTTTAACCGACAAAAGCTGTCCGCGAATGCTGCACAAAGTGAGTTTAAATCATAGCAACTCGACGGGACCTAATTCGACCGACGACTGTTTAAAACTGTAATCGACTGGCAGCAGTTCAGCGAAACTTACATACATCAGAGGATTCTTCGCGGAAATGAGTTTCGATCGACGAGGACCGGAACTCGATTTCGCCGACAGAGAGCTGAAAATCAGCTTAAAAAAACAACGGTCTAAAACCACATCCGGCGGATTCAAAGTCCACAGAAATTCGACGGAGTTCCGGAAAAGTCCGTCGAGGCTTTAACTGCAACTTCGACCAACAATAACACATGCCGGCTCGCACGTTCGCCGACTTCTATTCATCTCTGACAATGTCCGACGGCAGGAAGTACAGAAATACCTTGACGTTTGCACTACAATGGTGGGAACGGGGGGTGAGTCGTGTCGTGACGAGTCGCATCTCTTGTACAGTTTATCCTCTTAGCCTGTGTAGCCTGACTTTTCAAAGTGTGCGCCATTGTGCCGCCTAAACTTGTAAATATTTTCTCAAACGCGGTGCGCCGAATTTATCGCTGTGCGCAACTCTTTTCAAGAGTAAAACCTGAATTATCCGATAATTTTGTCAATTACCAAATAAATCCCTTGTAACACGGGGTAACTTCGTCAAAAAATAATTAGGGGCTGGGCGGTTTTTATTAAGTTTAAATTAAATATTGAGATAAAGGTGACAATAAACAGACTGAAAGGACGCGTCTACGCGTCACGAATTCCCCATTAATCAGGGTTGGAAACGTTCTCCACCCCCACGGGGTGGGAACGAGCTCGGGAAAAAAAAAATCGATACAGGTCCCCTTCTCCCCCTCTTCCCTGATGGATTTTCTAAAACCTGACAGATTCGTAGCGCGCCGCTAATTGCGTTGTCCCGTTTCCTCAGAGTCGATTGATTTAGTTACTTAACCCAGATACGTACGGCTCGGACAGAAAACGCAGGGCGGAGACGCGACGCGATTTCACCCTCCCGGGGCTGAAACAATTGCGACGCGTGCACTCGTTTTAAACTGTTGTCATTTTTCTCTTCTCCGGAGACAACGGGAACGAGTGAGCCGGCCGACGACAATGGGGAGAGAATGTCGAGCAGCAGCCTTCTTCTTTCGAATTTAGGGCTCGCGATACACTTGTACCCTTCGTTTTTTCTTTTTTCTTTTTTCTTTTGCTTCCGTTTCTGTGTTCCTTTTTTGTGTTCCGCAGCGAGTCTTCTTAGTCCCGTGTCCAGATGAACGCGATTGTTTCCTGCCCTTTTTCGTCCCGTCGCGATTGAAACGCGAGAATCTGGGCTGATTGGGCGACCTGTTATTCTTATCGACTGCTTTGTGAAGCGAGCAGCATCAGGATGGTTTTGAACTTCCTAAAAATTTGTTGATTCAGCGCGCGAACGAAATTTAGTTAATTTAGTGTAGTAGTATTTTAAGGGCGCGATTCTTTTCCAACCCCTTGACAGCAGACTCTCACTTCTTCGTATGAGATGTTAACCCTTAGCACTCGATAGGCGACTGTAAAGCGCCACTAAAAATTGATGTCATTACTCAAAATATTTTTGACATTATTAAATTTGTTTGTATTTAATAAATTACTAAACCCCCTCAGTATTGTAACATTGCACCATTTTCGTATGTATAAAATGAAAAAAAATATTTATATATAGAAGGGAAATATTCTAGGTCAGAAGAAATGTTTCGTTTCGGAGTTAAAATAGCTTCGAGTGCAAAGGGTTAATGTTCTTTGAGAATTTGTGTGTATTTTAGATTATTATGTTTCGGAGTATTTCTCCTGTTCGTGAAAAATTACAAAAGTACTTTTCAGTACAAAAAGTAATAATCTTATCGTCGCCTATCTTATGTACCCGTATGGCTCCCCCATGTCCACTCGAAACGATCGATAAAACACGAGCACATGAATATGATACGCTCACGGTAACGTTCAATTTTTGTCTCTCGCTATTGCCACTATTTCATTCGACTATTAACCGACGAAGGAACCTGAGGAGTGGGGGACAGATGGTGGGGACCTATGACCCGAAGAAGTTGGACAGTATACTGTGACTCGACACAGCAAAGTGTACGAATTTGACTATTTGAAATGAAACTGAAAAATTGTGAAAGTCGTGTATGTATTTGCGAGATACCGAGCGCGTTTTCTCTAACGCAACAAAGAGCTCTGGAACAATTTTATACGCAGCAAAATGCCAACTTAAATTCGTTTAAAAATTGCCATGGGGTTCCAGAGACTCGACCGCTACCAGTTGACGGTTGAAAAATTCGATCGAGTTAATTATTCAGACACGGTCGTTCTCGCATGTTCGCCCGTTTCCGTACATTGAGTTAATAAATTCGGTTTTGCGGTCGCGGTGGCCTCGGTTCGCAAAATAAAAAGCGAAAGCACTGTCGACCGCAAAGCTTCGAACTCGTGAGAAATGCGACAAAAACGCGGAACACAGTTTTTCACGCTGCTCGCCTTCTATACTCCGCGTGAAGGGAATTAATAAATTAACGGGGAACGACGGAATTTTCGTTCTTTGACGAGTTTAATTATTTGCCCTTTTTTTTTATTCCACTGCGCTCCCCTCGGATACGGGATCGGATAGCTGAAACGTTCCCAGCGCTCCGTCCCGGCGTTCATTGTACCAATTAAAACATGCTGCAAGGTTTCGATAGAGAGACAGACAGACAGGTCGATGCTTGGGGCTTCCATAATCCATTTGCAAAAGCTTTAGGCTCATATGTCTTTCGAGCCGCGAATAATTATTGTCATTTGGGCCGTGGCTGCAAATCAGACTGCGTCGAGGATGTTAATTAAACAAAAATCAATATTCCACGATTTTTCGCGATTGAAAACGGTCTTAGGGCTTCGGGAAAGGCACTAATTATACGCGTTTCAATACTTGATCGCAAGATCTAGTATTTTACAAACAGCACAGTTTATTGCAAAAGTGGGTTCGCCTGTCCTATTCGCGCGTTATCGAAGAAGCCTTAATAGTAATTCTGATCTTTTACTGAAATACACTATGCAGTGTACAAAATTTCACAGTTTCCACGAAATTTTACTCTACCATTTGTTCATTCAGGTTTTCTCTTATGGAGACGAGTGAGAACAACAGAATATCTTTTCTTTTATATGCATCGATAGTATTGTTCGAGACAAACAATTCTTCTCGCGAGGTATATAAAAATTCTATCGTTTATTTATTTACGTTCGGACGTGAACGAGAACAAAAAGTGTCGTTGTTACTACGTGCAACGAAGCGTGAATAAAAGAAACGTGTATATCACTGTGCAAGACGAACAATGAATCGTTTTCACGAGACAGAGGTTAAACAAAAAATAAAGTAGAATATACTATTTATTTATTTATCTATTGTGGACACGATCGAAAGCTTTTCTACGAGAACAACGAAGATAAAAACAATACTGTGGAACGACAGACTTTAAAATAAATGTCCGCGAGTGAACGAAAAACAAAAGTATGAAAATCGATCACCCTGTTCGTAGCCTCGACAACGATCTCCACGAATCGATCCTCGATTCGCAGGAAGCTCCCCCGTGCAACGTCCATGGGGATATTCGTTTCCGTGAAAACTCGGGAAACCGGCCGAAAGATAGAATGAAAACTCGGTTCGCAAAATACGTGGAGGCTCGCGAAAGTAAGCGGCCGCAACTCCGGCCGCGAACTACTCCGGTATCTTGCGACGGCCTCTGTCTATCGATTTTCATACGTTCATTTATTAATGGCGATGTAGGGCACCGTTAACCTTTTCATGTGTCGCCGCCGCGCCCACAACCGATATTTCCGTCGAATTAACGCGTCGCGCGACGCAAGCGCCTCGATATATCCAATTAACATTTCGCGAATCGGCGCGCCGCGATCGCTATGGCCGCCGCTCGCTCCGGACCCTGGGACGCGTTAATTGGCCGCAGAAAACAATTAGCGGCCGGCTACGTGCTACCGCGAAGTGTCGTTCGGCGACGCCAGCGCCATTTTATACCTTTCTCTTTTGACATTGAACGACGAAATCCGTGAAATTTCAGAAACATGTTCACCGGTACGATCTGAGAGACGCTTTCCCTATTGTTTATGTCTTCATTAAGATTTAATTATTTTTGTCAAGATTTTCTTTGGGGGTAGACTTTAAAGTTGACGACGCTCTTCTCGACTATTTTATACGTTTCTTAAAACTCATTTCCAATATTTAACCGTCGGATTAATCAATTTTTAATAAATCAAAAATTTTTCTTACAGCAACTAAGTGAAAATAAACGGTCCCGTGAACATGGACGAGTCATACGGTACATCTCTTAAATCCAAAAAAAAAATCGCACGAAATCGATTCCAATCCGAATTTTATGAGACTCGAGGACTGTTGGGAACGCCGCGCGGAAAGTTCGTGGAAAATGTGATTTCCACGGCGCGGCGTGACGTCACAAAGCGTCTGCGTGACAAAAGTTTGTCCGTTTGACGCGTTCATAGATTCCCGGTTTCTCTTTTCCCTTTTCGAAAACGATCAAACGTCGGGGAAAGCTGCCGATGAAATCCGACGACGGTGGACAAACGAACGGACGATGCACACGCGAAGGCTCGCAGAATAATGTCGTTAAAGGTTCCACTTAACGAGGCAGCGAGTTAATTGATAATTACGCGGCGGCCCGGAGAAAACTGCATCGAGAGCCGAGGGGCATGAGAGATCGCGTGCGCAATTAATCGGGAGACCGGCGCGGAACCGCCTCGTGTAATTGCACGCGAAAAACCCCCCTTTCCCCATCCCCCCTCAGTTCACATGGAAATCGGCGTCGCAGGTTTTATCGACACAGTTCTCAAAATACTCGAAATAAAAATATTAATTCTGCTTCTTCGAATTTTTAACTCGATTGAAAAATATGGTCCTTTACGCGGATAACGACAATAGCGATAACTCTGGTAATAATTGAGAATAGCAAATAATCATTGACACTAGAACTACCGAGCCCTAAACGTGACTTAGACTTATCCCTTCATAATAACAGCAAGATTGAATGTGCTCAGGTTTCAAACGATTTTTATGGTAACACATGTGCTCCAAAGAAGAGATATATTAAAACATTTGTCGTGGAAACGTTTTCATAGTTTCACTAATCTACCGAGCCCTAAACGTGACTCAGACTTATCCCTTTATAATAACAGCAAGATTGAATGTGCTCAGGTTTCAAACGATTTTTATGGTAACACATGTACTCCAAAGAAGAGATATATTAAAAAATTTCTCGTGGAAACGTTTTCATAGTTTCACTAATCTACCGAGCCCTAAACGTGACTCAGACTTATCCCTTCATAATAACAGCAAGATTGAATGTGCTCAGGTTTCAAACGATTTTTATGGTAACACATGTACTCCAAAGAAGAGATATATTAAAAAATTTCTCGTGGAAACGTTTTCATAGTTTCACTAATCTACCGAGCCCTAAACGTGACTTAGACTTATCCCTTTAGAATAACAGCAAGATTGAATGTGCTCGGGTTTCATTCGATTTTTATGGTAACATATGTACTCCAAAGAAGAGATATATTAAAAAATTTCTCGTGGAAACGTTTTCACAGTATCACTAATCGTGAAAGAAAAAATCGTCCACCAGTCATTTTGATTGGTTCGGCAGTTCTAGTGTTAAATATTCTGCACTGAAATGCAAGAATACAGACTTTCGCACCGTCCTGAGGAGGGGGATGCGGATTTTCATTTTGTCATGATTCAGAGGAACACCGGACGCAATTAGGCCGCGCAGACGTGCACGGCAGACCGTTCACCGATCCCGATAATGGCGCAGAAGTGCTGCGGAAAGTTGTTTTCGCGAAACTGCAATCAGCCAGAAGAGACAAAACTAGATTTGAGCCGTCGCAGGGAAGGGTCGAGCCCTCGGTCGCGTATAATTCGAATAATTTGTCGAGAGGGAGCACGGTCGGCGGATTGAACGGAAAATTATCTGAAAACGGGAGAGAGTCGTAGGCTCGTTCCCAGAAACCGCGGAATTGTTTAACGACCCGGCGATATCGATTCCGTCGGTTCCGAATATAGAAGCCGCGAACTTTCCACGAGGACGGGGGGGGGGGGCACGTGTCCACGTCCCCGGGATTCATTAACGAAACCGCCGTGAATGAAACTTTCCTTAATTTAAACTGCGGAGCGCGCGCCCTCGAGGCCCCGGGATCGTTTAACCCTTTGCAGGGCATCATTCCCGAGACCGGGACGAGAAAGAACTTTTTTTTTCCACGGACGCTTCTTAATTCGGGACTAATTGACCACTTTCTATTTTTAATCGAACTGCGCGGACCTTCGTGCAAATCGATCTCGTGCAACCGGGAGTCGGAAATTTGTTTCTTTCGGCAATTAATAAATTATGATGATTTTTGTAACACATAGGCAAAATCTCGAAAACTGCTCGTACCTGGTCGAGGAAAGATTTTCTCGATACCACTTCACCGACACTGTCACTCAATCGACACTTACTGTTTAACGTTTAAAGGAAGACTAAACTACTCTCCGATCGATAACCATTAGGGTAGTGACCCGATTTCAGGTAGAAACATGGTTGCGACTCCCACTCCAACCCCACCTAAGATTCTATTGAATTTTGAACTGTTCCCACATCTGTCGGACAAAATCTGTAAATATTTATCCTCGCGCTCCAGCCTTTAGTTTACTTTCCGACACGGACCGGTAAATATGTTGTAAACCGTTTCGCGAGTGAATCGTGATATAACGTTGAGCAATTATACAATACAAAATGATACTGTCTTTCCGTTACAAAATAATTAAATTGATTCACTGTGTGGAATGCCGCGAATCTTTTCTGTTTGATTTTTGTGTTTGATTTTTCTCTACGTCGCACAGTGGGGTATTTGGCTCGAAAAGCCGGAAAAAAGTCAATTTCAATCATTTAACGTAAACTGTAATTTTCTTATTGCTCGAAGTTGTTGAATGTGTGTAGAACAATGTACTAAATTGTTTTTTATTCGTTTGTAAGTTTACGAATCTCTAAACTTAATCGAAAGTCAAGAGATTCTATGACTTGTATTGCCTTTCCAATCATACTATAACATATCGTACATTTATGAGTGATTTTTACATGCTTTAAAAAAGCTGTGTAATTTTTTGCATTATGGATATCTTTTAGGTAAGTATGGACTACACTTTCAGACTATTTTCATTTTTTTATTATACTTATTTATAAAGTTATTAACATTTGTATACGATCAATAATTCAGAAATTATTTTTACAATTATAAGACTTCATTAACGATTTTATTATGGTTCTGAGTGAGTCCCGATGGTCTTTTCGGTCTCATTATATTCGGTAGAGATTTGTGATTCCAAGCTAATAAAGTTTGGTTTCAGATTTGTCCAGATCGACGTTTTATAGCTAATTTAGTATTAACGTTTAGAAGTGTTTTACGTACGCAAATTAATGGTAATAATTTAAAAATATTTTTAAAATACATATCTACTTATTAAAACATTTCATGATCTACATATTTTGTATTAAAACAATAATTTACATCATTTTAACATAATTTACGTGAAAGGTTCGAACAAAGGATTAACAGTATTCAGATGTCTTCAAATTTCAATACGTAAAATTTCGGAAAAAATTTTTTTTTTATAAAAAGTGAGGATCAATTTAATTTTTTAACTGTTAAGATGTATTGTCGATTTCATAATGTTATAGCCGATGTTAAGACGAATTCGACGACCAACTACATTGTGGCATTGAGCCTATATATAACGCTTGAATAATTTTTTCCGGTTTTTCGGGCCAAATACCCCACAGTGCGTCGCTTGAATATTCGCCGGTGTGCAACTGTTATTACAATTTTTCCATATCATTATGAAGGGGGTTAACCCAGTTCGAAGCGGGGATTGCAAAAAGTTCGAGCGGTGATCGTTCGCCGACACATTTGAAATTTCCATAATCCAGTTGGGCGAATTACGAGGACTGAATGGAAAAATATTATATAATCGGCCGAGAGCGAATTTACGGGCCGGCAAACCTGTCCGGTGGAAATCTCGAGAACTCAGCTGTTTGAATAAGAACGACGACGGACGGCTTATTTCAGAGCCGGCGCTTATTTCAGATCCTAGTTGAATCGATTTCAACGTTTCAAGCGAAGCAGAGACACTGTGTCTAGGACAAAAGGCGGGGATTTTGTAGAACCATTCGGAAACGATCAGATTAATCGCCCGGAGAACCAGAGACCGAACAGAGTGTACCGACGTTGATCTCTTCGCTCGAAGATATGACAATCTAAATAGATTGTTTCGTATTCCGAGTGCGAACAAGTGCCGTCTTCTGCATAACGATCGGCGAAATATCTTCGCGTTGAGGAGCGATGAGCCTTCTGAATGAGTTATGCCGCGAACGACTCCAGAAACCCGATGAATTACAATTTGACAGCGGAATATTTCCACTTCGAACTGCCGCAAAGCACTGCGAGCATCGATTGCGAGAGACAGGTATTAAGCAAACATTTATCTTCTTTCCATCGAGTCTCCTTTCGAAGTCATTAGTTGGTCGTAAATCTTAATAATCAGAATTTAATTAACACCGGCTGTGCAGACAAAAGTTGAGTCAATAACAAGAAAATGGACCTTGCAGAACGCAGGGAGAATTGACAGAGCGTACAATACGATGAATCTTTGTGTTCGAAATTTTTGCTCCGACGGATAAATTGCCTCGACTTCGCGAGATGTTTACGGCGAATGTTAATTGGAGTATTGTTCGAACGTGCTCGGATATTCTCGAGTATCGCAACGATAGAATTCGATCCGCGGAAAGCACGCACAGTCGTCGCGCACATCCGCACGAGCGGAACAGACAAACTTTCGTTCGCTGATAATAATGGCGAAGAAATGCAGATAGAGGATAAACCGTTTCCCGAGTTCCCTCATTCCTCGCTCGAACTTCTCCATTCTTTCCGCGAGCCGGCGCCCGCACTCCGATGAAACAACTTTTAAGACGCGCAATTTAAACTTTTAATTGCTCGTCCGTTTTAAATATTAAAGGGGACCGGCAATTTACGTCGCGACAAGTCTCAATAACATCTGCCGCGGTTGTCTGCCCATTTACCCTGAAGTACCTCAAAACACTGCTGTAAACTTAGTATGATTAATACTACGGATCTTTAAAATGTAGTACAGTGACCTCTCTGTACATGTCGCCAAGGCCTGGACGATAAACGTCGCGGAGTTATCCCCACTCCCGCGGGGTGTACAACGTGAGGGGCCTCGGAGCTCGAGTGACCTGCACGATACTTGACGCTGTGTTGTTGACATATATCGAGTATTCACTGTATTGATGTTTTTAATTCATTTCTTCGAGAAACAATTTTCTGTTCCTTGCGACGTTTGTTAAATAATCCACCTAGGTAATACACAAGTTTCTTCAAAATTGTAGGGGATCGTTCAAGCAACATTTCGTCAGGACATGTCGTCGTATTGAAGCCGAAGAGGCTGAGAAGGTGTGGACACCGTTTCAAGAGGAGGGATGAAGCTCGGAAGCGGGTGAAAAGTCGAGCGGGAGATTGAACCGCGCTCAAAGGCGAGCGAAAAGATTCGCGACCGCGTCCCGGATCGTTCACCTGCATTCGCAACACGATTCAATCTCGCCTCTCTCTCTCTCTCTCTCTCTCTCTCTCTCTCTCTCTCTCTCTCTCTCTCTCTCTCTCTTCAGCTCCATCTCCCCGGTGGCTGGAGCCTCGAAGACCGAGCCTCTTCGCGAGGTAATTCCCGTGCGATCGTAGCTTTTACGTCACGCCGTTGGAATCCGCCTTTTCCGGACGACTGCGTGCCGATGAGACGTCGAGATGAGATCGTCTGTCGCGTCTCACCCCCGAACCAACCCCTGCAACCCTCTAATTTTGCACCGGGAGGACAATTATCGCGGCGGAGCGTGAACCGAAAATCTGCTAGGCTGCGCCTCTGCGGCGAATCGAGGGTGAACATCAACTTGGAAGGATGAAATATTCACCTTATGCGAAACAAAAAATTGTTTCCATCGGTTGCAGGAAACAGAACATTGAAATTCCGTCCCCCGTTTAACACTGGGTTCAGACCGGGTTTAACACCGTCGAAATGATGCCGGGTTCTAGTATTTTTAATTCACGATTGTCGAGATCGTGAGGCGGATTCTAGGTGGAATTACTCAACAAATTTATTTCTCTGGTTATACATTTCGCAATGTAAGGGTAAACGCCTTCTCGCGAAGCAATGAAACACTTCTTGCGAAGGAATCGTTTTTCAAAATCATATAGAGCGTTACTCAAATGTTTTCCCAGGTGTATCGGACCCTTCTCTGGTTATATATTATTTCAAAAATGGCTGGAAACTTGAATTGACACATTCTTCTTATTTTTATAATACTCTCTTCTAGTGCTCCGTAAGCCTAGTGTTAACGAGTCTGGTAGACTAAAGTTAGATTATTGATATGATCGATATTCCTGAATTCGTTCAATCTGTCCACTGGTTTAAATAGCACCTGCCTTTTGTTGCAAAATGCGTGAAACCTACTGCTAGTAGTTTCTCTTTTGGTCGAGGTTCCGGAGAGGGTATGATCTCAGGGGTTCCATGGATCGTCAAAGTGAGAGTACCAGCGGAGTCCCAGATAGCGAACTAGTGGTTCAAGCGTTCATTTATCCGGCATTGAAAAAAACCGCAGGCCGGGCTGCACGGAACGGTGTAACCGCGTCAGAGAGACAGATTATCGGTGTCGTTATCGTCATTATTAACGGCAGAGCCGTCATCGGCGTCGTTGAAGTGGAACTCGAGGATTTACGAGCCACTCGGCGCGGTATCCGACTGTTCTGAACGCGTCGCACAGCCGCAAAAGTGGTTCAACACGAAACCAGTCCCCGATTTGACGTCGCGACGACGACAACGACGACGACGACGACGACGGCGGTGGCGGTGACGGTTGCTCACCCTTTTAGTTGAAAAGGGACTCTAGCACCCTCTCTTTCTGTCTCGCCCGGTACTATCTATCCATCCCTTTGTCTGGCTCGTCTAGATGCTAAAAGTTTTCCCGACGCGCGATACCAGCAGCGTTCCATATCGATTCGCGGGACGGTCGCGCGCGGCCGGTTCAAAGGGCCGCCAGTCGAAAGCAGTTGAAAGTTGAAGCGGCGAGAGATAATTAATAGTGTCGGCTGACGCTTGAACCCCTTTGCCCAGGCACAATGGTCGCGCGCCGACATTTTCGCTGATTTTTTCCCTCCCCATCACCCGACACTTTTGCTACCGATGCAACGGCTGCCGACTGCCGATGAGTGCCACACCAATTATTACGCTGACTTTCCGATTGTTTCACCAGAACGAGTTTGTCGATACGATACCCTCCGGCGGCCAATAGTTTACAAGATATTCAGCTCCTCATTAACCCATTAAGCGCCGCTGTTCCACTTCGATGACACTTTCGCTTTAATATTTGATTACCCCTAATCCGCGACTACCCTCTACCCGGCTTTTTTCATCAATTATGCCGCACACTCGAAGAGTCACACGAGTGAAGCCTACAATTAGGTTGTAGTATCGTAAAACAAAGAAACGTAGATTTTTTAACACTCCTCACAATTTTTACCGAATTTTTCATCGCAATTTTCAGTGCATTCTGTTCAATACGCGCCATTTGCGAGAGATGCGCTCATCCGAGTGTCTCATTTTTTCGAATAAAATGCTATCGACAAAAATGACCGTCCAATTTCATTGTCGCGGCGAAAAACAGATCGAGAAAAAAATTGTTTACCAAGGGAGGGAGCGGGTCGGCGAACCAGCGTGACGCAACTGCGTGCGAAATTTATACAATTCGGGGATATTCGGGCAAATTGGCAATCACGCGCGACCTCTATTTTCGGTGGATCGACACCGCCCGCGCCGTGTCGATCGCGCGGAAATCCGATCGAACGACTTGTCGCCGGAGGGCGCAAACGAAACCGAAGCGGACACCGGGCGACGGAAATCCTAGGCGACGCAACAAATTGGACGAGGATGTTTGAACGTCGAATAAATCACGTCACGGGCGCGAACGACGAACGAAAACCGTAAATAAATCGTTCGAACGTCTCCGTGTCCGTCGTGTGTAACGATGTCTTCGCGTGCGCCGGAAACGACGTCGCAGAACTGCTGGGAGATAATTAAAATCGCTTTGAGAATGCGGGCTTGATTGCGGACGGCGCCGCGGAGTTGCATCAGCGTGTACTGCAGTTTAGGGAAATCGACGGAATCGTGGGAAAATGTGCAGAAACGTAGAACGCATTTAACGCTAGAACGACCGAGCAATAAATGCGACTGACGTCTATATTGCTTTGTAACAGTGACAAGACTGCGCCCATTCGGACTTCATACAACTTTTATTGTAATATGTGCTTCATTCGATGAAAACATTTTTACAATTGCAGTAATTGTGAAAGAAAAAATTAGGAACCAGTCATTTTGACCGCTCCGGTCGTTCTAGTGTTAACACGTTCGCTGCCGCCATTTGTGTATCAAGTGTAGAAAATAATTCCTGGTAGGTAAATCAAATAATACGAACGGTATTCAGAATAATATGAATTTTGTCTGACTTTCCGCGATTCTGGCGAGCTATGCACGGTCTCGGAGGGTCGAAGGGCATAAAGCCGAGGGGGTGTCGTCGTCCTAAATTTCCTAGCGGGGAAAGATTCGGAAAAAGCGATTCCCGCGTTGATAGGGGACTTTGGCTTGGCAAGCAAAAGGGACAGGGTCGAAGGAATTGCAACGAGCGGCTTCGTCGGTGACGTAACACGGCCCGTTGACTGCGCTCTAGCGGAGGTCCTGCACCTCTAGATGCGGGCGTGCTATCAACACGATTGCGCGCTGCAAGCCGGGGGGTTGCAACCCGGGGGTGAAAAGAGGGTGCAACCAGAAGGGAGAGCAAGAGGGTGCAACCAGAAGGGGGGGAGCGAGAGGGGAGGGCATATGGCCAAGCGGCAGAAGTCAATGCACCGTGTTCCTCCAACCGGCTGCACCGCGTTGTGCACCGAGTATCGACGAAGCCGGAACGGTGGCGCAGTGCCGGTGTTCTCCTACTCCATCGTCTTCGTGCCAGCCGCATGCAGACGTTGAAATACTGCGTGTCAAAGTCGAATCACGGGGACAGCTGGCGTTCTTCCGAGCCGTTCGCGCCGTTTCACACGATCCTGAAAGACGCGACGCGACGCGACGCGACGCGGCGCGACGCAGACCGACCCTCCGAATGCAATTTAAATTCCCGACCCTTCTTCGTTCAACGCCGTTCGTTACCCCGTCAATCCCGTACCCGCGGACGCGATTAATCGTCCGGAATTAAAAATGAAGTCTCTGATTCTTCCTTCCCGCCTCCCGTATCGCAGCCCTGTCTGATCACCCGAGACTGATTCTACTTGCACAAATAAGTAGAAAACAACGAACAACGTACCTTTTCTATCGGTTTCGAGAAAATCGAGATCGAAAGTTACGCCTGATTTCGAATAGAAGGCGGTGTCTGACCACGACCAACTGATTCTACTGTGTAACATACAATATGTACCATGGGTAACTCTATTAACATGTTCAGATAAGAAACGTACAATTTCACTTACGTACCATGTGACATTGGCATTATTCACGAATGCATAATGGAAATCGATGAAACAAGGAATGTCAATGTGCCTGATAGAATATTGTTTCTGAATTGGTGGAGACGGCGTGATGCAACCGCCACCGTTCCTCATTGTGCAAGAAGACCATTTCTCGTCGATGGGAAATGCAGATAGAATTTCTTTGTAACAATGACGTTACAATAGATTTCAGTGGATCGTTTTAATATATCCTATGCATGGCATGTAGTTTAAACTACCTCTTGGCAGAGGTTCATTCGTACAGATAAAGCCGTTATCTCTCTCACACACACACAGGGAATAATAGCTCTCGGTGGGCGCGCTGATGAACAGTCAGTTTTTCATGATTAATTTTACCCACGAAAATAATCGTGTGCGCGGCTCGCGGGAGACCTAGTTCCGCGGTTACATGCGATTTTCGTGGTGCAGGTTAACGGTCTGCAGAGCCAGGTAACCCGGTTTGCGTCACCTGCTACGTATCGAAATATTCGCCGCGCCGTACGATATAAATTAGAGCAATGTAGATTTACGGGACGCGGAGCGATAACAAAAATGACCGCAGCATCGTGCACGCCGGTGAACGTAAACTTGTCTGCCGCAGCTCAGCCAACGTACAAGCTGCGGAAAACGGAAATGCATCAGCCAAATTGAAGTACGGTAACGGGGTTTCGCGTTCGCGAGAATCATCTTTCATTACGCTCCTTGGAATACAGGTTGAAAATTGTTCTTCACCGAAAAATACGTGTAGCTATTTTCATCGTTTCCTTTTTAACACTTTAACGACCGCTCACACAACATGTGTGTGATGCTACCGCCGAAGGTTGTTGGCCAGTACCACACTCTTTGTGTGATAATTTATGAACGTAAGCAAGTGTAGATATTGCTATTGGCTTCGTATTTCATCGCCACGTCTTTGATTTTAGGTAATTATTGCCTATTTTTAATTTTTAATTAATTCTTCAAAAATACTGCCGGCCCCCGGCGACGTTTGACTGCGTAGACGTGCGGTCGTTAAAGTGTTAACATAGGTGAGCAACATGCATTTGAAAATCGTTTCAGACGAGTATCAATCAAGGACTCGTACTTCCCGGATAAAACCGTTGAAATGACGAGGCGTTTCTGGGAACATAATTGAACAGGAGTTCGCAGCGCGAAGGGTTAACAATGGAAAAAAAGGTGCCACGTTGAGGTGACGTAGAGGTTGTTGCGAGAGCAGACGCGAGTCCGAAGGACTAGAAGAATGGTTTCTTTTGTGGTCGCTCGCGTTGCGCATTGCAGCGGGCAAGTGGTAAAAGTCAACGCTCGTCGCGGCGCGAGGAGAACGGCCGGTGCACGGTGCACGGTGCACGGTGCACGGTGCACGTGACAGTGCATATCGACGAACGAACGAGTGGCGCAGTGCCGGTTCCTCCTACCGCTTTCCGTGACGCTCGGCCACCGGGAATCGTGTTGGCCGATTGTGCAAAGGTGACGCGGCGAAATCCGCGAATCGATATCACGGCCGCCCCGAAAACTCCGCTTATCGTTGGATCGACCTTAAAAAAGGAACGAAAAAAAAAAAATCCCAGCCGATCCGGCCGACAAATCGCCGATAAATCACGGCGACCCCACGGCCGCAGACTCGCGCGAAAACTGCGGCGATTCGAAGAACAATGCGCGCCGATAAGACGAACGACGTATACAATTCTTCGATTGTTGTGCGCTCGTAAGGAAGAATCACTCTTTGTGCTATTGGAGCGCGCTATCGTTCCTGAACCGATCAACCCTCGTGGGAAACTGAGGGTTTCAAATTATGATTTCTGATTACGATAACTCCCCGTACAGCGCGCTCCAGGAATGATTTGAAAAAGAGTTTTATTTATTATTTTACGTGGCGGTAAATTTCCGCACGCTTACTGCCACACATAAAATGCATACATACAGACTTCTTTAACGCTAGGTTTACGGGACCCGTCAAAATGACGGATTCTAATATTTTTAATTTACGATTATTGAGATTGTGAAGATCCACCTACGTGGTATTACTCAACAAATTTATTTCTTTAGGTATATATTATCTAAAAGATTCTTCTTCTTATTATAAAGTAATGTAAAATATTCACTTCTAGTGCTCCGTAAACCTAGTGTTAAAAGATTTGTTGAATAATGAACGACGTGCACAACAACAGTTTATTTCCTCTGTCTCGATCGCCCCTTTCAATTTCAAATGACCAACCCCGAAAGGTTAAAGTTCTCCGACGACGGCGTGGGAGAATTTAATTTTTTTTTATCTCGAGGAACGGCAAGTCGATTGCTATTCAATCTACAGAATCGTTCGGAATTCCCTCTCCCTTGTTTGCGAAGAACGAATCGGCGGAATCACCATGAGAATCAATTCTGCCCGAGCGAGTATTGCACTCGCGGCGCGTTTCAGCAGCGAAAAAATCACTGTGTTACGGGCGCGGAGGCAGTTCTCGTTAAGCCAATCAACGTTGGCCTACGGTATTTTTCCTGGCTCCCTTCAGAAAACAGCTACAACGCGTCCTAGTTTCCGGGATCGACGCTGCGTGGTTTCCCGGAAGGGACTTTTTCGTCGTACTCGTCCCCGGCGACGGGGATGTTCGCTGAAAAATCAATGAGAACAACGTTGCTATACGATTTCCCGAGATTTCCCGACCGGCCAAGGATAAAGGGGGAAACGATCCTGTTCGGTTGTCATGCGAAAACTTCTGCCATAAGGATAACGATCGCCGGCCACCACCCCTCGTTACAAATCGCTGCAGGAAGTCGAATTCCCGCGACGAATGGGGTCGGGGCTGACCCGGCGTGTCAAATTGTCGATTTTTTGGGAACCTCGCGATCCGTATTTTCTGATCGTAATCGAGAGAAACTCCGTGTTTATTAACCCTTTGCACTCGGCGCTAGTTTCGATCTGAAACTAAATTTTTCTTCCGTCTTACAATATTTTCATTTTATTCATACGAAACTGATCTGATTTCTACGTATAATATTTCAATGTTTAGTAATCTATTAAATTGAAATTTTGTAATATTTTCTGTAATTTCTTTGAAATAATGCCACAACAATTTCTAGCGGTGCTTCAGAGTCAGCAGTCGAGTGCAACGGGTTAATCTCTTCGTTAATAACATTAGCCAGAGAATGTTCCGATACTATATCCGACATTATTTCAGTACCTATAACAGCTGCATGCATTTTATCTTGAAAGAGAAGAAGCTCGGCAGCACGGCCCTGCGCTAACATTTTTGGCGGCCCTAAATGATCTGCAATTGTCGTGCGAAAGGTGTTCGGAGAGCCGATGTTCGCCGTGTCACTAATTCTCCTAATTCGCCGTGTAATCGGCCGGGAGCAGGGTCGGCCAGCTGACGCTCCAATTTTGCCGAGGATCGAGCGAGAGATCATCGGGACGATAACGCACGGAGGGAGGGGTCCTTTCTTCGGGAAACAGTCGTCGCAAGAACAACCGGAAGAGTGGAATCGGAAACGGTCTTTATGCGAACGTCGAAACCTCGTCGTCGTCGTCGTTGTACCGGTTTGCGCGACGATCAACGTCCGGATAAAGAACGCTCTGCTGTTCAGGCGAGCGATTATCCGCTAATGAGACGCGTAATTGCGGAACACGCCGGACGTTAATCTCTCTCGTTTGAAAAGCCCGCGCAAAGAAGTCCGCAAACGACACGCGAATTAGCGTTCGCTCGCGAGGACGCAATTTCGCGGATTTCACGTAGCCCTATTAAACGAGAAAATTAAGGTCCTCCGGACGAATACGTTTCTCCCGGTTTCTGGAATTTTAAGACCTGGAGGCCCCGCGAGATTATCTGAATGTCTGGAGAGGCCTCGGTCAATCACTGGACACGAGTTTAATTAAAATTAAAACTTAAATTCCCAGGCTAGATGGATCTAAAGAAGGAAAATATACGAAGACGCGATTCACTCTCGAAAGAATTTTTAAAACATCCCTTAACCTGTAACTGTATATAAACAATGCCCTCAGAGCATCGATAACGAATAAAATGACTAATCTCGCTCTGGATCGGCCGGATTGTTCAAATCGAAGAGAAACAACGCTGACGAAATAAAGAAGCGAGGACGACCTCGAAATTCTCGCAATTACGAGCAGCAGAGCGCGGAGCATGATTGATGCATCGGCTTCCTGGAAGTATGCAGTATTCATGGGAACCAATTTTCGCCAGGATCGATATTTTACTGGCTGGCGTTGTCCGCGTGTGCGGAGAAGTATCGCGGAGAGCGTTCAGCGCCGAAATGATTAATAAGAAAAGTGGGGGGGGGGGGCAAACGATGCGTCGCGTGTTTCGAGAAGGGGGCCAGAAACGCGCGACACAATGGGAGAAACAGGAGGAAACGCGGCGTGGCTCTGGAACCGGTAAGAACGCGGCAATTCCACGGCTCAGAGATTTACGAGCCGTGGCTTAAGGTAAACCGCAAAACGCGAACACACGATCTTAACCTCTTCCCTTCTCCCTCCACCCCTACCCTTAGCCTCTCCACGCGAATTAATCCGCGAACCGTGAAGGTCGAGACCCGGGTCCCGACGAGTGTCACTTCTGTTCCGCCGGGGAACGATAAAAGAAATTTAGAGGGAACGCCGCTGCACAACCGGGATTTATCAAAGATCGTTCCGTCGGAGGAGTCCTGGGAACGAGCTGCTCCTATTTCCAGGCTTGTCTTATCTAATTGACACGTTAGATCAGTGCTGGCGAAAATTTTAAGACCCCTGGATAAAAAGATTTCATCCTGCTCGACAAATGATCCTGTGTAATATAACTAAAATTGAATATATTATTATTCTAAAGAGAACGATTGAACCCACTAATAGGCTTCTCACAGCTGAAGCATTAATTTACATTGATAAATTGTATTTCGATTCTACTGTTCGTGTAGGAGGAATAATTACGACATTACGTTTACGTCAGCTGACCTTCAACGACCTCGAATGACCTTTAATCACAGGTCACTGAACGCTCCTTAGCCTCCTATAGTTCACATCTACAGTGGGTGGCCATGATTAACAGAAAAGGTAATTGCTTGCACGTCTGACAAGCTTGAAATACTATGTTACAGAAATAGATAAAGGGATTAAGAAGATAGTCTATGTTTTTCTTTTTTAATTGCTGGCCAGTTATTTGGGTGACCTGTTTCAGATGATTTTAGACGTCCGAAAACTTGTCAGCCATGTACGAATGACACGACGTTTAGGGTGGTAATAACAGTTTGGCAACTGCGAAATTGTTTTGCTACAATTTTTATTTTTGGCACGTGCGAAACTCGTCCAGTCGTTTCGGAGATTAGGTCGTTCTTCTGCTGCCTCAATCTTATGAATTCGGAACAAATTTTCAAAATAATACTACAATTTTCTTTTTCTCGTATCTTTTATAATACCAAATTTCCCTTGTTTAAATCAGGAATGCAAGGACAATTTTAGACCGACAATACTGCGACGAGAGGCAGAAAATGCACCGAAAATTGAAAAAATGCAACCGACTTTGATGCACCATAAGGGTGCGGTTGTGTTACACGAAATGCTAGACCGCATTTTGCAAGAATAACCCGCGCACAAAAGCTGCACGAATTAAAATATCTCGTCCCCGGCGAACTTCCACTCACGCGAATATTTAAACAGCCTTTTAAAGTACAAGCAATTTGAAAATTAATGATACTTAAAACATGCATTACAACCACCATTATAGATAACTGATTCAACCCCTGTTAAAACTATTTTAATCAATCCTTTGTAGGGTCTAGATCCCGTTAAACGAAAACAAATTCTCTTTTCGCATGAAGGATCGTTGATTAAAGTTTGATGAAGACTAATCACTTGCTATACACAAACAACGATAACGACGGGGTTGAAAGGGGGTTGTCTCTTATCACTTTCCCGGCATCTATTGACAACGTTCGAAACTACGAAGACGGTGACCGTTCGACGTTACTGACAAACCACCTGCGCCATTAACAAACACGTTAACGAAGCGATTGCATACGCATCTATAGCACAGCGAACGCATCATGCATGAAAAAAATACTTTATACAAATTCCTGCAATATTCACCATCCCCTAAATCGACGATCGAATTCCCAGCCGCGGAACGTAAGAATGCTTGCGATAGCATAACGAGCTCGGACGCGTTCCACTCATTATTAATTGTATTCCGATGCGTTTACGAGTCAAAGTATATTCGCGAAATAATTTCCAGCAGGCCCGGTGGCCGTCGATCAATGTCCAACTTGGCATTGTTCGGTTCCGACAATGTGCACGCGGATGATTGGTTCCTCTGCCATCTCCGAATCGAGGGAGATGACGAATGGCAGAGAGAGAGAGAGAGAGGGGGTGGGGGAAACTGTCCGATAATCCGTAATGGAGAATTACTTATCGAGCGAGGGCATTCGATTTGCGAAACAGGCCCCCCGGAAACGAAACAGCCTCGAGTATCGACTTTCCGGAGGAAGAGTTTCGCCGTCTGACTTCCGGAAGAAACCCGCCGGCGAGAGCAAAGAACTTCCATGCCTTCCCTTTGCCTGGAAAATCGAACCAGCCACAGGCGGGCTGCATACCGAATTCCCAGGTTCGGAGACGCGAGTGCACTTTCTGCAACTCCCAGGGTACCCTTGCGCCACTTAAGACGCCTCGCGATTTATTTACCGGTTCCCCACCGATTCGCGATACGTGGCTCACTCTATTTTCTCAACCGAGTCTAGTAAACCAATCTTCATCCGAGCCGATTGAATCGAATTAGGATATGAATCTTTCAGCCTGACGCTCGGCACTTACCTAAAGTTCTAAAGCTTTTTTCAGACGTTCGCGCTTTTATCGCGGGGAGATTAAGACTTTTTAAACCGCTTTCTGCCATTAGGGATACGACTCGATGCTTTTAACGCGGGAGATACGGCGCGGTAAACGGTCGAGGCACTGTTTTAGGTTACTCCGTAAAAATAACAGAATGTATTCGCTTAGGATTTTATCGATTTTTCTCGTAATATCGGAAATGAAAGAGTTAAATTCACACTTTTATCGCGCAAGGAATTCTGAATGGATTATTCCGACTTTTCTCGGAAAATTCCCAGAAAGCGAGGATATTTGATGAAAACCTTTTGTGCGGAATACACGGGACACCCGGTATCTACGGCGACATTCAGCCAATAACGACTTATCGGCGACGATAAGGGTGCCGCGTTGCGGAAACACGTGTTGTCTCGGCCGGAGGCGGATAAAAGGCGTTCAGTTTTCGAGGAAACGATCGATGAAGCTGTAAACCTCTCTCTCTCTCTCTCTTCTTCTCTCCCCCCATCCCCTCCCTCCTTCCATCGTGCGATAAACGCGCGTTGAACAAAAGTAACGCGCGAAAAGCCTAAACGGAGGTTCTCGAGGGCAATTTTTCCGAGGGATTTCCCGACTGCGGGTTAACCATGAGCGATTCACGATCGTGCGATACCGATCGATGCGTCGATAGCTCCGACGAAGCTTTGTCGAATAGCGTTTGACGGCACGAGGGCCCTTTGTGCACCGATATTTCGACGATTTTGAGTGCAGCGCCGGCTTGCGGAACAATAATCTCTAGTGATGTTTGTCGCGAAAACATTTACACTGGTTCTTAGCCGACACGTTTCCGGAAAAACAAATCCGAAAAAACCTTCATCTTCAAGAAAACAAATGCATCGTCAACTTTGAGCATTTTTTCTGTCGTCACTGTAACAGCTACAGGGGTGGTTTTTACGTGGAACGATTATAATCTTCCGAATGTTGTGTATTTTTTAAAAATTGTTTGGACCTGGAGAAATCATTTTCCAAGAGAGTAAAAATTGTGCAAGGGTCTGAGAAAAAATCTGATATATCACAGAGCGCAAGAATCACTCGAGGTTGCGGTTGCAGTAGAAAAGTTCGTAAAATTGCAAGTGTTTAATTCGAAATTAATGTCCCCAAACACTACTTCCGGTCCCGGAATCGGCGCATCACAGAGTCGTCTACCGGAGACGCAAGAAAAGGTAGAAATTTGTAGCAAAGTGGCATCGTCGGTACCGCTGTCTCGATTAGGATGACAATGGATCGTCAAGCCCGAGCCAAACTTGTCCCCCTCCCCCCTGCCTTATCCAATAAAGCCGCGGATCTCACTCGACTGAATCTTTGTCGCTCGTCGAGGCTGCAGAACTACAAAGATGACATCAGTGCCAGGAAATAAAGTATATAGCGCCGGAAATCTGAATAGCAAACCGCGGGGATCGACGAGGGAAAAGCTCAGACGGCGGCTTAGTCTCTTCGAGGCAGAAAGCTATTGTGTCTCTCGATCCTGCGGCACGCTATCTCGCTCTAACCGTGGATCACGAGGATCGCGGGATTGACAGAAACCGATCGAGCACACCTTATTCCAAACATCGTCGAGAAGTTTGCTACTTGAGCGGCGACGGGACTTGCCACGAGGACTTCCGTCTCGAGGAGACCGGAAACGGCTGTTTCGCCGACTCGGGGATACGCTTTTCGTGTACCGAGTGACACGTTTTAACGCGATCTTCCCAAAAATATACAAAATTTCGAAATATACAAAAACAAAACCATAAAAAGGAACGAAAGAAACATCAAAGTGACGACCTTGAGAACCTGGTGGTATGCCAACTTCAGAGCTTAATATTTCGAGAATGCCTCGTACAAATGGCTTCGGTAGTTTCGAAAAGGTTTCACTGTGGACTACGGAGATTATTTGATAGCAATTTCCAAGCTCGAACGAATCAGGGTATAATTTCTTCTACTCGAGAAAACGATGTGCCGAAGTCCGAAGCAAAATCGGGCGAACAGAGAACACGTGTGCTTCAAGGTTACCATCATTGGGTTATCATCATCGATCCACTAATTTTGAGAGAAGTCTGAAATCATCTTGATCCGCTCTCTCGATGGATTCTAGTGCCTGGACACTCTGTATAAATGCTGACTTGACGGCGGCTTCGAGGGTGATATCGACTGAGTATTGCTCGAGAAATACTATGTACAGCAAGGTATTTATCAGCGCGACGAGCGATCTGTCTTATCGTCGATCGTTTAGAAGATTGCCTCCATCGATCCCTCGGTCCACGAGGGCCGGAGGTCCTCGTTCGACGAGAATGAATGTATAAGAGAGAGAGAGAGAGAGAGAGAGAGAGACAAATTAATCTAGCCGCTCCCCAAATCCTATTGTCAGCGGTGATGAAAACTGAGCGGTGCACGCGGGCCCGCCGAGGACAATGGGACGTTCGTGATCCGACTTGATTCGGAAAAAAACTTCGTCGCTCGTCTCGTTCCCACCAAAAAGTTTTGCCAGCCCCGGAGAAGCCGGCGAACGAAAAACATTTGAAACGGGACAGGCTCGATTAACAAACGTAACACACGCTCCCAGACGTTAGCCGAGCTTCGAGTTCAGAGCTTGTTACTGGCAAACGATGCAGGGAAGAGCGTGTGCTAATGTCATCGGGGATTCGGGCCGCGAAACAATTCCGGATCCTCGCTGTATCGAGAATTTAGAGGGCCGGTGCGGCGACCGGTGTCCTCTTGGAAACAATTATCCAACGTTTCGCCAACTTTGTAATTGTCTAGCTGACCGAGTGGGACCTGCTGTAAACTATCTGCGCGAGCTGGATACGTTTAATTGCGGCGGATACTTTACGAATTTCCGAAGCAGCCGCCGTACGTCGTGGCCGAAGCAGTTTAGGGCGCAAAAGTTTCCTGCGCAACGTGCGCGTCTAATATCGTTAACACAGGAGAGAGTAGCCTAATTTGGACCGACACCTCGGTCGGACCACCGTCTGCTTTGAGAAAGAAAAATTCTCCAAGAGTTAATAAGTTTGAATCTGATTTACCTCTATTTTCTTAATAAGAAAAAGACAACATTACTACTGGTGCCAATGAACTATGATTCACAAATTAGGTCTAAAATAGACCCCTATAAATAACGGGATCATCAGTGCGGCAATGTGTCGTTATTTCCCAAGCTCCCTTTCACTGAACCGTGCCATTTACTCTCTCAGAGACGAACTTTCGGGACAACCGAAATATAGTCGAATAATTATCGGCATTGTGATACGATTATGGTCGAGTCGTCATCCAGACGTCGGAATAACTTTTCCAAAAGGGAACAACTGAAAGGCTGAACAGCGAGCCGAGTGAATGCCGAGCTGTTCCAGACACGCTAATTGCGGCCCCGTAGACGGCAGACGTGACTCCAATAGGAAAACATTTAGACCGCACAAGTGTATCGCCTGCTGGATCGCTATAGCGGACCCAAGGAGCCGGCTCCCGTGGCACGGAGCATGGGTTGCGCAAAATAATGGAAACACTTGTACGTTAAACATTTCACAAATGTACCGAAAAGTTTTCCTTCTCCGAAAGTCCCTCGTACGAAAGATCGTGTGGCGCGTCTGATCAAGACCGACCAATTCTACTTCTCGCGACTTGTTTCCCTTATTTCGCGCGGCACCTGTGATCAGAGAGGTCCCGAAGAGAGCAGGTCCCGGGTAAATAGGAAAGCGGCTGGCCGAGGGGTTAATTGGTCGGATCAAAGGTGACCCCCGACCCGGACCAACAACCCCGAAAATTCCGAGCGGAAAGAGGTCCGGCGACCGGGGAGAAGAGCCTCCCCACAGGTAGCGTTCTCTGTCTCACCTTGTCAATCGGCATTGAAGGGCACGCACGGCAGAGGTTCCAGAATGAACCAATCATGAGGCCGCGGTGTGTGGGGCAGTGGAACAGTAGTGACACACAGCCGCTGCGGTAGCGACGGGGCCGTTTCGACGACGGGCACGGTCGTCAGGCCAGGTTGATTTCCTCCCGAGGACGTAGCTCCTCGGCGTCGTGGACGCGGCTACACTTGCCTCACTTCTTCCCTCTCTTTTTCTCTCTCTCTCTCTCTCTCTCTCTCTTCTCCAACTTCACTAACCGCCTCTTCTTCCTCCTCTCCTCTCTACTCTCCCTCCTTGATCCTGCTCGCTGGTCTCCTTTCGCTTACTCTGTTCTTCGTCTTCTTCTAGCTTCAAGTCGGTGTTCGCGAGCGGCGTTCGAGCGTCCGGCTTTGCTACCTCTGGATACGTGTACGTATGCGTGTATGGGTGCGCACGAGGACGTAGACGGACAGAGAGAGAGAGAGAGAGAAAGACAGAGATATATATAGAGAGAGACAGAGAGCGGGCACACGGGCGCGCGCGCGCGCGATACGCAGCGCCGGTGTCGTACGTGTCACGTACAAGAGAGCGTCGCGATGGTGGTGGTGGTGGTGGTAGCGGCGGTGGCGGTGTCGTAATCGGGAGGAATGGAAAAAAAGAGAGAAAAAGAAGCGACGTGAGTACCGGTGGCCGAGGTGTAGCAACCGATGATGCTTCGGGGATACGGACTTTGGCGGTGTGGTTCGACAATCCTTTCCACTGGAGTCGCGTCCGACAAAAACCAGGCTCTACCTCTGATTTAGTCGCCGGGACGACGACGCCAGTCGAAAGCCACCGTTTCCAGGATATTAGCTCCGGGGGAACGAGAGGCAGGACGGAGGGTAGCCGTTCGCTGTCGCTTCACTGGCTCCTCGAGGGCGCCTACACTTGAAACATGGGTGGTCCCCGGTGACTTTTACCAGCCGGACCCCCCCCCCTCTCTCTCTCTCTGTGAGAGAGGCGAGAGCACGCGTGACGCGACAGTGAACGGCGTTCGACGCAAAGGGTGGAACTACACAGTGGGGTTGGTTCTCTCGGTACGAAGGTCAGAGGACACGAGGATGAGTCACCTCGAGGAACCGGGGGGCCAGCGGAAGCTGGATCCTGGGAGGTCGAAGGAGAAGCCGAAGGTCGAACAAGAGAGGCGCGTAAGGGCGGAAGGGATTTCGATCAGGATTTCGTCATCGGGGCTGGTGCTGGTCCTGGACCGAGTCGAAGGCGAAGAAGGAGAGACGGACGCGAGACACCGGGTAGCAAAAGGAAGGGTGGGCCGTCGCTCGAGGCCTACCACTCCATCCTCTTTCCGTCGCGTTCGTCGTGGATCTTCCGGTCTCTTCGGCTCGCACTCGGCTATCCTCTCCCTCGTGGACGAGAAGAACTCGTGTCCACCACTCTGTTCGTATCTCTCACAGTCTATCTTCGGGCGGTGGGCGTCTCGATCGGATCGAGAGCGGTCGTTGGTCGATCCTGGATCAACACGGGCGACGGAAGTGGCCCGGCAGCGCGGCGCGTTCACCGGCTAAAATTCACGCATCCGGAAACGATATTTCTCTCTCTTCTGACCTCCCCTCTCTATCTCTCTCTCTCTCTCTCTCTTTCTCTCTTGCTCCCTTACTCTCTCACTCTAAGACGTGCGTGTACGTGTGCGTGTCGAGACGATCCAGTGTACGCGCGTGTCGTCCCGAGCGGAACGAAGCTGGCTTCTTCGACGCACGCGACACGGGAACGTAACACGTACCCGGCTTTGCTCTTCTGCTCCGCTAACGCTCTCCTCTCTCTCTCTCTCTCTCTCTCTCTCTCTCTTTCTCTCTTTCTTCGAACAATCGCATTTCTTGGCGAACCGAGTGAGATAGAGAGAGAGAGATAGAGAGAAAGAGAGAGAGGGTCAAGGAGAGAAGAGACAGAGGGCGAGTCAGACGGAGAGAGTCAAAGAGAAAGAGAGAGAGAAAGAAAAATTGGAGATATATATATATGTATGCGCGTGTATGATATATATGTCAACGGTGAATATAGGAAGTAACACTTGGACGCGTATACGAACGGAATGACGAGACGGAGGGCAGAGCGAGAACGGAATCGTGAGAGGCACTGGTCCCACCGTCGCACCGACGACGTTGCGTAGAGCGCCGCGTCGCCGGCAAGACGCCTCGACGGTAGAAGGGGTTGCCAGAGCGCAGGCGCCCGACCGGATCGGGTCGATAGTCCGCAACGTTACTCCCTGTTCTCCTCTCTCTTTTCGCACCGAGGGACCGGCTCTCCCCCTGTCTCTCTCTCCCTTTTTCTCTCTCTCTCTCTCTCTCTCTCTCCTTTACTCTCGCGCTCTACGTCCGTCTCTCCTCCTCGCCGTGCAGAGCCGTCTTTCCCTCTGAATTCCATCTTTCCGTCTCCGTCTCTCGCCCCAACCCCCGTATCGAACTTCGACACTCCGCCTCTTTTTCACGATCGCGAAGATCCTCTCTCTTCCGAGCCGTCCCCACCGAACCTCTGCCTTCCTTTTCGTTGTCCACGTACAGACCCTCTGCTGAGAATTTATCGAGAAATGTACACCCTTCTGTGTCTCTCACCCCTTTCCCTACCCCCTTGGCCAACCTACGCTAACCACCCTCTGTCTTTCATCGTACGCGACCACGCTCTACCTTCTCCATCTTTTTCCCACCGTTTTTCCGATCGTCGTCCACCGTCCCTCTCTCTTCAGCTTCGATTCCCCACCCCTTGTCTCCGTGTGTAGTAGCCTGTCTCTCTCTCTCTTTCTCTCTCTCCCGCTTGATGTACTTACGGGTTTCTCTGTCTCCCTTCGGCCTCCCCTTCGGATAAACCTATTCACTGTCTTTCTTTCTTTCTCTTTCACTCGCTCTCCCACCCCCGTTGGTCGCGCACCCGGCCAACGTTCATTTTCTATAACGTTTCCCACAGGTACATGCATTTTCGAATTGCATCGGCACGCGTCGAATTTCGGGATCCCCTACGGCCGCCACCTCGGACGCCTCTTATACCCTGTCCGTTACTTCCCTCTTTGTATCTTTCGGTTCTACAGGCCCTTTGCCCTTTGTTGGCTCCATCCACGACCAATCCTACGGTTTCCCTAGGCTTCTACGACCAGAATCTCCTGAATACACCACGAGACGCGGTTTCGTGTCTAGAACGTCTGATGGGAAATCGCGCGGGGTCCTCGCCGGCTAAGTCTGTTTGCCGATGCATTTCCCTGGTCGAGGAGGACGAGGACGAGGACGGGACACGATTTCCTCTCCTCGCCCTAACCCTTGCTCGAAGGCACAGGACGGACCCGACAACGCGATTTTTCTCGTTTTTCCAGGACGACGTCTTCCGCCCGTTTTTCTTTCTCTTTCCCAGGACGCCCCCCCCCCCCGCACACACCCCGCGGGTCGAGTCTTCTTCCTTCTTCTTCCTCCCCTACAACCCCCTTTATTTCTCCAGCCCGGCATCCTCGTCCCCCTCCGTGGCAGCGTTACGCGGCACTCGATCGTTCATCCTTCTCTGGTGCTCGGCCCGTTAGTCGTTCCGTTCGCGTAGCAGGCGCCACGATGTCGAGCCAGCGTCGCGACGCTGCTAACCTTTCTGCGGGGATCGCCACGATATAGGCGCGTTTTGCGGCGTTTCGAAACGACTTCGGAAAATTCTCACTGCGGCACCGTGCGTCCGGCCCCCCTCCGATCGAACGCCACCATTTTTCGCCTGGTCTCGCCAACCGGTTTCTCAAGCCGATCTCTCGCTGCAGACCGGTACCGTGTGCGCGAGACACTTCCGCCGAGCTAACTCTGAATCGAGCCGTTTCGACCCGAAGTGGTGCAAGTCAATGTTTGTCTGGTTCAACGCCGTGTCTCGAGGGTGTAATCATCATTAGAAAATCAGTAGTTTCGGTATGGCTAGCGTAAACCTCGCGTTCTGCGGAGTTTCGAACCGGCTTCGGGACATTTCACTGCGGCACCGTGCTATTCTTCGGTAACTTCAGACATTCTTCAACAACCTCTGGAAAACTAATTACTGCGCCGAATTTTCCTCTTAATCATATTTTTATAGGTTGTTCATAGTATACCGATAACATTGAATTCCTGACGTTTCTTCCAATTTCCCACTCATTTTCGCCACGAGTGCGTAAAATCCGCCGTCTAGTTGTAACAGATTTCGTCGAGCATGTCAGAAATTATGCGAATAGGCTTCAAGGGAAACTTGAAGGGATTAAAGGGAAACCGGAGGAATTCGAGTAGAATCCGAGGCCAAAAATCCCTATCATCCCCCTGTCTTCGCCGGTAAATAGCGTTTATTCTCTCCGAAAGCTTCCTCAAGCTTGTTCTCCGTTCACCAGCGGTCACACTCGATTTCTGGGAAAGAAATTATGGCAAAAGCGAGCGAGTAGAGAGGAAGACGGGCCCGCCTAGGCACACGCGTTCCAACGCTTCGGTCGTTTTCAGATGGGATCAGTTCAGGGAATACTCGGCCATTAGCTGGCTGAATAGGAAACAGACAATCGAAACAGAACGAACCAGATAGGAATCTTGAAGCCATTACGCCGATGATTCAGTGGGGAGTGCGGCCGAGTGTAGATTTCAAGGATTCCGTTCGGTAGACGCGGCACAGAAACGTCGACGGCCCGCCATGTTCTCGTTAGGTCGCCAACCGGTAACAATGAGGGAGAAACGGGCAACGGGTACGCGACCGGTCGAGTGTCTGCCGATTTTTCGTAACGCAGCCGTTCGGTTCGCGGCACGATGATTTTTCAAATAGACGAATATTCGGCCGATGCACGAATTGAAAAGCGCCGCGGCACGCTCGAGAGATTCATCGCGGACCGTTTCGATATTACGCGAGGAAAAGGAAACTCGTGTTTGGCCGAACCGGCGCGGTGTCGCGTGATGTTTGCACAAAATGGCCGCAACATGAAATTGCCGTCGCCCTCGGTGCCTCCGAAATTGCCCGGTTTGCGATTAACCTCGCAAAATCAGAAACATTTTTACCTCTCCAGTGTGCCAGGAAGAAAATGAAAACGAATTGCTTAAAAATAAAAGAAACCTGCTACACTTCCACTGTACCGCTTTCGCGTCCTCGTATATTTACAAAATTTAGTGTATCAACAAAGCTGACTCCTGGAACAACTATGCACTCGCTTTCGTAAGAGCTCTTATTATTCGCGAAGAGTATCGTTTGATAAAAACGCCGTACCTTCCGACAAGTAGAATTATTCAGTAGTTAACGGATACAGTAGAGTTTTATCAAAGATCAGCCTCGAAAGCGTGCATTATTTTTTTCTCGTTTTTTAGTTTAAACGCACTCCCTCGAGCGCATAATGAATTGCGTGCCAGGTCGTGCGCGGCGTAATTAAAAAGGCGGCGCGAAGTAAACGGTCAATTTGTATGTTTACGAAAATAGTAACTCCCGTGCACTTTAGATTCGAGAATTAAAACGGCGTCCATTACCGTTCATTTCAATTCCAGCAAATCCTCTATCGCTTTATCCTTCGCCCTGCGGCCGACCGAGGCACGTTGCAGGCGGCCATTCATTTCCCACAAAGCTAATATTACCTGTGCTACACCGGGGCAAAACATATTGACCCTACCCGATAGTTTTTACACCCCCCCGTAAAGACTGGACTTCGCGGAACTGAAAGGAATTGTAATCTACGTTTTTTTCATTGAATCGCACGGCGTATATCATACTGTCCATTGTTCCCGAAAGAGCCGGAGACCGCTCCCTCCCGGCGGCACGGAGGACCGATTAACAAAGGACTTGAAAAAAGGTGGAATAAAATTATATTAGGCTGTTCCGAAAGTTTCGTTCGCAACGCGCGCGCGCGCGTTTTTAATATTGGTAGATAACGAGCTTAGGTTCGCTAAGGTTTTATTATTTTCGAAGCTTCCTAAGCTTTTCCCAAAAAGCTGTTCGACTGTGAAACCGACTCAACCATTGCTGTTGCACCTCTTTTGAAATGTTGCTGGCATTTGCAGTGCATGCAGACGCGAGTTTGCACCGACGAGCACAGAATCTGATATTAAACAGAACTTTCTTCCGCGAAGGGCGTCGTTACCTGACAAATGAAGTAAGAAGTTCGCCGAAGTTTGTCCTTATTTTGCGAACTTGTAATCCTCGCACTGTGCTCGGGATGTTTAAATTTCTTCTCTTTGTGTGACACGAGCTTTCGAATAAACTTTCTATTAGGCTTCTTACGTACCGGCGTGCGAGACTGAAAACAATTGTCCAATTATCGTGCCGTTCCGAATACAATTACACAGAAACGATATGACCGAAGCAATTAGGTGAATACAATGGAAGAGTTCAGTCTGCTGTGGTCCTCGGCCGAGATATACGTCTAAAATATAGTTGACCAAAGAGGAACAGGTGTATTAGCAACAAGTATCCTACATTGTTAACAAGATGGGGACTCGAGCAAGTCGAACAATCTTGTACGATCGAAATAGAAAGGAAATTTGAAGGGCGCAAGGTCAACTTCTCCGGTCTACTCGCAAGAAATTCCGCACCGAGTGACTTTACTCGCGCACGGTCTAATTAATTTAAATTTTTCCCTATCCTTTCTATCGTTCCGGTAAAAGTAGGTTTGCCGTGATCACCGATAGTTCCAGCGCTAACCGAATATCGATTCACCGACATCTGTTCACCTCGAATTACCCGGGCATCGAGCGTTGCCTAACTAACTATCTGTAAGTGGGCAGGGCCTTTAATATCCGGGTAACCGGCCCCGAAGATTCACACCTTGTCTCACCCCCTGGCAATCGAGAGAGAGAAAGAGAGAGAGAGAGAGAGAGAGAGAGCCGTCTTGAAAAGTATGTCGCCCGACGATCATGGCAACGGCACCGGGTGCGACGTCGAAACGGCAAAGCGGGCAAACATTGTTAACCAATTTGCGAAGTTCGTCACCGTTAGATGGACGTATCTCGCGTTGATTGTGCAAACATCCACTGTTTACTCTATATCAACTATCTACAGTCGCCGATATTCAAATACTCTGATTCGGCGAGCGGAGCAACGGGATTCCGCACCCCGTCAACCTGGACGTAGGAAAAATTATGGCAACGCCTCTACCGATTCCTCTAGTTCCAATAGCGCAGGCTGTTATTTGGCCGCGACCGACCTCCATCTTCCTTTTTCAAATCCTGATCGATCCCAGACGCTTCGGCTGTGACGCGCGTGTTATTTTGTGTACCGTCTTGTGTACCGGGTCGTCGAAGAGTTTCTGATACAGTGTTAGACCGTCAGTGTTAGAGTGTCAACTAGATATTGAAATATTTGTAGATAAACTGCCGTTATTTTGTGAATAGACGATGACCGATGATCTTCGACATAGCGACCAAGATTTCTCGAACAAAGAGTACCGGAACCGAAGAAGGAGAAATTCAGGACGGAAGGAAATAAAATGGAACGGAACCCCCACTAATAGAAACAGATGACACCGGAAACGGAACAAAACAAAACGGCCCGACCAAACGGAGCGAAACGCGTGGAACGGACCAACTGGAACGGGTGAAACGGATGGACCGAAACGCGCAAAACGGAACGGGATTCCCTTCGATCACCGATCCCTAAATAAATCAAAATGGGACAGTGTTGCGCAGACAGCGAGAAACAAGGGCAGCGTAACTGAATCAACGAGATCCAATCGAAACGCTGATGTGGCTCGCGAGGGTACTTCGAACTCCGGCAAACTCTGCGAAAGTAAAGGTACGACTTCAAAACGGGTGCAAAACAAGAAGAAAATACTGTTCTCTTTTTCTCTGAGCCTCGAAAAATTTGGAATCCTCGTCATCTCATGGCCAACAGAACGCCACAGGATCAGCAGATTAGAAAAACCGTTTCCCATTCGTCAGCGTCACTGCGTGTCCAACAGCCAATCGGACGAACGGTTTTCCGCACCGCCAACTTTCCGGCTCCGCACAGTAGAATGTGGACTGCGTTTCGCCGTCTTGCACCAATGCGGACCGGGCTTAACACCCCCCCGTTTCCAGGACACGTGCACCTAGACGGTCGAAAGTTTCGGCGGCGCGTCGTATCCGCGCCAATTCGGCGATTCGCGGATCGGCAAGCAAATTGTTTGTCGGCAGGAGAAAGATCCTGGTTACGTAATAGCCGCGGTAATATATCGCGTATAGTATACCGGTTATTTTTATTGGCGGGCAGGACACGCCTGCCAACCATGCTCTCGTCCGCCGCGCCGGTTCCCATCGACCCGAAACTCTCCGGGTTTTCCGGGCTCGGGGTTCGCCTAAGGCACGTAGATGTTCCACGGCGTGCGTTAAATAACATATCCGTGACCCAAATAATCCCGCATCCTCTGTCTTCCGTTCGCCACGAGCGAAACCCTCGGCCTACGAGAGGAGAGGACGAGAGCGCAATAAATTCGCGGACGCCGGACAGAAAAAAAAAACTGGCACGCCGAGAAAGAAAGAGTGAAAGTTGGAAAAAGAGAGAGAAAGATTCGCGTACCCGTTTCTCCGGAGCGAGGCGAGTACACACGCGTGCGAACCCACCGGAAACCCGATGGAAATTCCGGATTGATCGATCATTCACCGACAAGATATCTCCTTGCTTTCTCTGGATTAGGCGGCCCCCGCAGACTCAACATGGCGCCGGATGCGATTACTTTCGTGCCGATAGTCGACCAGTGTTTCTTCGTTAACCCTCCGGTGCACTATCAAAAGATTGATACGGGTTCGTCGAGCTTTCTTCACGGACGAACTCTCTCATTAGACAGGATGGAAATCATTGGGTGGATCGATTGCACTGGAGAGTTAAGTGTCGCGATTTCTGCGGATAGATTTTCGCGGCATATCCGCGACTTCTCTGTGTTCCGTTCCGCGGAATTTTTTGAGCCGTTCTGCTCGCTTACGCAATCGGTTCGAATTGGAGCGCCGATAAGCGATTATCTCTCGCGGACCTTGCGAACGCTGCCGCGAAGAAATACGGAGACGCGTGTGCGGCGAACATGCGAAATTAATACTTACCCCGCCGGCATAAATATTCAGGGGCCCGCGCGGACGTGGCGTGCAAGCTAAAGGATAAAGCGCTGAATTTTATGTACCGTCCAACGAACTATTTGCGACTAGTAGGGTACAGAGAACGTTCTATCAAGTATGCAGGCACGAATTGCTGCGATCTCGACATGCTTCTAACAAACACCGTGTGTAGAGTGGCCCGACATCCGAACGAAGCCAGCCAGGTTCCCATGGAATATGCGCACGCAGGATCGCTGCTTACCTTGCTCTAATTCTCTTTTCAAAATCGAAGACATCGCGGCCGAAAATTGCCAAACAAGCACTGATAAAAAACCACGCTCCGTCAATTCATTATTCAATTTCCTATGTTACTTTTCGCAGTGGAATAAGTCCAAAATGTGGGACATAAACAGCAGGCCACTGCAGTTGGAACAAGACCTCAGCCGATTTGGAGTACACATATTTTGAAAAAAGCGTCCTAAAATTTCTCGAGCGATATCGGCAACTGTCTCCTGAAAGCTGGAGTAACAAGGGAATGTTATGAAGCTTCCACGCAATCAACGTGGTCTCCAGTAATTCCAACATTAGAGGACGAGAGCCCTTGCTCGGGATAATTAGAGGATCGTCCGATGAGTTATGGGTGCATTACCGGGCGCATTCTACGATGCAATACCGTTGCAACGGATCCGTAGCCCTGCGTAACGTTCGATGTTAGCATCGACGCTGCTTTCTTTTAAAATCGTTGAAAAGACCCCGAAAAAATACGGCCATTCCTCGAAGCAGTAATAATTTTTCCCAGCTTGCAATTTTCCTCCTCGCCGGTGGACGATCATAATTCTAATTCTTGTAATCTGCTCCACATCTTCGCGCCGAGAGTCAACTAACTGCAGGTAGTAATTTCCGGCTGGGTAGCTGGCGGTTGCACGCGAAGAACTATCATTATTTAACATCCTGGATAGATGAGACTTAGGCGAAATGCGTTTCGAGATCGCTGGGAGAGACTGAATAGAGATTGCATCGTTCGAGTTGTTTGCTCTAGGCTTCGATCTTGAGCTGAATCAATTTTCGACTGGCTCGATTGTGTTGTTCCACCGAAGGTTACCCTAACACTCGACTCGTTATTTACCATTTAGTATTTCTCGTCGCTCTTTCTCGGAAAAGTTTATAGAGGTTCGTGGTAATTACGAAGAAAGCTCGGCGAATCTGTTCCTTTGTGTCGTCTAATACAAAGCGACGCACGATAATTGCCACGGGGCTCGAAAAACGGAATCGCTAACGAACGAATTTCGCAACGGCGGCGTTCCGGTTTTTCTAATTGTAACCTCTCGTTTTTCAACGGGGCTTCCAGGAACGACCGGCGATGAAAATTTCAGGTCGAAAGGTAGAGGGGCCGAGGGAAGAAAAAGAAAGAAAAAACAAAATCGCGGCGATGGTGCGCGCGTTCGCGGAGCCTCGCATTGTTGTTTACATCGTTGTGCGACCGAGCCGGCCCGTCGTCGTCCTGATTTTCGCCCGGTTAATTGGAAGATCGACGGATCCGGCGCGACAACGCGGTACGATATCAGCCGGCGACGGAAAAATAATGGGATTAGAGGACATTACGGTATCTGACAATGAGCAGACGTCGCTCGGGCTTGATTTAAATCCCTCGCCGCGCCGGGGAATTCACCCACGCCTCGTTAAAAATGAACCGAGCCCCAGAGGCGGCGCAAAGTGGGTTAACTAAAATCTTTTAGCCGCCTATCCGGCAGGACTTATCGCCGATCGTCGCGTCGTGAATTAGTCGAATCGAACGGACAATGCCTGTTCGCGAACTTCCGGGGACAACTTGTCTCTCGCGACGACGCAACGGTGCTGTTCCGAACGGAACAATGCCGATCGCGAAATAGACCGAATTTCCTCTCGGTCCCGTTTTTATTTTTTTTTCTCTCTTCTCCCGTGCAGCTTGTTTAACCGAACCACGCGAAAAACTTTTTTCCCCGCAAACCGTTCCCCGGCCCTGGTCCACTTCCTGTTTCGCGTTCGCTTCTTTCAATGAAGCGTTCGAGCGGATCGCGATGAATTTGAACAATTTGAAATGTTTTGTCAGGTACGAACGCATGAAGGACAGTAATCTAATAATGGCAGACGCCCTTAATCGGGCGTTCGCCCGGGAAACCATTGTGCTCTCGGTTTACGACCCGGCAATAATATGAACAATTGGGAAATATGTTGTGTAGGGAGCACGGTAAAAAACAATTTGTTTGCGTGGCC
Organism: Halictus rubicundus; assembly: GCF_050948215.1. NCBI lineage: Eukaryota > Metazoa > Arthropoda > Insecta > Hymenoptera > Halictidae > Halictus > Halictus rubicundus. The sequence continues at coordinate 2,254,759 of NC_135165.1, forward strand.
CTTCGTACTTGATTACGTGACATTTGTAAATACGTCTGGTACACGCCCGCTCGAGTGCCATTCCGCTAATGCCTCTGTCCATTACCGGCCGTTTCTGCTTCCGTCAACGTTCCCGCACAGTGACTGCGATATTTCGGTAGAATTTGCGGTAAATTAATACTTCAGAAATCCAATCGATTGAAGATAGATAGAATAAATTGAACAACTATTCTTTGAAGACCGCAGGACCCTAAACACAGCATGTTTTTGGTAAGCAAATTTTCATGCGAATTTAACTTTGGAACGCGTTATGAAATTTGTTTATTATCCTACGTTATTTAACAATATATATATGAAAGTTATTGTATTATCCTACGTTTAACAACCGGTCAGCTTTAATTTCAAAAGTACACGCGAACACGTTCGCAACAGCGTGTATCGTATTGTTTCAAAGTGTTCCACGGTTCGCGGTTGTAATATTGTCGTTTACGAGTTGTACACCGTGAGGTCAGAGTTCGCGGGGATTATTCCGCGTTTGTTTGTTCCCCGTAATTCGCAATTATTTCCCTTTGATATTTTTAATTCGCCGAGCGTTATCACGAGGAAACTGCAAATCAACGAGCTGTATATGTTTGAGAGTAAACCTGATCCTTTAAGCAACTAATTTAAAAAGTAGTTAATGAAAGGGTACGGCCACCCCCACTGAGTGGTTGAAAACAATACGTCCTAATACTCACGAACGGGGGCTGCAGAATGAAATTGAGAACGGTACGAGTTTTAATTGCCGCTCTAACTTCTTTAACGTTCCTTTCGTCGCGGAAACTGTGTTAAATTCGAGTCGGTCGGACACGTGACGCGTTTAATTTCGCGGGTAACGGGCTGGGCCAATCGGGGAAACGAAAGAAACGGCACGTCGACACGCGAACTTCGACGCAGCTCTATCGCCGCGTTAAAACGCATCTACTCACGCACGCACGCACGCACGTACTCTAGGCTGTGCACGCACACGCGCGCGCACCCTGCGCACACCGACGATAAGTTACGCTCGACTTCCGCTTCCGTTCGCTCCAACGGCACCTGCTCGAATTGCATGAATTACGTCTCCATCCAATACTCGTCGTGTCGACCGTACAAAAAAAAAAGAGCAGTCCACATTTATTTCAACGATTTCCACGTTCCTCCATCTCCCCGTTTTTCACCCCCCTCCTTTCAATTAAACGAAACAGCGAACAATCAACCGACTACAATTTTTTTTAACAACTCTTCTACCGCCATCTTGTTGTCCACTTCCGAATATCTTCGAAAAGAAGAACAAAATAGAAACTTCATATTTTATATAGTATTACTATAGGAAGATCTATTAATAAAATCCTTAATTACCGCATGACGTCAAGCGTTTTCCATGTAATTATTTCGAAACTAATTACTAGGTTATGTCACCGGGAGTATTTCTTGAAAATGTTATTCAAATTAGAACCGTTAAATACCCGCCAGGTAGATAACACGTTGAGTGATTGGAATTGCTAATTGTAGAAAAACGATTCGGTTGAGTTATAGACAATTTCCGTTTCTGAGAAAAAATGGCAGTGATGCATCGTCGTAATGACTCGTCGGAGCTAGTAGACGACAAACGGTTCCAAGTAATAGTGAATATCACAAGGTTTCGTTTTTATTGAAAATGGACGGTAATATTGTAGACGTGTTGTCATTTTTATTTAGAAATCGTCGCAGACCGTAATTGACACGGGTCCGAGGTGAAATTAGAAAAATACGTGGGTACGTCCCCGGACTCTTTTCGCACAGGTAAGCCAATACGGCTTTGCCAACTTCTGCGCCTATACGAGGCATAATAGCAAGTGGCTCAAGTGGACTGCAGAAGTGGAATTGGTGTCGTCTTTTGTTCTCGCCGAATCAGCACCAACCTCTTTTTCTTGGCATTCTTAGAAATCAATACGTGCATCCTAAGTCGCTAATACATCGCCAGGGCCTGGGCATCGTCAGGCTCCTTCGTTGTACACGATTTTATTCTCTGCTCGTTTGCGACGCAATCAGATTTCGTAAACGAATTTCGCCCCTGCTCAGAATCGCCTCGAGCTTATGCCATTTCCTGGAAAATATGCCATTCCGCGTGAAAATTGCGAAAGTCGAAAAAACCGAGTAAAATTTCATCATTCTTCCTCCCCCATGTCTCTGCGGGTAGGTTATGTCCAAAATAATGGTGCAATCGAAACGGAAAAATGATGATGAGGTTCATTTTTCAGAAAACTGAATATCATTGTTTGGAAAAATTTGATCGAATAACCTTATTTCCCGTTGCGCCGTCAACGTTTATCATTTCGCGGTAAATATATCATCCCGCGCGAAAATTGCAACAGCAACAAATATCATATGAAAATGAATCGCTTTTGTGCCCCATGCGTGCGATGCAAAATGATGATACGATTGAAACGGAAACGAGTAATTGTTCAAAAGAAGAACGGAACAAAGAGTATACTCACGTTAGGACTCGTTTTACAGAAAATCGGATATCTCTGTTTCAAAAATGTCACTCCTGTCGAACTCGAATTCTATTGCACCGCAATTCGATCAACGCCGCGAAAAATGGGGTGACAAAATCGAGAACTAAAACAACGAAAATCTGCAAAACGATCGCAGAGGGAGCTTCTCGGCTGGAAACTCGACTATCAAGTTTACCCTCATAACTTCATGCCTTTACTTCAATTTTCATGCGGAACACTGTTTCCAACTTCGAACTAGAAACTTAAATACGCCGCGGATGTTTGTGCAAACTCATTCCTGTCGACTAATCAATGGACACAGGAATAACAATCTACTTTCGTTCGTGGACCATTAAACAGAAGCTGTAATTAACGTTGCTCGCATTATATTTACTCAACGTTATATTCAACTCTAAATACATTTCTGAGCAGTATAATCATTCGACGGTGCAGCTGACTGCAACGCGAAATGGTTATGCGCTTGTCCATTAGTGCACGTCTGTGTACAGTACGTGGAAAAAGTATTCGCACACCGCTTTCCAACTCTTAAGGGGGCCGGCAGGGGCATTTGGCCTTGACTGTCACGCTATGTTACGCTGTGCCTTTTTTTCTAGACATTTTACGTCTTAAATAAGTAAGTAATCAATTAAAAATGCATACCACCGTGTTGGTACATGTCTTTGCTACGTCTGTATAGAGTCTTTTTTCGATACGAACACTAAATCTCTCGAAACTCAGCGGCAGCCATCTTGTGACGTCATACTTGCTTCGGAATTCGAATTTTCTGCCGAATATTACAAATTACTCCACGATGAGGTAGAAATTCGCAATTTGGGCCCATACAGACGTAGATTGGACTTTTAGGAAACACAATTGACCACTTCTAAACTGCTCATTGCAATATTGAAGCGGCAGTTTGTCTAGATTTTGACCCTTGCATACGTATATGGATTTCAAACCATGCCGGCCCTCTTAATAGTGTTTTCACCGCGTGAAACATTTTTCTCGAACCAGTAAACAAGAATTTGCTTTCTGTCGGAGTGTAAGTTGATAGAAATAATGCTTAAGTTAAACGTTACACTAACAGTACTATTATCAATTTAAAAAAAACTGAAAAGGGTAGCGTACAGAATACTTTTGTCTGGCACTGTACGTGTGCCATGTCCCCCGCGTTTAGCAACGGAGGCACGCGAACCTGGAACTCGATTGTTACGTGTAAAGGAGCAATTTATACAGGTGCTACAGAGGTATACATACTCTAAAGTGTTGTCAAGGATTGGGGTATTCGAATGCAGGTCCCGTAAAAAAATAAACCATTCCAATGATATATTTAAGAAACAGTTGTTTATACATTGTCACATTACACAGTAGGATTTTGAAGGTTCAGAGTCATCAGTGTGCACGCGGATTAACCTGTCAACCGAATGATTTATCGACCGTACAGAACGCGGTTCAAAATGGGCAAGAAAATTCACGTTTTCACAGACGTGTAATTACAACAACAAAAGGAAAAAGTTGGTTCATAGAAATAATTACAAATTACGAGGGAAACTCGTTTAACAGGTTAATAGAAACCGTCGCATGAAGTCCCTCGTGATTCGAAGTCCGCGGTAACTTTCCAATTCGGGGAATTTCATCTCGTATCGATTCGCACTTTACAGGGGATAATGGACTATTTTAACCGACGGAGTTCAACGCTCTGGCTGGCGAGGAAAAAAAAATTGAAAAATCGATAGCGAACGTCGGCGAATAAATTCGACCGTGTCATTGAAAAATAAAAAAAAAAGAGGTTTCCACGGGAAACCTAAGATTCGCCGGATAAGACGGGACGTGTCGGTAAAAACGTCGATCGTGCCGCGAAGAAAAAAGCGAATCGGTACGAGATGAACGGTCGCCGCGAACATTACCGGCGGGTGAATAATTAATCGCGTTGAAATGAGATATAAAAAAAAAAAGAAAAAAGAGAAATGGAATCGGATCAGCCGCGAGCGGAGATACGTGCGAGCCGTGCCAGAACGGAATATGGAAATGAGCCCGGTGGTTTGGACGCGGCACCGTTAAATCACGAGAGAAACTTCGAAATGCAAAACTGCATCGTAACCGGCACCGAGGCATGCTTGCACCGGATCGATCGTTGCAAGCCGTAATACTTCGACCATGCATCGGTAAAGGTGAACAAACCCTATCGTGTTTCGACTCGAGACATTCTGCGACACATAACCTAGAACACGTCGGCTGCACGACTCATTGAATCGCAATCCGCGCGGTCGAGCATTTTCAACCGTCCGCGAGAATGTAAACAGGAAAGGGAACGTAATCGATCAAGCTGCATTATGTCTTTTCTATTCGCGTTCGAATCCCGAATTCTGTCCGCACCGCGAGATCACCGAACGACGCCCGTGTATCGCACTTGACTGGACTCGACACGATCGCAACATGGCCGTTCGCTCTTTCGCAAGGAATTAACGTTTTGTTTTCTTTTTTTTTTTTTTTGATTCGGCTCACTCACCAGATATTGCTTGCAATGTTTTTTATGCTTAACGGCGCAGCGTTTCTTCTTCTTGGCGGCGGCGTTCGTCAAACCGTTTCCAGGCTTTTCTTTGTGAGGCGTCGACAGGTTCCCCTTGTTCGCGGGCATCGCCGTGATCCCTCGATCCACGGAGAACTGGCTTGTTCTACCTGTCGACGTCGCGCCGAGACTCGGGTGCACCTTTCGGTCCAGCGACAAGAGTGATTGATAACGCTCGAAACTTCTTTGCTTCCTCGGTAGATACGTATATACGATACACACGTGTGAGCTGCCGTACATGTGTAACGTATAGCCACTGGATATGCGCAAGGACACTGGACTACCCTGAGCTGATTACTCGAAGCCACGCCTCCCGTCTTCCAACATTTTCAATAGTCATTGCCGCCCCTTTCAAATTTTCCGGGCACGTTCCTCGAACTTCTCCTCGTCATACTTTTTTCAGCCTTTTATCTATTGATTCGCGTTATCCCGCTGTTCAATTTTCATCGAGAAAAATGCGCGATCGTTCTCCCCTGCTGCGGAAAATATGCGCGCAGTACAGTATCGCGTGATCTGATATCAAATTTTCAATAAACGATACGCTCAAAGGTGCATCGGCGTATCTCTTGACATACGTCTGCTCGATATTTTATTCATCTGTTACGTGTTCCTTTTCAAATATGTACTCGTAGCTTTAAAGCGGACGGTACACGGAAACCACGTTCGAAAAGAAGAAGAAAAAAAGAAAGAAAGTGGAGTACGGTTCCCGAGATACCAAAAAAAAATACTCGGCCCTGAGCTTTTAGCAGCGCCGCTGTCCGAATGTGGTAAATTTCTTAACTACATACGTGCAAGTGTGCATTTGATACGAGGTGAAAAGGTTATCTGCCTAGCGGCGTGAACGTAGGTTCAGTTCCGGTCGTGCTACCGGAAGTGAGCGATCGGTTCTTAACAGGTAGCGTGTTGTACTGGTTACATAATGTTAGGGCGAATAGTCTGATGTAACGGTTATCAATAACGATGAAATCATAATAACAATTCGACAATGTAAGAATCGACCGTACTTCTGTCCTATAATTATCGGCGCATTGTGCAACGCATCTGCTGGCATCGATGCAGAAATGCAACGCAGAGGATTCTAACAACGGAATGGTGGAAGTTCGATTTTCAAATTTTCGTTGAAGCTGCAGAAGGTACGTGGCAAATAATTAGTCGATTACTCCTCTATGATGGCTAGACGGCGGATTTTATGCGTTTATGGAACAATTGGGTGCAATTTAAAAGTCAAGAGTACATTATTATTATTTTCAGCTGTATACAATTTTTAAAGAAAAGAAAGATGTAGAAATATATCGAAAACTGAAAGATGAGGGGACGCGTATCGGTAAAAGTTTGTCAAGAATGTTATGAATTCGAATCGGAAAGCGATAACAGAGGAAACGGCACAGTAATAAAATGATAAACATAATTTTTGGTGAACGTAGTTTTTGAAACCGGTCATCACTTTCCGATAGATCCAATAAAGCGTTTCGTTTTACCGACCGCGGTGAAGTAACTTCGCGGGTTGACGCTAAGATGGCGGCGGGCGCCATTTTCGTGGACAGAGAGGAGGAAAAGAGAACGGCGAACGACAGAGATAGTTGAAATAAGTTGACCCGTGTCTCCGCGGTCGAGCGCGCTCGTTCTGCTCGAAACGTCCAAGCAAGAAAACGTTCGTCGTAAATTGAGTTACGTCTCGTTGTACGGCTCGGACGGTTGCATCCTGTATAGTACCGTGTGTGTATATATATGTGTGTGTCAATGGTTCGTTATTAACGGTGCAGTGCGGGCCTGATACACCAGAAGATAAATTATGATGGTCTGATCGCGGTTCCAACATGACTGTGGATTTCGCCGACTACTTTTGGGTGAGTGTCCAGCTATTATTCTAGAATGTCATATTCGTCGGATCTAGGTTATGTACGGGCCAGGAAGATCTTATAATTTTTTCCCATCGTTCCTGTGCGCGCCGATGAGCCTCCTCTCGCCGTCCCTGCACGTCACGTTCGAGGCAACATTCTCTTTCTCGCGTAAAATCGACGCATTCCCTTCAATGAAAGCCTTTTTCTCCTTGTCCCGTCTCTCTCCCTCTTTCCTCGTTATCATGGTCGTTTTCGCTCATCTCTTTTTCTCCGTGTTACGCGGCATGCTTGCTCTCCTCTTCTCCGCTACTCTCGCTAATGCAAGGTTACGCGTTCACCTCTCCCTGTCATCTCATCCCCGTGTCGTCACCTCTCGCCAGCCGCCGTAGAAAACCAACGGGGAACGCGTACTCGAACGTATGTTGACATGTATGCGTTTAACAGTCCGAGCGCGAAAGGGAGTGGAACTGTCGACTACGTGAAAGACGGCTGCAAACAGTTTTCAAACATTCTGCCGTCGCGTTATTCGAATTGCTCGACGGCTCGCCACTTTCTCGAATGCTCAACGTTAATCCCCCAACTGTTTGTTAACGCTACCTGGCAATCCTTTAAAGCAACAGTTAGTCAATGAATTCACTCGCGAAACTATGATAACATTGAAGTAATCTATTCAGTAAAACAAATACTGAAAAGTTGATAATCGAATTTTGTGATTCGAATTTATCAGAAAAAATTGGAGGTAGTTTTCCTGAAGTAATTATTAATTCTTAGGTACTTGCTTCGGCAGTACATATACTAAAATTAGAACGATACAGAGAAGATTAGCATGGCCCCTGCGCAAGGATGACACGCAAAGTCGTGAAATTATTAATTCTTAGATATGATTTTTTTTTATGAAAGACGGTATTTGTATTGTGAAGTGTTTCATATTTGCTGGGAGTCAATGCTGGTTTCAAGAATATTTTGGGAAATATGACATTGCTCACTCCGGGCGAAAGCCCTGTGCAGATAAGATAGCTATTACTTCCTCTCAGGTTCTTTGTAATTCTATCTATTGGAGATTACTGCCATACAGGATATGCTGTTGATATTTTTAAAAATACTTAATCATGTGTGAACAGACTAGATTGTCATGAAACTAGAAAACACAAACTACTTTGTTTTCTGTATTGTAAGGTTTCTTGTTTGTTTATTCAATAAGTTTTATATTGTATCGTATATCCAGCGTTGTTTGTCAGCGAGGTTCACAGGAAAAATTAAGCAATAGGTCATGCATGGCAAGTAATATATACAATAGGATGATAAGAGTAATAACATATAATGACAGCTCATTGTGACGATGACACTCAAGAGTTCTGCTCTATGTGAGTTTATAGCATGATCAGAGTTCAAGTGTTAAGTGGCTAAGTGGTCTTAAGTATACTTTTGTATATCTCTTTCTGTCGGGACATGTTAATTGCAAACGGAATTTTTACCTTTTTATTTTAATTCCAAGAGTCAACCATTTTCTGACCTAGAATACCCCCATTCTGTATGACTTTTTTCATTTTATGGATATGAGGAAATTTAATAATGTAAACAATAGCAATTTTTTGTGGTGCCTTGGAGTTACCACTCCAGTGCTGAGGGTTAAACCTGACTAAAATCGTTTATCTAAATCTCGATTTTTTTATGATTCAAGGGCGAAAAGAATAATGGATTTGACGTGTTATATCATAACATGAAGCATGGTGTAGTCGCGAGTAAAGAGTTGGCTGATTTTTTAAAAGAGCGATCAGCCATAGAAGAAAACAATTACAAGCTTCTGACTAAGGTAGCCAAGCAAGTTGGCAGTACTGGTAACACCCAAGGAACATTCGCACCCGTTTGGGCTGCTCTGAGGGGTGCGGCAGAAAAACTTGCATGCCTGCACCTGCAGATGGCCCAGAAGGTCACGGAACTGATAAAGGATGTATCAAAATATGCAGATGAATTACACAAAAAGCACAAGGCTGTACGTAAAACCTTTTACTCATACTATTTACCATACTATATAAAATATGATTTTGAAGCTTCCTTTTGGTACAGCACTTCTTTGTCCATCTCTCTTGTTACAACTGTTTATCATATTATACTATGAATCACATTGTATATTTCAAATCTTATCAGTATCCGCCCACCCAGGTTGAGCCTCTAGTTCCCTCAGACATTAGTGTCTGTTGAAATATAAAGATAATGATTTATCAAATTAATAATGAGTAATTATTGGAAATATCGAATTAAGTAGAAACCAAAATTTATAAAATGAACAATATTTAGGTAAAAGAGGAGGAGTCATCTACCTTGGAAGTTGTGCAAAGTATACAAAGCATTACAGTGACCTTGCAGAAAGCAAAAGACATGCGTATGCAGAAGGGTCTAGAATTGGAAAAATTAAAGAAAGATAATGCCAGTCAGAAAGAATTGGAGAAAGCAGAGATCAAGTTCAAAAAAGCACAGGATGATTATAAAACATTGGTAGACAAATATATGGCTATCAGGAACGATTTTCAGACCAAAATGACTCAAGCTTGCAGGGTATCCACCTATTATTTTTTTCTGAGGAATCACCCGATTATGTAATACTAATAGAACTTTTTTCTTTCAACAATAAGAGATTCCAGGATGTGGAGGAAACGCATCTAAAACATATGAAGGAGTTTTTAAATATCTATGCAGATGTCCTGCAGACAAATCACGAACAAGTTGGTCAAGTCCACATTGATTTCAAGCGTCAGTGTCTAGACATGACGGTGGATAAGTTACTGGAACAGTTTGTTCAAAGCAAATACACAGGTTTTGAGAAACCAGGTAACGGATCTTATAATGCATAGATAAAAGTTTTACTTGTGTAATCATTCTACTATTTACATAATCTTTTTCTGAATCAGATATAATCGAGTACGAAGAAGTCATGACAAATTTAGGGGACATGACCACTCATTCTCAATCAGAGGGTAATGTTGAGACACCTAAGGAAACATCAAAAGGAGCCAATGGAGAAACAGGAGTCGCTGGTAACACTCACAGTTCAAAAAAAGATCAGGGATTAAAAGAGGGGGGTAATCAGGTGGATGAGGAAAAGGGGAGGGTACAAGAAAAAGAAAATGAAAGACTGAATGAAAGGGATAGAGAACTGTCACATGCACAAGCCACCAAGGCTTCCCGCCGTACTACCTCGCTACTCAACCTGTTCATGTCCAACTCCCAGGGTAGGTTTTCTTTTTAAAATTGAACCGAATTTACAAGATTTTATTCTCTTTTAATTGCAATAGTCTTTACCCTACCTTAACATAATGCATAGATCACTGGTTATGATCATTGTCACAAATTTTTACATGTTCACAAGTGTTTAAAAAAAAAAATCGAAACAAGCGAAGTTTTCTAATCGAATACATTATGTTTTGGTGGATGTGTTTTGCAACGTTAATTTGCCGCAGCAGTACCATTTACTCTTCACACTTTTACACTCGTTTAACTTGTTTTTTGTCTACTCAATCACAGATTTATTAATCTACGCATATGTGGAACAATTTTATTGACTTATCGCTTATGTGGTTGTGTCATAATGCTTGAACGTTATAATCTAACAATAGGTGGAGGATGACACTATAAACTAAAATGTATTCCAAGGGAGTTATTATGAATATGCTGTATACGTTTGTAGCTTACTTAGAGATTTTAATCTTCCTAATTTACATGAATTAGCACATCAAAGAAGCGGTTGCCCTTTGGAACACATTTATGCCACTGAAAGTGCAAACTGTAATTCAAATGCGATAGACATAAGTAATATGTTAAAAATAGCAAGATGAAGAGAAAAGGGCCATTCGGAGGCACAGATTATTCAAAGATATGAGCAATGAGTGTTGTTTCAGACAAACAGAAGCAAGCAGGGTCTGGTTCGGCACCTGCAACTCCCCAGGGGAACAACCTGCCTCCTGCTGTTCCACCTCCCAGCATCTCCAGGAACCCTCTCAGAGGATCTAAATGTAACTGCTTACATTGTGATTACCTGTACCCTTGCCACATCCACTACTTGCATTTTGAACTGTTTATTTAGACAATCGGTTACACGGTACTCTCTCCTACACACAATACAGAAAGTTCTTTCGAGATGTTGCTTTCTTTAGTAATTAGTTGAAAGAGATTGAGGTGAGGGTATCTTATTAGACAATAGCTACAGCTTTCTGCGATATTTTTTCAAATTTTTTATTTCACATTATTTCTGTAACTTATATCAGTGTCTGTTACAATTAATAGATCAATCAAATTTTGGCAAAAAAAAATGTTTAAAAATTGCTATCGGTGACAACAGCAAATAATTTATAGTCTCTTTAAAAGTATGAGAAACACTTGAATTTGAATATTAGAACAATTCTTCATTTTAAGTTAAAAATAAGTAAAAAGCCATCTATAACTCGACACTCCTTTTACACAACCTTTATCTTTGTCTTGCTCTGTTGGTTGTTCTCTGCCTGTGGTATTCGGTGACAATTACATTACCATACCTTTGCTGATACAATATTTTTTACGGCCATACAGGTTTAAGTGGTTAAATGAAAATATCTGGTGACTTACAGTGGTAACGCGTATTATGGTTCCTCCACTCTGCACTCTTTTAGATCAGCAGTGTACGTATACTAACAATGTTTTTCAGCACACTGAATTAATGTTACATGCGTAGAATCATGTTGCGAGACGTCTTTTAATGGTATTCCATGCTGATTCATGTTGCGATTAGTGGAGATATACCTGTGTAACATTGATTTATCCTTAGTTCTTGAGGCACAGTTAAAATATTTCTTCGCTTTGACATTGAAGCGTATATACACTATATATCTCGCTTCATACCTATCCGGCATTAGAAGGAAGAAATATTTTATTTTTCCTAAAACACTACTAACACAGAAAACTGGGCTTGCTTAGACTATAGGCTGTAGCTTTAGGATTACATGGCAATTCTAACAGGCGATACTCTCTAACACAATTCTCACAAATTGTCACTTATAAATTGTTTTTCTAACAATCTTTGTATAAACATAGATCAAACGGGGGGGATTATTTTCTTTCTGTCAACACGACTCATTGTAAAAATTTTACATATGTTTCTTGTTTGTTCTTTTTTTTTTTATCTTATTATGCTCGCTCGATAGAGACTACAATCTAGATTATAATTCACAGTGTGTTAGCATTAAGAGAATCGATGTGTCCTGGAAAGTTTCTGAAATTCGTGCTACCATCGTCACAGAAGTCAATCGATTCCAATCATCAGAAAGCAAAGTACATACAGACGTGTTTGCAACAGGAAAAAGTTGAACGTGTTGGTGCACAAACACAGACACCCATACACGCGTGCGCGCGCTAGCCGTGACAACAATTTTTGAAACTTTCTGTCGCCACCTCCTTCTAATAAACACCGTGTTCACATAGAGTTAATTGAACGAAGGGAGTTGGACTTGAATAACGTTGAAATACGAATGCGGGGTTCGGCTACTGACGGGAGCCCAAGGTGAGCCATTTTTATTGAGAACTGTTACTGCATGGCTCACTCGTACTCGTATTTATTTTCCAAGTGCAAATTATTATATCCTTCGTGATAGCGTAATGTGATTCTGCAAGCAACCCTTCTCTCCTTTTCTCTTTATTTTTTGTTTGTTCGTTTGTTAGCGCCGACAGTAGTTCCCAAAAAAAAAAAAAAAAAATAAAATACAGATCTCTCGTATCGCGAAACATTCTAACACGTTGAGTGTTGATCATCGTTAATTATCAATTACGTAGTATTTACTTTACGGTATTATCTGGTTTATTGGAACAACAGAATTCGCAATCAATTTCAAGTAATTTCGATAGCGTTGACCCTCACGGCCTTCAACGTGTTAATTAGCACCGGACGTTCGCGTTTCCAAATGATCTGATAATCCCGTCACGAACTTCACGGGATTATCATTTGTGGAATTACCGTTTTTCTTTTTTCGTCTTTCACGAACTTGTTTTGGTTGTTTATTTTTCAAGTTTTTTTTTATCTTCTCGTACTTTGCATGTCGATATAGTGTACCCTTGCTTGCAGAACATGTGGTATACCGTATATGCTCCACGAATTTTGTCTAGAGGTATCATTATGTCCGTGGAGATTGCGCAACCTCGTATCGTTCTGTTGTCTTGAGAAACGTATCTATCGGTAATCAGTAGGACGTGTAATTGTTAGAAAAACAATTTAAGCCGAAACTCGACCTTTTGCAGATCCCTAGAGGAGATTTTTTTCCAACTTTTTCATTTTCTCCCCCCTATATGGTGATGGTGTACTATGGGTTTGTTCTTACACCTTATGCTAATGTAACGTGTTTTATCCAAGCTACCTCTTTGTTCTACTTATCTATCGTTATTGTCTGATTTTACTGCAGGCGTGACAGCGTAATTGCGTTGTGTTTTGGCAAGAAGAGTTTCATGCCGACGCGCTTTACGGGTCTGACGAAACGCGAATCTTATATTTTTTCAACGTGCTCCGATCACTTCGAAAAGATTCGATCGCATCGCGCCACGGATTAGTGGACGAGGCTTGCAATGATCCGGGATGACCGGTCAATTAATCATTCAAACGCGCGTCAATTTTTCATTGTTTACTCTGACGTCAATAATCACTGCGACGCTATAAACGTAACATTACCCGGTTCTGGACTCAAGTTCAAACTTACATTGGCAATTGTGCGATAGGAGATCACTTTGAAAATATTATTAAAAAAATAAGGATAAAAATAGACGAAATTTATTTATTTATTTTTTAAAAATAGAAAAAAGTCTTTTAAGAATTTTGCAGACGTTTGCCCGGGCCCGAAACGCGTGTCGGTACCGCTAGAGAATGTAACAATGATTAGAAAAGCATCGTAAGGAATGCATCCGCTGATTGTTCATCCGGTGACTATTGTTTTCCATTTTCATCTTGTTAGTCTGTTATTCTTCGTTCTTTTTTTTTTCTCTACCGTAGACGATTTTGTTTGATCACGTTGCGCTACGCCTGATACACTTGGAAAGTAAATTAATTTCCATCACACCGTTAGATTACCAATTTTCTATTAATTTCTAATACGAGATATTTATTGCCGTTAATAACTTTTTCAGTACAAATACGTTTGACACCGCCAAAAATAGTAGTTTTACGCTTCTTAGTCTCTTAGTTCGTAGCTGTTTCGTTTCGAAACTTATCTTGTATTACTATAAGACACACTCGTCGACTGTCCCCCGTACAGACAAATTGATTAACCTCCCCTAATCGAGAGTTTAACGTTTGCGAGTAAGTACTACATACGAAGAGACGAATAACGTAGTGCGTAACAGCGTTGTTGCCATTCTTGATCGTCGAAACGGGAATATTCGCAGCTTCGTTTATATTTATTTTTCGTAACGTAGAAGAAAGAAAAGAAAAAGATCATTTCTGTAAATTTTCTTGGGAAATCCGATCAGGTGGTAATTGTTCTATCTTGTCGAGTAAAAGCAACGCGCATCTGTTGGCAAAACGAAAGCCTCGTTGAGCCAGTCTGCTGGATTGTGAAAAATTAAGAGCCGCTTTGTTTTCTATATATCGTGCGTCCACGACCAACAGGGTTCCTTCGCAGCAGGAGAGAAAAGCGGAAGGGAAAGAAAGCGAAAAAGAAGAAGGATGTCGTGGAGACGAGCAGCAACAAAGAAGAAAAGTCTGACCTGTCAGTATACGCACGTTCAGCAGATCTAGTGCACTCGCGATTGATCCCGCGATCAAGCTCAATCCTCACCACTAAAAACAGTAGTTTAACACTAGAACTGCCAAGTACTAGGGTTGCAAAAATATTTAAAAATTCCGAGATCCTGAACACCGAGACCAACTCGGCGATCAGCTCGTTAATTAGGAATAAAAGTAATTGCACGAGCCTGGTCGCGGAACCGAACTCCCACGTTGTTTAATCTCTTTTGCTTCCGTCAGCACCTAATAGTCACCTAATTGAGCACATCGGTACCGAGACATTACAAAAGAAAACGTGTCCGTTAAATTCTCACAAAGTAGTTAATGTCGATCGTATGTATATACAAAAAGAAAAGAAAAATGCACTGGGCCTGCTGGAACATGTGAGAGTGCATTGAACTGAACTCGACTGATTTGATAATAGGGACGACAAGGAGGACAGCAGAAAATCCGAGACGCCGACACCGGAAGTCGACGAGGATGGTTTCTGCATCAGACCAAAATCAGACCCGTGGGAGAACGAGAAGGGATTCTACTCCAGCTCGGACACCGACTCCGAGGATGAGAGGGAGAGGAAGATCAGGGTGGAAATTAAACCGCTTAGCAATGGCGGTGCACCTATGAGCGCCAGCGTCGACGAGCTGAGGGCAACTGTGGAAAATTTATCGTTGTCGCCTGCGCCGACGGTACTTTTCATTTCTTATCATTCCGTTCAACCCTTTCGCTCAAAATCACAATAGCGTAACACTAACTGTGCCCTGAAAGCTGTTATAGCCGTTCAGTGTTCAGCTAACATTGAAATCATCCTGAACCCGGAACCGAAAAGATGATTTTCCCATTTATTTTGTAACAGGGACGTAGAGGATCGAATACCGACTCAGATCACCATATGAAAAGGTCTCAGTCAGTGTCACAACAATTAGGAGGTAAGCCAAGCTCAGATTTACTTGGCCTAAACTTGTTCAATCCCAGCAGTACGCCATCGAGCGCCTCGACGCCGACCGGCAGTCATCCGTACGCGCCATTGCAAAGCCCTCCGCCACTGTCTTCGTCGCCGACGCCTCAACCGCAGCCGCCGCAATCCGCACCACCCACACACCCTCACTCACGGTTCCCCGGTGAGTCGAAAGAGTCCCGTCTCATTACGCTCGTCGGCATGCTTTTTGTCCCGCGAGATTATGCGTGGGATCCGCGCTCAATTCCGGGACTGATGAACGCTTCATTCCTCCTCTTTGGACACGTAGAAATAATCCCGTCAACTACGTTGCTATCAAAATCAACGATTTGCGTTCAAATCGGATCGTCTGACCACTGGTGGGTCACGAGGAGATAACAGAACAATCGCAGAAAGAAAGCAATCATAATTTTTCTCGTATTCAGTTATTCAGCTTAGAATAGTACATACATTGATGCTTTATTTGAACTGTTACGCAAGACAAAAAACTGACTGTAATTCCTCTTCGGTGCAGATGGCGACCTGTTCTCGGAAGTGGGAGACATCACTCCGGCCTTACCTCCCAAGCAATCCGCTTCTTCCACTCCGACAGGATCTATTATCATTCCCAGACCGCCGTCCCGAAGAGGGGAGGGTCCTTCTCCTCGGGGTAGGATGTCGCCGGCGACGATATCCAGAGCGGACAGCGTGGCCAGCTTGGAGTTTCGCACAGCCGGCGTCGGAGTCGGCTCCTCGAGGGGACCCTCCCCATTGACAATCGGATTAGCGGATACCATTCCTCTGGCGGTGGCCTTTCACGAGATCGTACACTCTTACTTTCGGGGTACCGACGAGACCCGATGTCAGGTGAAGCTTAGCGGCGACATGATGCTCTCGTTTCCCGCCGGCATCGTCACCGTGCTGGCGAACAATCCCAGCCCCGCGAAGCTCACCTTTCGCGTGAGGAACAGTAACAGATTGGAAAAATTGTTTCCTAACATACAGCTGGTCAGCATGTAAGTTGCCCTCGTTCCTTGCATCTTTCCATTCAAATACAGATTCGAAGTGGCTCGTTCCAAACAAGTCTTTGAACCATTCTCGACCTGTTGCAGGGACGCCACGCAGACGACCGTTGACAGTACAATTTTCGAATTCAACATGAGTGCCTTAACTACATTGTTACGTAAACAGGCTGAACAAAATCCCTCGGCTTCTTATTTTAACGTCGACATACTCAAATATCAAATCAAATGCAAGGAAGGCGCGGGCTCATGTCCTTTCCAGTTGGTAGCGTACTGGAAGTGCGAAGCAACTCACACGGATCTCAAGGTATTCACAGACACCTGTCAGCAGGGTATAATTTTTAAATTATGTATTATTACTTTTATCCGTTTTCGTAGATCGATTACAAATACAACAGCCGTGCTATGGCCTCGCCGAGTCCCCTGCTGAACCTCCACGTTGCAGCGCCCATAGACGGAGATTTCAAGTCCTTGAACAGCAAGCCCCAAGCTCAATGGCTGCCAGAGACGAACAGAGTGCTGTGGAAGTTCACGGAACTGTCCCAGTACAGCGAGGGTCACGGCGTGGGCTCCTTGAAGGCGAGAGTCGAACTCGAAGACGGTCCGGGGAACCAGGGAACGATATTCACTCAGTTCAATTGCGAAGGGACCACATTGTCCGGCGTCGAGTTCGAACTTCTGGGCCCGGGCTATAGATTAAGTTTAGTCAAGCGCAGATTCGTTTCCGGTAAGTGCCTTCCACGAGCACAATCTCTACCGTACACCTGCTTCACACTTTCCAGCATTACGTAACCTTAGGAAGATTTGCAAGGGACAATTAACACGTGAAAACAAGATAAATTACTTGATTAACCCTCATACGCTTCTCAGCTGAAAATTCACTCCCTTTCTTTAACACTAGGTTTAGGGGACATTCAGGGGAAAATGACGGATTCTAATATTTTTAATTCACGAATATTGAGATTGCAAACATGGATCCATGAGGAATTATTTAACAAATTGATTTCTCTAGGTAAATGTTATTTAAAAAAATGGCTACAGATTTTGATAGATATATTCATGTTATTTTTATAAGGAAATGTAAAACAGTCGGTTTTAGTGCTCAGTAAACCTAGTGTTAAAGAACAAGAATAAAACTCGATGACTCTCGAGGAGCGTGCGAGGGTTAAGAGTATTGTAGTAAGTGGTGGTTCGACGAACTTAATGGAATGTATGGTTTTAGGGAAGTACATATGCGATGGAGATTCCGACCCAAGAACCAGATACGCCGCGCCCCCATCGAACGTAGATTGACGACTTCCAGAATGGGCGCCTCAGTGGGAGAGCCAGCCCATTTAATATTGGTACATGCTTGTTCATTCACTGCCCATACCGCGACTAATGTCCGTTCGAACACGAGATCGGCGTGGAGAAGCCTGTTGGATACCAAAGAACGACGTGCGATACGATTCGGGTTGTCGTCAACTAGGCAAATTATTTGTACAAAAGCCCGCGGACGTTGCACGGAGTTAGTAGAATGTTGAGTCGTTTCAACGCGGTTCGAACGAATCTTGCATAATCGGACGGCCGAAGGATACGGAATGATCGGTCCGGATCCTTCGGCCGTGAATGACGACGGACGCGGTGTTAGGGTCGCGGATTCAGGCGCGGGATACTCGGAACGGAAATACTCGTAAACGTGATTGGACTTCGGAAGTCACTCGCTACCTGAATGAGAACGGCGTTCTGATATGTGTTTTATATCTTGTATATTTTTCAATTTTCTATAATATGTCCTCGATTAGATTGTACTATTTTTAGTAAACGTTTGTATAACGTGTGAAACGTGGTTTAAATCCGAGGATGATGATGATGACGATATGACGGTCAAGGGTTTGAACGGTGGTGGGGGGTGGAAAACCGTCTTGGTAGGAAATCGACGTGGTTGTTCGCATAAAGCCTTTGGTGTCCAGCATATTTTTCGCCACGGTATACTCTCGCCATATTATTGTGTCTATAATAATCAAAATACGTTACGATACTTTCTTTTTTTACGTGAACAAGGGGGAAAAAAACAAAAGAAAATTAAGAAAGGAAAGACGAAGATGGACTCGCTTTCTCTCTCTCTCTTTCTCTTTCTCTCTATCGAAAAGAAACCATCAAACAGTACAATGTCTTTAATCTATTGTTATACCTTGTGTTACTTTAATATAGCTATCTCGTACTAGTATCGTTAAGCGAAAGAGAATGATCAAGGATCTGTGCACGCCAATTTCGAGTTACTTGTTGTAAATTTAGCATTTATAATTTTACACGAGGTCTACCGATCCTCGACACGTGTATAGACGCGCGAAATCGTGCGCAGAAAAATTGATTATCGAACAAAGCTGAAAAAGATTCACGAAATCCTGCGTACGCATCGGTCTTTGCGTACCGACTGTAACATAAAACGAACGCGTAGGTTCCGCTTCGCTCCGAAATTCGAAAGACACATAGTTAAGTGAAAGCTGAACTGTCCCGCGCGCGGGGGGGCGCGCAAAATATTTTAACGTCGAAACGATCAAAGCTGCTAGATTGCGAATCCGTAGTCTCGCGAGTGTCGCAAAAGGGGTCTTCTAATCGTCGCTCGATTTCGGCGATCGGTTCGTCTGTTTCATGGTCGCGAATCTATCCAGTATTTCTCGGTACACTTAAACACCTAGAGTAAACTTTTCCCCGAGCTGCCTCGCGCTCGGGGCTACCTTTTAACGACTCTACTAAAACTTGAAGGATGTCGGCTCGGTCTTCTGAAAAGCCCACAGGAATCGAGATCATCAAGCCCGTTGATTTTCTCTGTCATTCGTTCATAGTTGTCACCATGCTCTAACTGCAACGTCTACGAATCGAACGCTAGAATATCAGGCCATTTCGTTCAAACTACATGTGCATACATACCGACTCGTGCGTGTATATGTATATGTGTATATAAGGCGAAGTAATAACTCTATAAGAATAAGTCTGAAAACGAAACTCGATTATTATTATTAATATTAATATTATTACTGTTATTATTACTATTATTATTATTATTAGTCCAGCACATATGATGCTTCCTTCAGCGCAGATTGTGTAGTGTAATGGGCAACAAGTTGACGAACGCACCGTACATATTCGTGCATAGTTCGATCTGTGATTCATTTATCGTTTTCATTCTAGAAAGGGAAAAAAGACAAGTAGAGTTTCCAAACAGCGTGTTTTTACTTTCGTTCACATTCGAGATCGTGCCTCAGATTGTTCATCAGTATTTTAATAAAAAGAAAAAAAAAAATAGTGTTTGCGACTTCTCGTAAGAGTTTTACGAACGATTTATCGTTTATTATTGTTTCTCGTTTTAGAAAGTCTCTTCGACGAACGCACGATGTTTCCATCCTCGATCTGTACACGAGTACTTGCGGTACTTGTTGCGAGGTATTCCGTTACCTGGCTCTAAAAGTGCATTATGCTTCTTAATTCTAACGAAACCTAGGCGGCGATAACCGCGCGGAACTGCTGACGATTTTCCGTTTGGCCGGAATGCCGTTAATCTGCCCGCGGCGAACGCCGTGTCTCTCGTGCGAAACGACGAGCTGTAACATAATCATTTTACATTGCTAAGGACGTCCCAGGATGTTAATGAAAAACCGTTGTCGTTCACCGCTCTGCGTTTACACGTGTATATTTTACGAACTTTACATTCTCCCGCTTCACTGTCGTTCTAACTAAATATATTGTATCTCGCTCTCGGCAAGAGAACGAAACGAAACGAATCGAAAAGGTCTACGAAAAAAAAGAGCAATACTAACGAAAAACGAAAAGAAACAGGTCACATCCGGAAACGCTGAAAGAGAGATGATCCACGGAATTCTCACTCCATTCGACACGTTGCCTGCCGGTGTTTTCTTCGTTCGCACACGATCAACGGGAACCGTTTAGCGGTTTTAGTATGCGTTTCTTTCTTTGGGCGACGCGCTAGCACGATTGAATTTTTATTCACGATGTCGTTGATCGATCATATCTCGGAGCAAAGAACGAGATCCGTCGTTTATAGACGTGCGCAAGGTGACGGAGTGGCAAACGAACCTGTACGCTACCGTGCAAAACTGTCCGGACACTTGCATGTTTGACGATGCTGCGAAAATATAGTTCAAGGTTGCCATTTTTGTCTATTGCATTGATTTCACTAAATATGAGCAAGGCTTGTTATTAGACGATGCTAGGAAAATTCTTATAGATAGTTGAGCGAGAAGGTACCTATTAAAACGATCTAACATTTTCTTTTTAAATGATAAAATTAAAATAGTCTAATGTTGAGACAAAAATCACTTGGCGCCTACAGTAACAAGCGATTCAACTAATATTAAATGTATCACAAATGTCCGAATATTTCTGAACAGTAGCGTACGCGGGATATGTGTATTTATGTCTATTTATATATATATATCACGACGAATGATATAAATATAGATAAATATAAATATATATATTACGACACGACTAACATGGAGTGGTTCCTGGAAGAAAAAAAAAATGACTGAGCTCTCCTGTGATACGCAGATGTCACTATAATTTCGTAATAAATGTTTGTAACGAAACATAATAATGTTAATGGGTCGCGTTCACTTTCTTCCCGACTGATCCCGCGATGATCACGGCACGAGAAATGGCACTCCTCGATGATTGAACCGTGGTTTTTAATTAACGGTATAGGGGACTCGTTTTCGACACCTATGCGGTACCACGCCGGCATAGGGAGCAATTTATGCGATCCGCTTTTCGCGTGTACAATTGCAATAACGACGAGGAACCGACACTACAGGAGACATCACACGTGTAATGTGTACAGGGTGTTCGATTTTCATTGATAATTGCGAATTGCTGTTGAACTATTCGTTGCAGTGAAAATATTGTTCAGGTAGAAAGCGAATGGTTTCGAAGGGTTCTTTTAATTAATTTTCTGGTAGACGAACGCGTAGAAGCAGATACAGATGTGTCTTTAAATCGTGTAATTTTTAATTCGCGAATCAATGCTAAAAAAATTTTACTAAGCATCTTTACTAGCAAAGTCATTCACTTGTTACTGGAATAATTCTTTGTGTAACGTGTAATTTCTCAGTGATTCGCAGTTCTAGATAAAAATCGGACACCCCGTATGTGTATACATATATATATGACTCTTATACATAGTATAAATACGCCGAGGAGAATAAATTAATTACAGTATACATGTTACACGATACATAGGATGGTTATGTAAACCTGTTGACATGTAATGTCTATGTTCTAATAAAGATTAGGATATTTTATATAAATAACAGAGTGGTTCGACGGTACCACGAGCATATCCTGCGACGCTATACCCTATCTATTGTAAAGACAGATGTCTCCGTAGTTAATCAAGAGTCGGAAGTATGAAACTTCCAAGTAAATGCAATGGAAATTGTACAAAAAAAAAAAGAAACGAAAATTCTGCTAAGTACAGTAAGCGATTACTCATGCTTGTCTTCTCAGGTACCTAGTTTGCAGCAGATCCAGTCACTGACCGGAGAAAATATATTACTCTTTCAAGTATTATTTTTCTATCAACACGTTACCTACCGGCAGTGTTTGAACTAACACGTTACCCTAACTAATACATAACTAACAATCCCATTGAGAATCGTTACTTGAAGGAAGATAGCTTCTTTTTAACTAACATAATGCTTCGGAAGCCTGTTGGTACGTGTTGAAGCGTTGGTACGGTAGGTAAAGTGTTAAGATCTCTGGAACAGTTAGAATACTGAAGATATTGTGCGACGATTCGTCCTCTTCAGGGCGAATTCCTCAAGAAATCCCTCAGGAAATCGTCGCTGTTGGCATACTGGATCAGGAGGTCCTCGTACCTGGTAATTCAATTTTTAAATAAGACTATTAGATGACCATTCTTTCGCTGCATATGAAACGTCTGATTTTTCACAGTAGCATTCTAAAATCGGACGTTGCAAATGCAGCAACCTAACAGAAGCCAGAGCACGAGCAGAGATTGCCCCCTGGGGCTCTGCGCTGGCTCCCGGGAGCAACTAAGCTCGGCCTACTAATAACGCTCATCCAATGATTCACCTCAAAGGCACCTGGACGTCCTTCTCCTTGGCAGGCCCGACCGAATCCACCCTTTGCAAGATCGCCTCGGCCAGGGTCCCTTCGTACTCCCTGTACCTCTCCTCCTGCGTGAACCACAGGGCCAAAGCACACCGCCTGCCTCGAAGAACGCCCCTCACACCGTGAAGATTCTCTCCGCCGGCGGTGAAAGCCACCATGCGCCCGCATTGCGGTGAAACCAAGCTGTCCGATTCGCGAGTCGCGCGATCCTTCGCGAAGAAGAACTCTCCACCCTGAAAGTCTTCGTTCAGGTAAAGGATCGCCGAATGGTCCCTCCAGGTGTAGGCTGGACTCTCGTGGACGCAGGCGTTCTGATCATTCAACAGACAGTTGTCCGCGTGGACCTGATGGCTAAGGTCACTACGATCCTCTGGTGAATCTAGAAACGATCGACGTAACGTCAGGATAGATGCACTGAACTGTTGTGATTTTAGGTTCAAGATGAAGCGAGATTCGTTAGTGACTTTGATTCTGGGCTGTTCCACCTGTAATGCGAATTGCAGGGGCTAATTTTCGACCCGTCCAAAACTGTGTAATTCCAACCACTTTTCAAGTGCTATCCCGTAGGTGAAATTCGCATTACAATGGCGCAGCCCGTGCAAAATTGTTCAACTGGTCACCGGTTGTTACCCACTTTCCACACCGAGTGAGTCTGGGCGACGCGGTTTCAGCTGCGAAAGGGACCAGAATCACGTTGATGCATCAGGTGAAAATTACCAGGTAGAGCCGTGCGGCAGACCAGGTGAGTGTACGTGACATAGAGCGGTCGATCAAGCCCGAAATACCTTTCCACGTGGCTGCGAGCCTGTTCCGTTGTCTCGAGGAGCTGCCGCAATCGTTCAGGCTCTATTTGACCCAGGTACACCATCTGCAATCATTATTTGAAAATAATTAATAATTAAGCCCAAAGCGCTGGACAGCTGTCTTACCAAGGCGACTCTGCCGACAGTGATGCCTTCGAACCGCTCGTACTTCGAGTGCGGACTCTTGTACTCGTTGTAACCGTCACCTTCCACTGCTGTCATCTGCAACGATTTTCGATCAGAGACACGTTGAATAGAAAGATACAAGCACCGATATCTGTGCGGAGTGTACGTTATTTATAAACGTTTATTTCCAGTGACGTACCGAGGCTAATCGCATCAGAAGTTCGCACTCCGTCGAGTTGAGGAATCCGTTGGCCACATAGCGATTTTTCCCGCCAAGTTCTTTCTCTTCTGCGACCACGGAGACATCGTCCCTGACCCATTGCGGCCTCCTATCTCGTATCGCGAGTTTATCGTCTCCAATCGCGGAAATATTGTTGAACAGCAGCGTGTTAGAAAAAGAATGACCGGGCGGCGGATGCAGAGCCTCGATTTCTTCGATTTTCTGCAAAAGACCAAACACTTTTAAAGGTTTTCACACTGCAGGACTTCGAAATAGCCTTCGCCAATACCGCAGCAAATTTTAATTGCACGACGTTACAGTAAAAATTACGATTTTCGCGAGAATAGCTCTTCTTCCGCGCCCGAATGCAACGCCAGGAGTGCACGGATGCATTCCCGGTTGCATTCTTAAGGCGTTCCGCGGAGAAATCGAGCGGCGAGACGTTTTATAGGAGAAGCACAGACATCCAGCGTAGAGTAGAATAATAATAGTCGTCGTGTTTGAGTATTTTATTTGCAAAATATACAGAGAGTCAAAAAGCAGATTCCCCTAAAACATGGCACCGTAAAGTTCGGTGTCCGATCAAAATAAGCGCTTTGGAACACAAACGGCATGGAATGGCAAATCTCGATTCACGGGGTATTTAGGTTTAAGCTTCATTCTCCGTTCTTTACCTTTCCTCGCTTCTCTTCGCTTTTCTCTCGTCTGGCCTGGTGCTTCTTCTTCATCTCCGCGAATTTTCTGTCGACCAGCGAAAACTCGTCGGATATGTAGCGCAACAGGCTCTGCTCGTATTCGTGTCTCTTGACGTAGGCCAGGGCTTCCTGAAAACGTTCAATTAAGTATCAATTAACTGCTAATTCGTCGAACGATTGGAGTGCCACTTTGAACTCCACGGGGCTCTAACCGCTGACCACCATAAATTCCACCGTGCAACTTTAATCAGGATCTTGCTAACGATAACAATTTGTGTGTTTGTAGATTATTCAGGACTGTGGGATTTCCTAATAATTTGATTTTCGAGTTCGTCACCTGTCTCGGCTCGAAGTACTGCTCCTGGACCGTGGGCTGTGTGCTATAGTACTTCCGGTTCTGCAGCATGGTCTCGTCGACAGGGTCGAACAGAAAGTAGGCTCCCACGGCGGCGCAGGCGGCCTTCAACTTTCCCACTGTATGCGAAACGATTGTAACGTTATTCGCATGTCTGACACAGCGGAATGCGCTTGGAACGATGTATTTTGACACCGGTCTAATTAGCGAAACCGTTTCGCCGGTCTGAAGGAGATTAGGTCACGAGAAAACATTGTCGGATAGGTCGCGAGCCGGCGATGACGAAGCGCGAATACCGTTCCAGGGATAACGAGGCTCGTCGGACGAGATTAATCCAATTAAACCTCCTTCGGAGCGTGAGTAACAGCTTCCTGAGGAGCTTCGGCTGATTGTCGGCGCAACGATTCGTTCGCGGGCACAACGAGGGACCTCAAGGTCGCGCAATTTCGCATGATAACGCGGCTCGTTATCGCCGCGTTTCGACTCTATTCGTCTATTCGGTTTATCGTCGAATGGACCAACCTCGATAAGAATTTTCACAAATAGACGCGGACAGGATACGCGTCTCAGATAAAAATTGAGCAACCTTGTCTCCAGCCGACGCACTTACGTTTGTAATAGGCGAACTGTAGGTAATTGTAGTGGCTCTTCAGCATGTCTCCCCGGTAGTCGCCGTTTATGTTGTTCAGCCTCTGGTGGCAGGTCTGCTTGCACTTGAGGCAGTAGGTGAAGTGGTCTGAAATATAAAGAAAATGCTCGTTTTCAATCGGAACGAGAACGTGCATCGCCTAATAAAAGATCAAATTTATCGCTCGGTTGGATCGATCAATTTGCGAGATCAATGGAAGGGAAAATTTGTTTCCCGGGCAAGTTCCACTCACTGGCGACGGAGGACGTGAACTCCGGGTGCCAGCCCTGATCGAACGGGCCCTCGCAGTAGAACCGGCACTCCTCTTCTGCCTGTAAATAGGACGCCAGAGAAGCCTCGAAGAGTGCCACCGCTTCTGCGTAGTTTTCGCGCTCGTAAGCCAACACCCCTTTGAAGTATATGCTGACATAAGGCGCTGCTTCTAGGTTTACGATGCTCTGCGTCTCCACGCCGGGAAACATTAGATAGTGTTCCAAAGACTTTATGCTCATTTCGTGTTTCGGGTGGCGAACCAGGAACGTGAACACGGCGTCCGCCGCGTCCTTGTAGCGCTGCTTCTGCAAGATTAATCGTACACGCGGAATTAGACGCTGTAAGCTTTCGCATAACATCCGCAAACTAGACAATTTATCGTTTGAACAATTTTACAGGGTCTCCGTGACTACGGACTGCCACTTCAGGGTTGAAACTGATTGGAACATTTTTAAGAATGTGGGAGGACAGAGACAAGTTTGGAGTCTTCTGGATTATATCGTCGTCGTTGATCGAAAGGGTACTTTTTCAATCGGAACGGATTGTTGTACAATAGAAGGTTGCTGCAAAAATCCTGCGGAGAAAGATAAGGATATATTGGCGCCATAATTCACGCTAGTCGAAGACTGTGCTGTTCCAAGGGAGACTTTACGACTAGATCAGAACGAGTAGATGACGTAGGCCGGGTTTTACGACCGACCCGCTTATTCGGGACGGTAAACTCATTATTTACTAAAAAGTTGCGGGACAAAGTCTCTCTGCACCTTTTTTAAACATGAGAACGCGGTGGCATCATCGCTCACCTTGAAATAGCAGATGTGTAAGTACTCGTAGAGATGATAGTTGGTCAGCTTGGTTTCGGTCTCGCGCGGCAGCGTCCTCAAAGCGTTATCTCCGGCGATCTCGAGGTACTCCTGATTGCAAGTCAGAAGGCACAACGTTTCCCTAATCTTTCTCTCGTAGAATTGCAGATCCTCGATGTTCTCGGGGAAGATCGGAAACTCGCCGTTAGCTCGCTGCCTGCACTTCCTTCTGCAGTTGACCACCATGCGCTTGTAAACTTTGTACCTGCAAGGACTCGCTTTTGTACCGGAAGTGGACACGTCGAGGATCGTGAATGTTCTTAAAAAGAATTCAATTTGTAATGCTCGCGAAAAGTATTCGCCAGAAGAACTTTTCGCAAGAGTCAGAAAAATTTGGAAGAGCCTGGGCAAAACACGTTTTTGGAATGTACTCCGGAATCAGGTCTTTTTATGAACGTCCACGGTACACATTTATTTTTGGAGTCTTCTCCGTTAGTCGCAGGCGTCCTACACTTCCGTCTTAAGGCCTGGATAAATGTGTGTTAGAACAGAAATTAAAAATGAATATTAGCGTCAGAAAAGTCAGAAATCATTCATAGAAGGACACTTTTCGACGAGGAAAATATTTCAAACACATGAAACGCCATAAAAATGCCAGATACGTTTGCTAACAGAAAAACTCAGCTGCCCCAAAAAGAAGAGCACAGTGAGAACTGTTTGATCTATGAGACAAATTACTTTTAGTAAGACAAAACAATTTCTAGTTAATCTACAGAGAGAAAAAATTAATTTACAGAGAGAGAAGAGAGAGAGAGAGAGAGAGACCCAAAGTTCTGCATCCACTCAAGAATTTCCATGTCAAGTGCGTACCCGTGCGAAACTTCGTTGAAATTCTCGATGCAACGGTCCCAGTCCTCGTCGAGATAAGCTTGGACAGCATCGTAGTAGATCTCGTGCAAGGTTCTGTCCGTCACCGGCAAGTCCAGCTCGAGTGCTATGGTCGGATCGGCCGGATCATCGATCTGGATCTCGTTGAAGAGAGTGTCGTTGTAGCCGGCGATCGTGCCGCAGAGGAACACGAAAAACACGACGAATCTCATCGTCGTCGAGCACCGCGTTTCGCACACTGAACTCTGCCAATGAGAGCCGCAGCTCTCTGTGGGATGTTGATCCACACACGAGGCATACGTAATCGTTTCTCCCCACTACCATAACACGAGGACTCCAAATGCGGCTTTCCAGTTCCGCGGTAGCGATGGGTTCTCCGCGAAACGATCCGAACAAGCACATTATTGAACTTTCCATCGTTCCGGCTGGAAGTTTGAGCAAATAGAACGTTTATCCTCCGAGGATCAATGACGTCATATTGACAGCATCAGGTTAACGCGTCTAGTCCTTACAGTCGCAGAAAAATAATTTAAATGTTTGAATAACAAATCTCCTTTCTCCTGTACTCGAGATATCGACGCATGATTTAATTCTTTCAAAATATTTGTAATATTTTAAACAGTAATAGAGCTTTCTTATGTGAACCTCAATGAGCTCGAAAATATTTTATTGACTTGTGAAATGGCGGCGTTACAGTCGCATCTTCAGACATCTTCTTCTCTTAGACGGACCTCTAATTTTCATTTTTTTGGTCCCTTCGATCGGAAACTGGTTCTGATCGGTGCCAGTGTGTTGCGATATGCAAATGCGATTCTCAAGATTCGCAAACCTGTGCATTCCGGGATGAGATGCAGCCGGGAATCAAGCACAGGTTTAATTTTTTATCTGGTCAAAAGATAACGAACAACGGCTCAAAGATAGAGCAATGTTACTCTTCGAACAAGATAAGGATATTCATTGAATAATCAGGATCGTTCCTAAGGAATTTCACGAAATTATCAGAAATCAAAAACCCCGGTTTAACCACTTGAGATACCGGTACAAATTTCGCTTCTTCGACCGCAAAAACACAAAAACGACCATAAAACGCATCTGCTTTTGGTGTCACAGGGTGTAGAAATGATAAGACGAGTCGTGCCGTATAATAAAGAAACGAAACTGTATTTCACGTGGAGAGCATGTAATATAATTATCAAACGTTCGTCGAGTTCGCTGATAAACATTCTCACGGAGAACATCCAGTTCGCTGATCACAAAAAAGAAAAGAAAGAAACGAAGAACAGAGTTCCATCGGAGGTGTTCTTTTTCTTCTCCTAGAAAAAAAGGAAAAACAGAAAAGAAAAGCGAAGAGAAACGAAAAGAAAAAGAAAAGGAGCGCCGCTTCCTACGATCTATCGCTGGTCGATCGGTCGGTTTCCCTCGGTCTCGCATCGGACGATCCCAGCAACCGAGGAAATGGAACGTGTTCCGGACGAGTCAGAACTTCCGTGGGACCGTAATCCTGGTCAATTTTCGCTGTACGATACCGGAAACGGAAAGACGGGGTCGGAGGAGAAACGCGACGACACTCGACGCCGGCGAATCGAAATTCGGAACTATTCGCGTTTCCCGGCTGTAGAAACAAACACCACGCACACGTCTCAACGATAATAAATAGACTGCGGACGTCCCTGCGAGTTTACGATCGTCCAAAAACGATTTACACGAACCGGATTCGCGGTTCTTTCTCGCAAAACATCTCTCTCGTCGAGCAAAGAAGAAGAAGAAGAAGAAGGTTCCTTTCGGTAGCCACCGTGATCGCAGAACGTCCGCAGCCCGGTAATAAGTCACCAACGAATACATTTTTACTCCACTATATATATAAAATCACAACCCACGTAAACGTAACGAAACAATGTTCAACAAATCATCGGTCCTCGTCTGTGCTGCTTTCTGTCGCACGCTAAGCGTGCAACGCGCGATGGTCCGAGCTAACAAGACGATGATGGACGTCGACGTGTCTCGAACCGAAACAGAAACAATCATCGAACAGAGGAGACACAGCGGTGTACAGGTACGGTCGAGTAAACAGCTCGATCAACTGCTCGAAGAAGAAGAATAAAAACTTGCTGAATTTCCAAGATCTCAGAAACGATTCCTGAAGAGTCTCCATTAAACAAGATTTTGTTCCTCCATGGATGGAACCGCGATTTTCGAAAGAGCCTGCACACCGATCCTCCCGAGGGAATCTTCGCGGAAAGTCGTCGACGATCCACATCGATCGTCCATCACGCAATCGCTGAACCCGACACAGACAACTCGTGCGAATCTCTCGAGAAGAATGTCCGACAAGTTCGCAGACACTCTGCTGATTCGATTAGTCTCCATTGTCCCCGGACGGGGGATATCGGTATCGATTCTTCTCGAGATCGTCTCGACGAGTTCCCGGTATCCTTTCCATCAACCATACTTAAGCGGAGTCAACGTATGCAAACGGGGCTGGGGCGACGGTTCAACTTCAACGACAACAGTTGTTAGGCGACGAGCGATCCCGCAGCTGTTTACGATGATTAAGTAGATGAGTCCGCATGACACGTTCGCTGTCTAACATGTAGACGCATTGGTCGTTTCGCCGTTGAACAATGAGCAACATTTCTATGTACAGAGATGCGAAGACAGCGCGACTCCTCACAATTTGCCAGTTTCTTGCAGAAATATCAGGAAATTGTGCCGCGAGGCGAACGATCGTTCGCGAATTAAGCTTCTCTTGGCAGAAAATGTTTCGAGGGACTCAATTTTGAACTCGATTATTCCCAAAAGGCCATTTTCAGATTTTCGAATCTCTGTTCATGAATTTTTCTGTTAGATTCACCCCTAAACTGGTCGATTCCTTTTGAAACGTATACCGCAAACAAATTTCGAGATGACGCTTCTAAACAATCGAGTGGATGCCTTGAATAACGTGGTCTGTTATTCGAGGTTTCCATTCGATTCGTTGATTTAATTAATCTTTGACAGAAAATCGGCGTTCGAAACTTTCACATCTCCGTAAGCGAAGGATCGTAACGAGTAAAAAATGAATCGTTCGCTAAGAAAGACCAGATGTTCGCGTCGAAAACGCTCGGTTGTTGCAGCAACAGCAACAGCGAAAGCGGTTGGATTGCGCTCGAGGCTGTCGTTTCGAGATAAAACGTGGCTCTGTCGGGGCCGGACACAAGAACTGAACAAGTATCGCTACGAAACTCTGAAATCTCTAGGTGAACAAGAGATCATAGTACGCCGGCGGAGAATACGAAAGAACTCAATGGAATTTCAAGTTGTGCCTTACTTCTCTAAAGCCAGTTTTCCTCTAAGCATTCCTTATTTTCTACCCTTATCGTTAAAACACGCAGTGAACACGCGGTGGATCATGAAAGTGTTCAAACGCGAGGATGTTTATCAAAATTTAGCGAATCGTTGCTGGCGACCGATCTCCAACACTGCAACTACCAGAGAAGTCAATAACGACGGTGTAAAGATCCTTGTACAAGACTATTGTGTAAATTGTTTCGCTCTTGTCGCAACTTTCTGGATCTTGCAATTTTTAGAAAACATTGTAGGAACCTTAATTTATTGCTCGGTAGCACCAGTGTTAGTATTTCAGTTTTTGTTTCATTAAACATGCTGCTGCTTCGATTTCGTTGAGTTTTACAATTGTTTCCCCAATTATCGCGTTCAAATTTCATTTCACTTTCCACGAGAACAATATCCGGAACGATACGGACGATCGTGACGCGTACGCTAAATGTCGGCAAAAGAAAAACGGTACCGAAATAGCGTGCACTAATGAAACAATTAAATATTATTACTGGGTCAAGCCGCGAGCAACTTTTGTTTCACTGCTCCGCGCTAGCGTCGGTTGCCCGTTGAATTCGTTACACGTTTTCAGTCGTTCCCAAAGTTGTTTACAACTCGATAAAATACTCAACAGTTTCATACTCATGTTTTTGCACCTTGATGCGCGCGACGTTCGATCGAGAAACAATACAAACTCCCCAAAACATGCAGAACTACTTTTACCCTAAAAACATAATAAATAATATACAATACTTATCACAAAACTATTCCTTTTTTTTTCTATCACATTTTTCAAGTTAACGAATTCTTAAAAATCGGTTCACACGAGCGAATTTACCGTTCAAAACACACAAACTTACACTTAAACTTTTCCTCTACAAATAATACAATTTCCCAGAAAAACAACAATACCGCTGGCAAGAAATATTCGATCAAACGAATCAAGTGTCTATCTTACAATTTCTCATATATATTGATTGGAAAATATTTCCGTTAACCATAAAAACAAATAAAGATTAAATATTACAGAACAAACAGATTTAACACCGACTTCAAAGACAGTCCAACCGCTCCCTCAATGCTCTACCATACTTGTCGAATACGCGTGCAATAGTGCTTTTCATGTTTCACATACGTCCGAGTAGTTCTTAGAACATTTTCTGCCAGGGGTAGCAAATACGACGGCCGTGAAAAAGAAAAAGAAAAAAAAAAAAAAGAACGCAATACGCGTCAAGTATTTTATCGAGTTCGTTGAAAACACGCTTTACAAATAATCTCTGCGGCAGAGTCGGTGAAAACAGCTCGCAGCTCGGACATCGTCGTTTTCTAACTTCGAATTTGAACACTTTCGCGAGCCGCAGTAGCACACATACAAAACCCGTGTTCGTTCATGGCGACCACGGTCCGTGGAACGGACGAAAGAAATGTTCCTCCGTTTTCTTCTTCCTTTCTCGAAACAGCGAGACAGGGTTCGCTTCGCTCGCTGGATTCGATTCGCTTGAAACGCAAAGCATTATCGTTCGCCGGGGGCCGTTCGAAGGCCCTTCCGGTTGTCTTGCGCGTCTCGTTCCCGTTTGTACATTGTACAAAACGTATCCGGAACGAGTCCGCGCAAACCTATGGCAGAGACACGTTCACGTCCACGCCGTGTCGCGTCCCTTTATGGCAAAGGACGACGTTCCTTCGTGTAAGCGAGCACTCGCGAGAAGCGCGGAGAACGCGTGAACCCTACCGGAAGCCGCGGCGGCCATTTTGGTACCGCGACCGTTCTCACGATTAAAGCATACTTTGCCCTTAACTAATGTACACTTGTGTTTCATTGTTCTTTTTTTTTTTTGCCCTCCTTTTTCCTCGTCGCGCGTATCTCTGTTTTTTCTTTCTGTGTGTATGTCTGTCTGTCCTGTCTTCGTGTATGTTTGTGTGTATGTATATACAGAATAAATTAACGAGTACCTAATACTAGAAGATTACTTGTCGGAGGCCAACGGGCCCTCAAGGACGCTCGCAACTCTCACACGACCTGGAAAACCTCAAGATGCTTCCAATGCGATATGTTCGTTCCTGCTGTGCCACCATCTATATCGTTCTACGTTGTCGTTAATTAACGGATTTTCTTGTTCATATCTCTCTCTCTCTCTCTCTCTCTCTCTCTCTCTCTCTCTGCATTCTTTTTTGCTTCTCTCCATCTCGTACAATTTCACGGAGGAGAATGGGAGCACCAGTTTTCTCGCGTAGGATACCCAAGCGACGAATCGTAGCACCAATTTCTAAACGTCACAATTAAATGCATCACAGCGTGCTGGAATCACTATAAAGAGACAGAGATAATGTCATTGTGCATACGGGAGCATCTTGTACGCTAGTCATCGCAGCGAAGTCGGTTATCGTGTACACTCGTTCGTGTAGGCCGATTTTCGTGGCTCCTGAGCGAAGGCCAGGCTCGACCAAATCCCTCGTGTTTTGACCTTTCGATGTTTAATATAAATATCGTTTTTAACATAAGCAAGATCGTAATCGTGGTTCATGATAAAATAAAATTCATCCGGGTAAGTCGAGTCGAATTTTGCGTTACGTGAATCTTGCTTGTCTCGTATCTTCCGCAGCGTTTATAATTAAAATATCACCCAGTTGAGAAACAATTCATAGATTTGAAGAGACTTTGGCTGAAGTATTCGAATTCTGAGCTAATTAATCTAACGGTGTGATGTCAGTTGCTTCGAGCAGGTGAAAACGCACACAGTGACTGACATTAATATTCGGATACCCTTCTCAACAATTTGTTAAACACAAGTAAAAACTTATTTTGTTGTAAAGAGTGTTCGAATATTAATGAGTCACCGTAAATATCGGTATGTAATCGCTATGTAAGACTTTCTCTGCAAGAAACACAACTCGCATCTGAAAGCCTCGGTCAATCACTGTAAACAAAGGGTAGTATCATGATAAATCTCAGATGCGAGGTGATCTTCAGCAGCTAGACTTCCAACCTTCGCTCCTATCATTTTAAACCTGGATCGCGAGTGTATACGATAGTTGCTGTCTTCTTTCTTTGTTTTTCTTTTTTCACGAATATTACGCGCGTTGGAAAAGAACCTATCTGTACACGATTCGTGATGCTGATCCATACAGTGATGTGCTAACATTAGACGTAAACGTAAATGAGATCGTGTAAATACTGTAGCCTGAAGTATATAAATTACTCCAATTACATCTTCTTGTTTCTCTTTCACTCTCTCTCTCTCACACACACACACACATGCGCACACGTCCTCACTCACGAAGAATTAGAAGAGCGACATCAACAAATTGCACGGTTAAAATCGTTTAAATACATAATACGTCGGAGTTTCTCTACTTTCATCTTGCTTTCCTTGTATCCAATTAATCGTATGACAATAAAGATTATAATTACAGGATGGCTTTGGACGCGTCTCGAGATACATGTACACACGCATGATTCTGCCTTGTGTACACCGAGAAACACTTGCCGAAGCTGTTCCCCAAGGTGTGTCGATTCGATGGAAGCCTACAAAAACACTTTTGAGACTGGAGTATGCAAACTCCCGTTTTCTTGTTTAAACCTGTGAATACAGAACTGTTCCGTTTCGCTTTTGATTTACCTTCCTCTCGCTCTTACCCAAGTGTACTACTAGATTATATAGACGCTTAACTGTGTTTTCGTTTCGTGAGACTTCGTCGAGATAGAACGAACATTTAAAAAACGGGGGGTGGGGGGTGGGGGAAAGAAACGTAACTGTAACAGGCATTCGTCGTCATTCGTTGGCAGACGGAGTCTGGCTAACGTCTTGCTTAAGCGTTCTTCTTATCCTTTCCGGATCCGGCGGCGTCGAGAGCGCCGGACGCGTCCTCGGACGCCTCGACCTTGTGCTTCTTCAAGGTCTTCCTACCCTCCGGATTAGCCTCTGAGCTTTTACCACCGGTCTTCTGCTCGCTGGATTTGTGAGCGGCTCCTTTCTCGCTGACCTGAGCCTTCTGCGTCCCGTGCGAGCTTTTCTCGCCGTGGGACTTCTGCGACACGGGCTGCGGGATTTTTTCGTTGCTCTGCGACTTCTGGGACGAGTGCGAGCCCTTTTCGCTGCTCGACGACTTCTGGGCAGAGGCTTGGGAACACTTGTCGCTGAAATGCGACGGTGCCTTCTGCTGCGTCGCTGCTTGGGAGCTTTTCTCGCTGCCGTGCGACGTTGCTTTCGAAGCTATGGCCTGAGAACCCTTCTCGCTGCTCTGCGACGTCTTCTGAGACGACTGCGAGCTCTTCTCGTTGCTCTGAGATTGCTTGTGGGACGCGGTTGAACGCGCTTGCGGGTTGGGAGGATTATCGACGGACTTGGTGCTCTCTTCGATCTTATTGGTGGATTGCTCCGTGGTCTTCGAAGACGGGAACACCTTGGAGTCTTGCTCACGGCGGTCGTTGTGAACTCGCTCCGCCTCCGTCGACTTGGCAAAGGCTTTCTCGGTCTTCTCCGAAGGCAGAGCGTCCTTCGATGAGTAATCGTCGCCCTTCGAACCTGTCGGCGAGTCCTTCTCCTCCGCTATTCTGGGCAGCTGCGTGCTACCGCACGAGTTCGTCATGCTCACGTTCCCTAGGTTGATCGATATTGCGTGGGACAGCTTCGAGTAATCGGACTTCTGCTCGTTGGACACTTTCTTCTCGGTTTTCGGGTCGCCCGTGTCCTTGAAGCTGTCTCCGCTCTCGTCCGAGGCTTCCGAGTGCGAGGTTTGAGCGATCGTCACGCGAGGAGTCACCTTTACCACCGAGTTCGCCAACGGCGATATTGAGGTCTTGCTCTCCGCGGAGCGTGGGTGCAGCCTGTCTGGACTTAAAGCTCTTCTAAGGAGAGGAGACCCTGGCTCCGCGGACTTTGGACGTCCGTAGCTCTTCTTCTGGTTGTTCGGCGTTGACAAACAGACACCTGAAACCGAGGTTCCCCGTTAACAGTCTGGTCGCAAACACTCGACTGGACGTACGTATTGTTGCTTATTTTTAATCTTAACGCTTAAAGGCTGGCACTTCTCCATCGAAAACTTGAATTTTCTTTACGAAAAATGCACACCTTGAATATTTCCGTTATATAGATGAAGGCGTTTCGGAGATTTCGAGGTGACCTTGACTTGAAGAAATCAAGGTGACCTTGAAATCTCCGAAATGTCTTCACGCACGTTTCTAAAAGATCCGTTATACGTTATAGATACATTCACTCATACGAATCCTAATTTATAGTTCACCGCACCTGGACTATAGGACTGCGTAGTGTTGGAACTACCAGGCTGATGTCCCGTGGGGAACGCTAGTGGGCTTGGACTCCTGGTCGGACTGGCCGGAAGTGGTGACGGACTAGGAGTCCTGGCCAACGGAGACAACGGTATATGACCGACGGATTTCCGGCGATTCGGTGAGTGAATATTTTTCGCCGCTGTATGTAACTTGTGCTTCAAACCGTGAAGAGTGCTCGGCCTCTGATAATGCGACTGGTTCGAGATGGCCGCCAAGTTCGCGGCGGACGTGTTCGAGCCCGGTGACGATGAGTTCGGACTTGAACAAGAACTCGAGTTGCCCGTCGAATGGTAGGAGTCGGAGCTGACGCGGTTCGTTGGCGGCGATGGACTACAAACGGACTTTGTACAAGCTGCAAAATATGGCGAGGTCTCCTGAGTGCGCGCGAACGACTGGAACGACCGGCTCGGAGTCACCATGGACGGCGAACAGATTCCAGCGGCCATCTGTAAAACGGTGAGCAATTGTATTTTAACCGGGAATGGTTTGTCCGATTCTTGATGTTCCGTACAGGTATGCATTATGAAACTGAATGTCTTAGGTGAATCAGTGTTGTGTAAGACTTCTGAACGCGGTTAGTCAGAGAACGGAGAGGAAAAAGAACATTGAAAAGCTGCCGCGAGAGCGTATCAGAGCAACCGAAATTTTCGCTTGAACAGAAACGGCGAACTGAGTCTGATTGTCAGGCAAGATCACGATCAGGAAACGTTACGAAAAATCATACCATAAGTGGAGGTTTGCTGTCGCTGGATAGAATGGGTGCTGACAATGGACAACTGATAGTTAATGGCTGCAATAAAAAAAAACAAAAGTAACGCTTAACATAATCGGTGTATAAATCGCTTGTAAGTAGCCGCCAGTGCTTCAGCGTATTGTGCCGCGTCTAGTATTTGTGTGAAAGAAAAGAGAACGGAACGTACATAGAATATAATATTAATACATTGATCGTACTAGGCCACGAACACGTGTACGTTCACATTGAAAAAGTTTGTCACGACTACGTTCACAAAAGTGACAAAAAAAAAAAAAAAGGAAAAACCTTCTGTACCTGTTGCATCTCTACGCTAGCTCGTTTCGAACTAATTCGCTTAAATAGGGACGTTTTTCGTTTCTTATCGGAATGATCGCGCTTCTGTTTCCGTTGTTTGTACAGCGTTCGACGCGCCATTTTACTCTGGGCTAGGTCTCTTTTCCGTCCGCCAGTTTTGATGCTGGTGTTCTCCAACGGTGTGCTGCGTAGCGTCACGTGATCGCCGCCGCTCAACATCAACTGGAGAACTTGTATATGATATAAACCCTGTACCGGTTCACCGTTTATGTGAGTTATCAGGTCGCCCGGTCTCAAGCCAGCTTCGAACGCTGGGCTGGATTGATCGACCACCTGCAATTTGCAAAACGAATTCAATTATCTCCTCGGAATTTATCACATAGCGTGTAAAATGCAATAGACCCCGGCCTCACAAATGCTAGACAACAATTCCTTACCATAACCAGATGATGCATAGTGTAAAAATCGCTGTCCCCGTAATAGACTCTGATAGTGTGCACGGTAAAACCGAATCCGCATGGTCCCCTTCGAATGATGATGGGAGGTTTCAAGCTTGTAACAAGAGGACTTAATTCGCGACAAGGGGACGTGTCTCTCGAGGAAGCGGTGGACGATCCACCGGGAGATTCGATTGGTTGAGTATTTAAAGCCGCGTCGTCTGAAAAGTGAAAAATACGCGTAAGTTTGATTCGACATTGCGGTACAGCGATCGATGAGAAACAATTGCGATGGAATGCGTACAAGAGAAGTCGCTGGTAGGTATCACTAACGACAATCCACTAGTGGAGGCGGATTTGATCACAGATCGAGACTTCTGTTTCACCGATGGTATAATTGGCATCGCGTTGAACGACTCGAAGGAATCGGTACTAGAGTTATGCTTGCTGTCCTCGGTCGCGTCTCTGCTTGCAGCGACCAAGTCCAACCTGCAATCGAAATAATCAACTTTTACACGTCGTTTCTATCGTTTCCTTTTCTATTTATTGTGAAAGATGAATGAACCATGCACGCGGTAGAAGAAAGGAAAGAAATAATAATTTTTGGTGATGTTCAATGTATAAACGACTCACATGTGGTCATCATCAACGGATATACTGAACCTGGGCAGCTTGTCGCGGGAGTGCACGTGTCTCTTTCTCTGGATCTGCGGACTGATGTCCTCCGACTCTGTTTGGGAGGAGTCGGGCGTGCTCAGGTTGATCGACGCTCCTTCTATTTGCGTGTTCCTTATAACGGTCAACTGAGAGTCGCCGCTAGACATTTGAACGGAAGTGGAGAAGGACGCGTTCGATTTGTCTGCCTTGGGCGGAGTCTCCAGACACGTGCTACCTTTGACGAACGAGAACGGTCGGTTCTTCTCGAACGGGACCGGGTCGGTTAACTTGGACGCCGGCGCGACCATAGTGCCGGATCCTAGCGACAATTGAGCAACCGTGCGTTCCAACTCAGAACGGAATAATTGTTTCTTCGAGGCATCCGATTCTGGCTCCGGATTCAGTTGCGGTGGACGGGTTTGAGAGATCTTCCGCGATTGCGGAGAGTACGATGAAAATGATCCGAAGAGGGGAGAGTCGTCGGTGTCGTCGGTGTCGTCGCCGATGTCGTGATTGTATCTGTCCATACGAGCTGCAATGTCATCGTTTTCGTTACATCGCTGCTTCCAAAAAACAAAGAGTGACCCAAAAATTCCCTTGGTTTTGGAACTTTCTTTCGGTAACTCTTCGTAGACAAGAAGCGGAGCTAGAACTCACTATCGAAATAACTTGTATCCTCGTCGTTGACCAACTGTGGCACGAACTCAGCCTTTTGTCTGAGTAAACTGTTCCAGTTCACGCCATAGAAATACGGATGTTCTTTGACTTCATGCGACCCACCGGTTCCCAATCTGTCCCTAGGACTCTGTTGCAGTAGCGCTGTTATAATATCTTTCGCTTCCACCTGGACTGGCCAATCCTCGTCGTCGGGCCACTCGATATCGTCTACAAACACCGTCGAATTGTTTATTATTATCTGTATTTGCGTTATATAGAATTTTTCCAAAAACTCACCGTTAACCGTGTGAGCAAATAATTCTTCGGGCGTGTCACCGAAAAATGGAACACAGCCGATCAGAAATTCGTACAGGATAATGCCCATGGACCACCAGTCAACAGGTTTGCCGTAGCCCTGTCGCAGAATTACTTCCGGAGCGATATACTCGGGCGTACCGAACACTTGCTTATCTGAAAATTGTCTGGTATCCCTGTCTATGTACCCCTCGTAAAGATTCGTTGCCACTAAAAGAAAGAGGAATTTGTGGTAAATGCTTCGAACGAATCGTTGACCGCACTTGTGAACCACTTACAGGACATAAGACCCATTTTACTCAAACCGAAGTCTGTGAGTTTGATGTGACCGAGTGCGGTAATGAGTAAACTGAAATCGAAATTGAAGTATGTAAAACATTCGAATAATTGATAAACCGATTCATCCGGAATACATACTTGTCTGGCTTCAAGTCCCGATGGACGATACCGTAGCTGTGCAAGTACTCGACAGCCAACACGGTTTCCGCGAAATAAAACCTTGCCATATCCGGTGGCAGTGGACCGATGTTTTTCAAAAGGTTCGCGCAGTCTCCTCCTTCCACGTACTCCATCACCAAGCATAAATGTTTCTGCAATTGATTCGTTAGGATTATTCATCGAGAAATCCCGGTTTTCCAATCAAGCTACACACCTTAGTCTCGAAGCTGCAGTACATTGATACTACAAAAGGATTGTCTGTAAAGCTCATTATGTCTCTCTCGGCAAAAACCTGCTCCACTTGGTTGCGCAGCATCAGATTATTCTTGTTTATTTTCTTCATGGCGAACCTCTGCCGCGTGGTTTTCTCCTTGACCAAATAAACAGCGCCGTACGCGCCGTTGCTAATTAATTTTAATACTTCGTAATCGCTCTCGCACGGCACCCGCTGCGACTTCTCGTCGTCCTTATTCGGACTCGAAGTAATCTGCAAGTTGCTGTCGCTCGAGCTCGCCGAATCCTCTAATTTATTTAAATCTTCTTGAAGCTCGGATATCGGATCTCTATTCAGAGATAGCTTGGTAATAATGTACTGAGGTATATCTGTTTTAATTCCCGCATTTATCTTCGCTTGACCTTCGGCTTGCTCCAATAAATGGTAAAACTCTTCGGGATCGAACTCCAGACACTCCAACAGACGGGCTGGACGTGATATTACAAGCAGCAATTTTTTAATAAGCCCCGTTAATCTGGTCGCAGCTTCGAGTGACTTCTCTTTCGTTTCCATCAGCAGATGCTCCAAATTCTCGCTCATTTCATAAAAATATCTCGTTGTGATTAACTTCTCCTGAGATTTCTGCAAACAATCTCTCGCCATTTCGATCACTTGATGATGCACGAATCGTAGAATGGGCAAAGAGTCTTGCGTCATGTTCGCCATCACTTCGTACTCGTCCAGATCCTTGTTCTCGTTGATGAAGTTGGTCAAACGTTCTTCCATTTGCTGCGTTGCCTAACAGATTAAAGTGTATCGTTAAATATGCTTATTATACGGCCGAGTGTTGTCGTATCCTTCGTTGAAATTGTACCTTTGGAAATCGTTCTTTGTAAAGAGTGTTCATCATCACGATTTCACTATCCAATACTGGAGATCGGCTCGGACTACTGGAATTGACCAAACACGCCCGTTCGTTAAACAACGTTTAAATGTAAAAATGAATAGGTGTATTTAATGATCATGCATTTTCTTTGATATTTACCTTAAACTTCGAGAACGTGGTCTGTGTAAAGGCGATCTACGACCTTCCTCGTCAAGGCTGAGGGACACGCATCCCGGTATGCTGGAGATGCTGGAACCCGGGAATCCCGGGTGCGTCGAGGAAGGTGTGCCAGGTTTGGAGAAATGGCAAGAAAGCATACGTAACTCGTCCTTGGTCGGAACATTTGGAAGTTGATGCAAGCGTTCTTGACTCGAGTATCGTGACTAATTAAGTACATAATGATTTTGTAGATAATCGTCGGCGCTTTTGTGCATACTAATTAAACGTGTGCGAGAACCGGAAAACGTTAGGTCGGGACGTAACGAAAATTTTATTTCAGATTGGGACGGATTCTCGAATCTATCGGGATTAATTTTCTGGTTCTCGCACACCTCTAATACCAATCTGTTAATGAATGACTAACCGAGACATTGCTGGAGCCAGGTGTCGTTCCATATCCACTCGACGGCAGACTAGCAACTGACCATCGTCTGCCATCACCGGTCCCTGTGCCGCCTCCTCCCATCCTTAATCATTGTGCACACTTTAATCTAATGTTTACGTAACGAACGAACCGACACAAATAATTCTATGTTAACAGAACTAACACATGGACAATAATAACTTGACTATCACGCGAGAAAGGATCTTACAGCCACGTTCTTCGGTTCTTTTGATAAATTAGACAGCTTAATTTCTGCATCGGCATTTCGCGTTTTTTCTTTACTATTAATAATGTATTAAAAATATAATGCTCGCAAATGGCGACACCTACTTACATAGGCGACCGGACCAGATATAAACAGACTAAAAGTAGGCACAAAGTAGATACCTTTTAATTGGAGCAAAAGCAAAATGTGGACTGGATGACATCCTAGGACTCTCTAGGGGACTGCCTACAATCGGGACGAATGCTATATTGGGAAACAAGCAGTAAAAGAAATTAATCATCTATTGCTGTCGAAAGACATAAACAATATAAAACATACGCCTCTAGGTGGATGAAAATGAATTCTCATTGGGACACTGTTTCAGGATATAGTTGTTTAGATGTTCTAGATCTAACACACTTACAAATAAACTGATCGCGTTTAATTGTTGCAAACTGTAACAGCTGCTTTACATGAGCATAGACACATAAAAATGTATATTTGTGTGTGTATGTACAAATATATATGTATATATATAAATTTCAAATCTTGAGTAAAGTAGTGCCAGAACACTTATATAATATGATTACTAAACAAATGGTACTCATAGTCACTCATAACCGAGTAGCATGTATTTATAATAATTTAGTCACTCCTGTAAATATACTTTTAATATATTTGCTGAGGAAGTGTGTAATGTTCAGTGGATGAAATTCAAGTTAAAAGTTTCAAGAACAAAATAGAATCTGTGTCACTGATGTTTACATACCTGATAGCGGTGAATGACATCTTGGTAAGGTAGGAGATGTTGTTGCAATGAAAGATTTACGATGAGCCGCTTTGGCAGCCCGCCTAGGAATGTTAAAATCACGCTGTAAAGGAAAAAATCCATGTAGATCTGTATATGTTTCACCGGGCAGTAAGAATTTCAATTATCGATTAATAATGTTAAACGGCTAACCACATGAACAGACAAAGAAGGTGCAGATTTCCCAATAGCAGAGTTCCTCATTCGAACCAAATTCGACAGTTCTCCGCTCACTGAAAACATTTCACGGTTAAGAATCACAAAAAAAGGTAAACGTTTAGTCACAAAACATTGATTTACAAACCGGGTCGAGCCGGAGCCTCTTTGCTCTCCACTTTGGGCGGCATCGGACGCTTTTGCACGTCCGCCTCGGTGTTGCCAGCCGATTCCTCGCTTTCAGCCTGATCGAACACAAGGACCCTGGCAGAATTGCCATGGGACCGAAGACGGGGTCTGCTCGGTCTGTTTCTGTTTTGATCCATGATTCTCCCGCAGTTAGTATTCCACCCGACAATATTTTTGTTATCTAAACCAGATATTTGTCAAATGTAGGATAAAATCGTTAAATTGTTACCCCTCGGACAGTGAATGATCGAGGACAACACTTCTACCACACAAAGGATAAAAAGAATAAACAAACGTGACAACAGTGTGAAAAATGAGCCTGTATTCGTCGTGCGAGGGTTAAAAAATGTCCCCGCGAAGATGGGAATCTTGTCAATACCTGACTCGAGCCGTTTTATTCGCGGGTCCGAACGGTGAATAAAAGGCGAGTCCGATCGGCAAGACCGTCGACGTATTCACAGTCCATTCTTTCGCGTGCAGGTTCGATCGTCACGGAGGAGACCGATATTGGAAAATCGACGGGGGGCATTCGTGACCGTGGTCCTCGGAGGCTGAAAACCGCCGCGGCGAGCCGTAGTTCTCGTTGACGGTGGTGTTCTGTAAAAATTGGTGGAGTACATGAGAATCAAATAGAAACGGAACAAGAAAAAGAAAAATAAAAAGAAGAAGACAGAAGAGAGGAAGGCGGGATCGGTCGATCGAAAGGGCCGAGAGAGGTGTACATAGGCGATTCGTTAGTGAATATGCGTATTCCCCGTACCTGTTCGAACGGAGGGGAAAGACGGACGAGGGTCCCGCGGGAAGACAGAACCGGGTGGCACGATTTCGACGTCTGTCGTGAGAAACGAGAGGAGCGAAACACACGCGAGAAACACTCGGCGGCCACCGTACCACCGTGGATACGAGAGCAGAACGGAGCGGAGCCGAAAGCGGGAGGCGAAGAATGATGAGAGATGCGCGATTTACCGGGCACAACGAGCATGTCCTCTGCGGACAACCGCGGCCCGGGAACGTGCAGGTGTCCTGCTCCCGGGGACTAGACTCGCATTTTTCTCGTCAACCGAACAGAATTAATTACGAAACACGGACCAACCATGGCTGCTCTGACTCATGATGGACATACATACACTCGAGCCGCGCACGAACCTCTCACACAATGA
Organism: Halictus rubicundus; assembly: GCF_050948215.1. Taxonomy (NCBI): domain Eukaryota; kingdom Metazoa; phylum Arthropoda; class Insecta; order Hymenoptera; family Halictidae; genus Halictus; species Halictus rubicundus. The sequence goes on from NC_135165.1 coordinate 2,298,642, forward strand.
CAGAACACACCGTAGCCGTAGCCGGACCGCGTGCACACACACACACACGCGCGCGAACACGCACGCGCAAAACCGACGATCGTGCATGAAAACGCGCACAAATACACGTATCCTTGGCCGCGCCGCGAGCTGCAACCGACGCGACCGAGAATACAACGCACGAACCCATGTTTTACAGGATGCTCGCAATAAGGGGACCATCGGTTTCCAGCAACGAATTCGATTGATCCATTGTTTTTATTTGAATAAAGAGAACATTCGTATCTTATGTCATAAATCATTTTCAATGTATTGCTTAACGCGTCTAATAGTTCATGGCTCTTGTATAGGTCGACCCGAGAGAAATCCCCTCGATGGTACACACTTTGGAACGCACGTCAAAATCGGCCAGCTTTTTGAACCATCTCAATTTGTAGCTGGAGATAGTTTCTAGTGCAGGCTGGTCTCGACATCATCCAGAAAACTCATCCAATGGCATACAAATGCTTGAATTCCACGACACGCGCATCGTCAATTTTTGGCCTACTTCTATCGCTTATATTTCTAAATATCTGCATAATCTCGTCAGCTCATGACCAGACGGCACTAGATTGAACCTTCCTCTTTCGAATGAGCCCTTTATCACCGACAAAATATTCTTATTTAATAACTAGACATTTTCATGGAAAAATACTGAACAGAAAAAGAAAAGACACTTCTGAAGTTTAACACTAGGTTTACTTATATTTCCTTATAAAAATAACACGAATACATCTGTCAAAATCTGTAGTCATTTTTTTAGTAATATATACCTAGAGAAATCAATTTGTTAAGTAATTCCTCATGGATCCATGTTTGCAATATCAATATTCGTGAATTACAAATATTAGAATCCGTCATTTTGACGGGTCCCGTAAATCTAGTGTTAAAGTCAGGTGTACGTATACGCTTCCGGTTCTGTATTTTCAAAACTAGATGTGTTGAAAACATTTTGTATTTTATTTTCGAGAGTTGAAACGAAAATTTTCGTGATTTCGCGGTACTGTAACCCCTTGTTATACTCCAGAGAATATTCCTAAACTAAATCGATTGTACGCACGAATGGAAGCTTATATGTTCGAGTTTGTAGGTTTGCTAGGACTGTTGAAGGTTTCATAAAAAATATTTTGTACGCGGTGAAGAATCGATGTGTCGTTTGAAATCATTATTCGTTGCCAGCTCTCTGCTTGCCGTATTGGTGCAGTTCCTAGAAACCTCACCATTGTTACATCCAATGTCCGATCGAACCATTCCGATTTAAGCTTCAACGCATTTCCTGTGACTCTCGATATAAATTCGATTGGATTATTTAGAAAAGAACAGGCGCATGAAATGTTAAGTAACGTTTCAACTCAGTATATATATGTACATATGTAACATGTTTTGTAACCTATTTGGTTGTTTGCTGGTTAATAGCTCTTCCTGTTTTGAAGTAACTGTATATTTTGATCAACTGATGTGGGAATAAATCTTTTCATATTTTGATGCATTGTCACGCGATGTCGTATGAATAATAGGTGCGCAGTTATTTTCAAAGAAGCGCCTAAAAATACTGACCGACAGGGAAATATACATAGACAAAAAAGCGATGCGGCTGCCTTTGACATATGTCAGCTGATACATCAACACAGGTTCTAATACCTTTACGAAAAACATTCGACGTCGAATCACAGTCACGATTTTTTTTTCTTTCCGTACAGATACAACGTATTTTTTACGTTTCCATGCGTATCCAGCGTGCATACAGTTTTTAGTAATGCACGATACGAGGTAAGTGAAGATACAAACAAATTCTATTGTGTAACCCTAATTGTGATCAAACTGAAATTCTATTCTTTCCAACAGTTCCAATTGCCTTGCTACCAAATAATGAGAGATTTGTACAGGTTTGCGTGAAATTATTGTGAGAGAAATGTGAGTATATATAAATCTTATATATTTACAATGTATATATATGACTATTTAATACTTCAACTATTTTGAACAGCCTATTGCACAGTTTTAGTATTCCTGGTCTTTACATGGAACGAATGGATACGGCTTTAAACTCTAACTCGAGCAATGAAAAGTTCCAATATACACCTGTAACATCCTTGGGCAACCAGACGATACGAGTACGACCCGTCTGGCTACATCTTATAACAATATTCTTCACTAAACGAATGTTTCACACCGCACTAAAATATGGTATAGCAGGAAGCATAATGTTTCAGTACACGAAATTGGGATTTTGCTTGTTGATATTATCAGCGTTTGTAAATCATGTTTAAGTAAGTTGAGAGTTGTATAAGTTGAATGAATATTTACTAAAAACCAATGATATTTTAATATAGTTGTTTTCGATTATAGAACTAAAATGATTGTTTCCTTGGGACTGTTACAATAACTATTTGATGTAAAGATAATTGCTTGTATGAAAGAAATATATAAATATGTTATATTCTATACGGATGATGTATCTTAAACGCCTCCAGCATGTTACCTTCGCAACCATAATCTGCAACACAAGAAATCTTTCGAGTGGAATTTTCCCCGGTGTACCAATCCCTCAATTGAAAGAGCCAGCGCGAAGATGGCAACATTCAAAGCTCCAGAGAGCAAATTTTCATACCACGCAAACTTTACATTTGTCAGCTATAGGCATAATGATGGCATGTTCCACTATTCAGTTTGGTTCTGTGATTGGTGGGATTTATGGGAGACGTTGGTGGTTATCCTTAACTCCAGAGGCACAAGAGGAATACAGAAGATGGTACCAGGAAAGAAGAAACATATTTTATGGTAGATAATTTAGAATCTGTCACTATAATTTAATCGATATCAAAATTATTTAATATTTGTCTTTCTAGGTTCATTGGGTGCTTTTTATTTAACTTTATTAACTTATTACTTAACACATTTAGAAAAAGATCCAATAGAGAAACGGCGACGTTTTATAATTTTTAATAAAGATGAACAAGCTGTACTTGGACATACTATTTTTACAGCAGTATGTAATCAGACATAATATCTCAAATACCTAATCAAAACGATTTTATGTAACAATCAATTTATATAGTTATTAGAGAAGTATAAGAATGATTTGATACCAGCAAGCGATCCTATGTATGCAAGGCTTAAAAGAGTCATAAATAATATAGGAAGATCTAATAAAAAAATCTTTGAACATACAGAATGGACTGTCAATGTAGTGAATGTACCACTTCCTAATGCTATGGTTTTTTCGGTATATCATTATTCCTATAAAGAATCCAAGTTTTGTTATACATAAATTTAATATACCATTTTTAATGTTTTAGGGTGGAAATGTTTTTGTGTTTTCTGGTATATTCGATGTAATTCAGAACGACGATCAACTAACGTTTATATTGGCTCATGAAATGTCGCACGTTTTGCTCTTACATATGGCAAGATATTTTCATTAGAAGACATAATTATAATTTAAATCTTTGGAGGAATATATTTAAAGCACATTTAATTCTAGGCAGAACTATTTTCCCACAAGATGCTAGAAGAAATTACGTATGCTGTACCTCTGTTTCTCATTTGGCTAATTTTTTCAAAATGGATAGCACTGATGCTTCACCTAGGAAGTATTTCTCTTCATAACATTCTTGTTACCTATCCATACAAAAGGCGACTAGAAACTGAAGCTGACAAAGTGGGATTTCAATTATCTGCAAAAGTATGCGATGTTTTTCTAAGATATCCTACAAATATTGTCTGCATAATTCGTTACACTGCTTTGTATGTTTCCAGACTTGTATCGACTTAAGGGAAGTTTTACTCTTCTGGGAGCTTATGGACAAATATGATGAACTTACAAAGGTAAAGGACTATGTGATACCTGCTTTAATGACTCATCCTGATCACGCCAGTAGACAACGGAAGCTCACTCGTCAATTACCAGAAGCTTTGAAATTGCGAGATCAAGCTGAGGTAACGATTCTTGTTTTTTTCTAAACACTAAGAAATAAAAAATGCATTCCATTTCAATCGATTTCAGTGTCCTGATTTGCCACTAACGGATCCACGGAAGAAACTGCCCCATTACTTAAAAGATCTCGAAGAACGCTACCGTCGCCAGCAAGGAATTTCAGTGTATTTCTAGATAGATCTTCGACGTATACATTAATAGAAAAAACGAAAAAAAAAAAAAATAAAAGTTCATCCCTATGGTTCAGTTGTATATTTGTAATGCCAGGATGTGGCTGATAAGATGAATAATTTGTTAGTCACCGTTGAACAATGCTATATAGATAATTTCTCATGACGTCGGCTTTATCGCCTGTCTTCCTACTCGTTCAGTGAAAATATGCGATATTATGATTCTTTGTAAGGAGGAGCGTAAGCATTTCACATCGCAGTCAAAGATCGCAGTCGAAGATCGCAGGATGAAGCCGATCCTCCTCTTGTTCGTTACGCTAGTGTGCGGATACAACGTAGACACAGATTTTTTGTACGGGTTTTACATTCCTGACATGTACTTGGGTTACACAGTCTATTTGTACAACGACTATGTCAACCATGAATCATGGTAACATCCATTGTCTCATCGTTTTCGTAAAATACTTATCTGAACTATATTTTTAATTTTGTATGATATAATGCTACTATGGAAGGTTGTTGATCGGTGCACCGAAGGGAAATTATTTTTTGCCTACCAGCCAAAACTTTTGGCAACCAAGCGAACATGGAATCGTTTATAGCTGTGATCTAACAAATGGAAGATGTATGAGAACAAAGCCCAAGGAAACTGGGGATGAAAAGGGATACATAACTCAGCTTGATATGAATATACTCATTAAAAAGCAGAGGGGCTGGTTTGGGAGTGCCATGTCGATAGACAGATCAAATGGAGTATTAACAGTAAGATTATACTTACACGCTTTATAGCGTGTTTTCAATGGAAGGAATAATTCATTAATTTCAGGTATGTGCACCATGGACTGTCGTAAGTATTTTAATTCCCTTTAGCAATGACTCTTTGGATACCCTGCACGGAATGTGTTACAGTGGAAAGATTGGTTCAACTGTACTCTCCATTGAGTATGAAAATCTTGAATTTCATAGTTGAGTATTCCAGATTATTGACAAGTACCGGTATGTGTGTATAATGCAGCAAATAACCGGTTCTTATCTATTGATTAGATTTTCAATCGCGGATTTGGTACAACCCATTGTGTGGGTTCTCCATTCACTATGCTTCAGTAGCGGTATGTATATGAAATGTAATATACATGAGAAGAAATGCATGAAAACAATTTTGAATCACTTTTAGCAAGGTGAAGGCAAGAAACAGAAAGAGACACCTCGTATTGTAGGAAAGCCTGTACATGAAATGTATGGCAGTGTAGAAATAATGCAGAATAACAAAAGGCTGGCAATCGAATTACCATCGAGTGACGAGTTATCTCAATTTGGTAAGGTTCCTTCTTGTTTTGAGTTTGTACATTTCTTTTCTTGAGCAAACAATTACATAACAGCACATTTCAGGGTATAGCGTTGAGTCTGGCTATTTCTTTAAAAAGGGTCAGTTACTTTATGTCGGTGGTGCGCCTGGCTGGCATTATGTAGGGCAAGTAAGTTAAGATAGATTCAATTCCTATGACATCTTTTATATGAATCGTTTTATCAGGTAGCAATAATTGATGTAACAGCGAACTCGTCCATCGTGGCCAAGCTACAAGGTAGCAGTATTGGTGAGTTTTTTGGAGCAAGCTTAGCTGTGGGTGACATAAACAATGACAGCTTGGATGACCTTATTGTTGGAGCACCCTACTGGGGACAAGATAATGGCAAAGTGTATTGCTACTTTGGCAGCTCCAAGGTAAGAATTACATATGTTGCGTAACGTAAGGTATTCAATTTTCATTTTGGACTTACCCTTTTTCGTTCTCGTATAAAGGGCCAATTTGAAGAGGCAATATCCCTCGAAGGAACTGTGGAAGGAGGTCATTTTGGGTACGCGGTATCCAGCGGTGACATAGATGCCGATGGATTTGACGGTGAGCTTTTGTGGATGGTTTAAACATGATCTCAGTACTAGTTTTCACCGCAATTTTTTTACTGTTTCGTAGATATCATTGTGGGGGCACCTTGGGAAAAATCTGGAGTGGTTTACATATACAACGGTGGTTCAGATCTAGAAAAACAGAAGCTGCAACCGTCACAACGAATTATATGGCATGATAAACACAAAATTGAGAGATATGGGTTCTCGACGTCAAAGCCGGTTGACATTGATGGGAACGGGTTTGTATCACTTATTTCTTGTCGATAGTGTACCATTTACAAAGCATAAATTATTGATTTGTACCTACGTAGATATTTGGACATTCCAATAGGAGCATACAAATCGGGCCATGCTTGTGTGCTTCGTAGTAAACCAGTCGTCAAAACGGAACTTGTAATTCGTGTTGTGCCGAATGTTTTAGAACGAGATGCTAAACACTTTTCAATTGAAGTATGCTCACAGTATAGTGGACATAACATAGAAAGTTTACAAGGCAAGTATAGAATTAATATCATTTAATTATGATCTAATGAATTATATAATTAATTTGCAGGTGTAGTATCTAATATCACGGTTACTATAGATGAACAGTACAAGCGAACCAACGAAACATTTTTACAATTCAAGTCTACCGATCTTTTGGTCCCGTGCTTTACGGCTCAAGTCAACGTCTCGGTAATAATTTATTTCTGTGCCGTTGTTTTACACCAGTTTGATTGTATTTTCATTCGAGATCTTTTACAGAAGAACATAAGAGATTTTATCGAGCCAATCTCTATTCTTGCAAGGCACGATTTCGTAAACAGTACATCTGAAGAATTCTGCAAATTCTGCCCTGTGGAAAGAAGAAATAATAAATTGAATGTTGCTCAAACCTTTCTCCCTTTTAACATTGGCTGCGGGACAGACACAGTTTGTACCTCTAACATGTCCGCCACAGCAAAGTTTTACAGTGTTCGGTAGGTATTAGACAATTGATTGTCGTATTCCTATCTTTGTTAGACTATATAAACTGTTTTTTTTTTCTAGCGACAATAATACGTGGGCGATCGGTTCGACCGATGTAAACTTAGAAGTCAACTTGAAAAATCACGGAGAACCGGCTTATCTCGCTATGCTCCAGTTCACTATACCAAACGGGATAGTGCTGCGTAGCATTTTACCTTCTTGTCAAGAAGACACTTCTAAAACGAATTTATTAGTAGCCTGTGAAGTGGGTAACCCTCTATGGAAAGGGGAAGAAAAGAATATCACTTTAGATCTTGACATGAAAAATGTAATTTATGACTCGATACACGATCACAAGTTAAATTTTTCCATAACATTTACAACCCGCAGTAGAAACGTAGGGATACAAAATATAACGGAAACTCTTAGCTTAATCAATGAAGTTTCTTTATGTTTGAACGGGTTAGTAACACTTATAGTATTCTTTCTATTGAACATAGTATTTGACATCAAACTTTTATCCTTTAGGAAAGCAAATGCAGAAACGTATTACTTGTCCACTATTAAGGATGCTGCTTCAAACATCAGTTTCCAACACACTTACCAAGTATACAAACTCGGCGCAACGCCTATAGAAACCGCTCAACTCGTTATTAAAGTACCAGTAGCTATTAATGGCTCGGATCCTCTGATTCACATATATAAACCCCAGGTACGATATAGCGAATTGTTTTCCAAATAATACAAACGGTTAATGAATACATTTTCAGATATATGTATTGGGACAACTGTTTGAATGTTCCTCGGAAGACAGTTTCCTAGATAATGAACTCCCCGATGTGAGAAGAGAACCGCCAATGGATAAACTTAATATGTATAATGTAACGAACAAAATGGAACAGATCGATAACTTGAAAATTAAAAGAAGTACGAACGAAGCGAGTTTCGAGCTTTATGATACAAGGTATAACGAAATACTGCAATTTGCGAAGGAAAGCATTATTAGCGACCTTCTGTATATGAATTGTTCAACTCTTGACGTGTATTGTACAACTATCGTATGCAACTTGAACGCATTAAAGACATTGCAAGACATCGGGAAAGTGTCGATCAATGTTGTCTTAAATGTCGAAAAACTTAAAGGTATCATTTGTATTGTATGTACCCTAGTTTTGAAAAAACTTCGGTATTCAATGTCTTTTTTAAAACATGTTTAGATGCCCTCGCAAACGACAAAGCTGCTTTGAAGTTTGGCACTGAAGCCACTGTAGAAATACTAAAACCAGCTGTGAGGGTTCCCGTTAATGGAACGAAGTATGTTTTACAGAATGTCGAATAAACTCAGTGCATTGAATGCGCTTATAAATAATATCTTTGTAGATCTACAATGGAGCTTGTAACAATGTTTTACAACACTCCGAAAAGAGCGGAATTGCAATTGTGGATAGTTATAGCTTCTGTGTCAGTGGGGGTATTATTACTAATTATCGTCATTGCGGTTTTAAGTATGGTATAATATTTTTTTTTATTTTTCGTATATTATCACAATATATTGTAATTAATACTAATACTATTTTCTACAATTACAGTTGGGTTTCTTTAAGAGAAAAGGCAAACAAACGAACAATGAAGTAAGTACAGCATAATATTTTACATATATAAAATATAACTTATACATATATTATATCATCTTTAGATCCCGGAAGAAACAAGTTAAGTGCTGCTATAATTAAACCGACAACCAATGACATTCAGAGAATACATTTAAAAAAAAGAGGGTAAGTTCGTGTTAAACTGTTTTAATGTTCATCTAATAAAAAATACGTACTTAATATGGTCTGTTTCTTATTTACATTATATGTATATTAAATGTTCTCTACGAAAAACCCAAATTTATGTCTGCAAAGATTTATTCTATAGTTAATCACTTGTTATATATTTACAGTTTCCATTACGTTCGAACATTCCTCTTTTTACCCGACGAAACTAGGTAAAAACTGCGAAAACGTATCTTAACATGTACACGGAGTGACTTGAATTACAATTCTTTCAAAGTGATCGAAAATACAGTACTCGCGGTCGACCATTTTCCTAGAAGATTTTACAATCGAACGAATAAATTAAGTAAAAAAAGATTTTGTTTGCATGGGAGCAATGGTTTCACGAATTATACGCCGAAAATGGATTGGTTCAAGGTCGATGCGAATTGGTACAAAGTGTGAACATAAACTATTCTCTCGGATGACCGTATTCATATAGTCTGCGTTTCTCAGCGTTCAAGCAGGCTAAAAATATGACGAGTTTGATGACATATCTTGCCAAAATCACGTAGGTCCACAGTCCCTGTATATTATGTACATTCCGTATTTGATTCATTAAGTCTGTCGATATTATCCAACTTGTCTCTGTAGCAGAGACAGAATAAAACGGCAGTCATTGCGTTCTGTTTGACCAGCGCATACTGCCGTGCAGAAATTGATTTCTGGATTCAGGAGCAGCTCATGCATAAAGCTCGAGTCAGAATTCATTCTGTTCGATGCTAATCGTTGGTCCATCTATTCGTATCATGATAGAGGGCAAATTTGTATCCTATTCGTCGTAGCGCATCGACTGCGTTGCGACAGACTACAAACAGGAAGGGGGATGATAACAGACTTATGACGCTTGCTTTCAGCACACGTCTTTTCGCCAAGGGTCCCATACATCTCATTAGGACTACTCTGTTTTCCCATTTGGTTATTGCTTTCCTCATCACAGTAAAATACTGTGACGAACTAGGCAGTTTTCCCAAAGGCAGTTCATGAACAATTCCAGTGATTGAGCGACAACTGCTTTCTTCCTTGATATGACGAGAGTCCATTTTGTCTCCCGTTAAGTTCGTTTTATAACCCACCGACGCCGATGAATGATTTATATTCACACGCTGCACCTGCATGATGTCTTTAGACATTTCGAAAGTGTAACATATTAGGGGCAGAATGATGGTGAATGATTAACATTACATTTTTATGTACATACAATTGTAGTGTTCTGTGAAAAGCTAACGCAGCGTATCAATATATATATTTGTTTTTTTTTTTTTAAATTGTCCGAAGCTGGTCGCCATGGTTTCATTATCTTGCATATAAAGGAATAATTTTAATATTAATTGATAAAGTTAGAAAAGGATCTACGTTTACTGTAGATTTTTTTTTAGCACACTTACTAGGAAACCTGAGCAATGCGTAATTGCAACAAATGGGGTCGACCAGCATCGTACAAATTCAATTCGTTTTTTTTCCTTTTCTAGCACTGCGTTGTACTTGACAGAGTTTGATGTAAACTAATGTGTATTGTGCACATAATGATGCTTATTTTATCTAAGATATCACAATCAGAATTTCTGTACATCGAATGGGGACACACAATCATACTTAAATAATATTTAACAGCTAATTTGAATCGACTTAGGACAAACGATGTTAATGTATATTCTAAAATCGGACAGGTGCGTTACTATGCGAAGTGCATTGATTATTCCGAAAAATAAACATCATTATGTTTGTAGAACGTAATTAAAATAAGTAGTATGTAAGTTCTAAGTATCACTTGCGCGGCACAAGTGTCGAATTGAACAGGTTTGATTCTCATACGTAAAGCAAAACAATTATTCGAAGATAATATACGAAATGATTTATACGTGATTCGAACGAACAGATTCGTGTAATCAGCTTCGAGTGACCTTTCAGTTAATCCGAATGGTTCATTGTACAAAAATGAAACTAGAAAAAAGAAAGATAAAGATTCCCTCTTTAAAGAATTTTTTAATCTACGAACCACTGCTAAACTTCATTCTCATTTGGGTACGTATCATGAGCTGAATGAAGAACAATCGCCGTTGAGGAACGTAAACGTTACACATTCATATTTAACTAGAAAAATATCAAACACTCGTTTATCCCATTCAGTTAAAGCAAAAAGAAGCGTGTAAACACACGCGCTGCCTCGTAGTATAGAAAACACTTTTTGCGTTCCTCGTTTCCGGATGCACAAGCTTCTTTTGCTTTACCGTGAACAGATATTGCTAGCGGCAAATGAAGATCTTGGGTAATCAAATCGAATGAGAAACATAATTTCATATAACGCGATAGATGACGCGAACAACACCCAATACCTTCGATTCCTCGTTCAGCACATCATATAGAAGTACCAAGTACCACGTACAAAAAACGCATGCATCGATAAAATAACAAGTATTATAAGAAAACATCTTCCAGACGGTATACTTATTTGTTAAATGCTTCCGATGGGATCTGCCCTCGTTTGAAGAACTCCTGGAACGCTGAGAGCGCGTTGTCGTAATTCCATTGTACTTCCTCGAGACACTTCAGACTCCATTCTATATTCATGTTTGTCTGTTGACTGAGCGTCGCGGTCATTTGTTGTTTTACTTCTTCAGACAATTGCGGTGGCACTGGCTTCAAGGGGGTACTGCTCGATGATGATGCTGCTTGCTGCGTTGGACTCGATACCTGGGATGTCATCTGAGTGTTCAGGTTTTTCGTTTGAGCGGCCGTGGGACTACTGATATGTAATTGTTCATTTCGAATACAGTAACCAGTCCCTTCAGGTACTATTACGAACGTTCTATTAAAGTGACGAAGAAGCTGGTCCTTTTTGTCCAGTTCTTTAAAAAGACCCGTGACTGTGATCAACATCATCACTTCCTGCAATTAGATTTGGATAAACATGAGCGTGTATCAGGTGTATTCTTTCTAAAAACGAATCATAACAAGAGAAGATCTTACTGTCACTAGGCTAATGTCCATCGTAAATGTGTTTATATAGTGCATAGTTTGTGGCATTTCCGAAATAAACGAGACCACGGATAATCTTCCTTGCTTCAACAATTTGTGTCTCTTGTTCGTATCATTCACTCTGTACAAGTTTCTGTTTTCCATAAGGTATCCACTTAATCTAGGTGAGCGAAGTTGTTAGTATCGTGGAATATTTTAAGTGAAGAACATATCGCCCATTCAACTTACTTGTTACTATTCTGAGTATAAGTCGCGGTCATGCTAAAAGACGCGTGCTCGTCATACGCGTCTAACAACGGTTGACGGTTCTCGCTATCGAATATAAGAAAGTATTGTTGCAGAAATTGGCTAGCAATTTCTTGCGCTTTCGCGTTCGCAACGAACATTCTCCGAGAGGGCGGCAACTTATTTCCGTCGTCCGCTACGTCGAACAGGATTGGTTTTGGGAGATCCATACCATCCTTTTAATGTAATAAGAATAATTACGTATGTTTTGTTAATAGTATTAATCGTGAATAGAGTTTGATAATGACTTACCAGCCGTAAAAGTTTGGGGAACCGTCTCCGCACGTCGCTAATGTCGGGAAAGAAAAGCCAGAAGCCCGGAAGCTCCAAGTTAGTCGGAATAACAGAAATATTTGCCTTAGTATTGAAGGATACAATGTAGAAGAAAATACACAGACCGTTTAGAACATTCCAGGGACAATTGTTCTCTACTAATAAATTCCTGCTACTAAATTTTAAGCACATTAGACGACAAATTAAAACTAAATCAGTTCAAATACACGAGGCAGTTCTGTTAAGCTGCCCGTAGCTTTGTTGAGAATGTTTCAACATTTTATCAGAATGTAGTAAACATTTCTGGTGTGTTAGTAGCATCAGGAAACTATCCACCTGGAGAATTCTTTTATCAAGAGAAGAGAGATCATATTAAAACCATACATTACCTAATGTATTCGCTTTGTCGAGTTTTATACTTGTTGCAGACGGGATTTCCAGTTAGCTTCAATTCCTCCAGCTTTAAATCTTTGATATGATCTATTTGCTTAATGTCTTTTACCTGGAAGTATTAAGTCTACAATATTTCATGCGTCGCAACACAAACGACAAAAATTATTTTACAATGACTGACCCAATTGTCTCCAATGTATAGTATCTTCAATTTTGAGAACTTTTTACTCAAAACATTTAATTTTTCCAATGTATGCAATCGGGTTCCGTCTAAATTCAGTGCTTCCAGATTTGGTATGTGTTCCGATGCGATGTCAATTACAGTTTTCAACAGGATAGGCCGAGATAGAGAACAGAAATAGTGGTCAGCAAGATCTATAACGAAAAATCATGTTTGGTTAATATTTTTAATACAATACGAAATGTATTAAATCCGAAAATATACCAACCTGGGTCTCTATGGAATTTTGATAAATCTAATGCATTTGTTTCGCTCACATAACGTTTAGACATTACTTGTTTCAGTCTATCTTTCAGTTTATTATCAATTTCACAATATGGAAGTAAAATTTGAAAAATCTTCACTTGCAGTTTAAACCCATCTGTAGTAGTGATCTTCTGATGACAATTACTCAGTGCCATTGCTTCTTTGTCATCGTCCACGTAAAAGCTTGCATCATTTGCAGAAACTTTATACTATCAATAAGCATGAGAATACGGTTAAAAACTATATTATTTTATCAATCGCATGATGCAGTCAAAATTATTTACCATTATTGGAACAAAAGTTTCTGGTGCCATATAGCTAAGAAGATTATTTAATATATATTCCTTATCGTACTTGTGTCCATACGGTATCTATCATTTAAAAGACAAGGGATATCGTATTATATTATTTTAGGGTTTTCACACACCTCTAATAATCATTAACATTTCCAATTTCACTTACAAGAATCTTGTAACAAGGATCCCCAGGAAGATTAATCCTAATTCTATTAGCCATCTTCCCTCCCCTGAATCCTCTCATGGGTAAGGGACTGACTCTTCCACGTTGAGAATTAAATTCTCTTCCTCCTCTCATAACGACTTGTCTGTTGTTGTTATTAGAACTCGCTGCCATCTGAACATCATCATCTAAGCATGCTAACAGCACGCTCTTACTTAATTCATTATTGGGCGGTCTTTGTGTTTTGAAAGACACTCTGGGTCTATTTCCAATGTGGAAGTGGAAAGAACTATTGTTTCTTGGTACACGATCATCATGTCCTATATACAAAACAAAAGTTAGAAATCTGTCTCTCTGAAAATTGCACCGGCAATTTCACTTATGAACCACGTTATCTCGAATAACATAGTTTCATAATTTTTTGTTTCAGTTTTGTTATTTAAGAGAGAGTTATTAAGCTTCTTTTAAATATAGCATTTCCAGAGTGGGTAAAGTGTTTCTTTTTTCGAAATTGTGGATATTGAAGCACTTTTACTTTGAAAAAACAGTCGTTGTACTATGAAAAAGCCAAATATTAACAACGTGATGCAAACGAGTCGAACATGTATCTACAGCACAATATCCACGAAGAAGTAGGCCATAACAAAAGCAAGATGCAGCAATAGAAAGATTTACCGAAATAGTGTTTCTCGTCTGAATTTCCGGATCTTCTGTTGCGACCGCCCCAAGAGTTTTTATGGAATCTGGACATCTTTAAGTTGTGCGAGGTACGATCATAGGCGAGACATGAAGATCACCAATTTTTTGAAGGTTAAGCAACAACAAGCTTTTTACGCACTTCGTTGGCTTTGGCTAGCTTTGCCTGTGACACCTCACGCGCTCGCCACCAGATGGATAATTACGCGCTTCCTTTCCTCCTCCTGTCTTTTCCTTATTTACAGCTGCCAAAGCTCTCACTGGTCAGCAATTAAACCAACGTCGACGTGAATTTGCTTACCACCTTAACTCTTTGACGTAACTTCTCCGTGTTCACCACCACTCGCTTTGATGAAACAGGAAAATTCTCGTTGGACAAAACGTGATCTCCGCCTTCCGTGGGGGAAACCAAGAGAAGATGGCGGATTGTGTAAAGAAGACGCGCTGAGCTTTGTTGGGTCTACCAATAACCGCAAAAAGCGCGCATTAGAAATGCACTTTGAACGTAGAAACACCATGCGCTGTTTCTGACCGTATAAATTTGATGGGTAAAAACCGGAATAAAATAAATATACCATAGCATTAAAAATCATTTTATTTTAATGTACGGAAATAAAATAATAACGATTTTTGCTTTCGAAGAGTGCAATCGTTCAATTTAGTCCTCAATAGTTACCAGTTGGAACAAAATCTATGTCTCTTGGGCTGTAATGTTCAATGGTGTAAGACTGTTCATGGATTTCCCTTTTTAGTTGCAATATTTTTTAGTTAATACATGTAAATACATATTTGTCATTCTTTGTGTCAGGTAGAATGTTTCAGACCATTAGAATGTTATGATGGCGCCACCTCGTGTTGAGAATGTGGTATTATTATCCGTAGATACGTAGATTAAAATATTACGGCACAGACGTGGTATAGGAACGGAGTCTACTGTGGTTACGGATACAATTATTTAAAAAATATTTCGCTTTAAATGAAATACAAGAATGAATTGAGACGCTCCATATAATTGAAGTATGAAAATACATGAAATCATAGAGTATACTGGAAGTGAAACTCCTGTCTAAATGATTGAGGTTGATGCACTTTGTACAAGTGTATACGCACTGTCTAGACTGCATATTACTTGTGACACATGGGAAAGAACCAGTTAGGGAAAATGGCCGAAGATGCGTTT
Organism: Halictus rubicundus; assembly: GCF_050948215.1. Taxonomy (NCBI): domain Eukaryota; kingdom Metazoa; phylum Arthropoda; class Insecta; order Hymenoptera; family Halictidae; genus Halictus; species Halictus rubicundus. The sequence goes on from NC_135165.1 coordinate 2,314,193, forward strand.
GGTCATGTTTTGACAATTTTACTTCTTTGATTACATCAGTTGCAAGTCAGTGGATTGTATTTCGAGCTATGGTTTCGATCGATACGTGAAATAAATACTCTGGTCAAGACTGAAGCATTGATCAACACACGTGTTTTAATCGATCGAGGGAAGTCTATCAAAACTTGTCTGAACATGTTTTGGGTAGCTGCCATCAGGAAATAGTCATTATAAACGCCAGAAAAGTTTGATAGTAACGTGTACGAGGAAATTACACTGTCGAATTTTCTCCATCATTGGTAATTATACGTTCGCCTTCGTATTTCCTACTAAGATAGATGCAATTTGGTTTTTAATGAAATAATACGTTCGATTTTTGTTGCGTAAATTTTTGTCATGCAAGTTTTACCATTACTGACACATGACTTTAATAAATTAAGAATGATTAAATTTCGTTTGTCTGTACGGATGTGTTATTTTTATTGAAAAATAATATTTTTTATAAGTTATCATTGCATTGACATTGGATTTTAGTGAATTTAAAAATAAAACACTTTGTTTTAGATAATCAAACACATTGTATTGATCGACGACTTATGCGATATAATGTAATTATATTGCATAACATGAAAGTATTTATAATATTTCTATAAAAGAGAAATAAGAATGATATACTTTTGAGGCAATAAGATGCCTGTTGGTCCATTTAATAATGGGACAGCATTTCGCTAGTCTCAGAGAATTTTTTAGAATGGATGGTGATCGGCAGTCTTCTGAAGTATGTACTAGCGTTATTCAACCATCTCAGCTAGAAATGACAGATCAAGATAGCACGGAGAATTTACATGATAATGAAAATAATGGAAACATACCTGCTATAAACTCGAATCTATTTCTACGTGGAGAATGCAAACTGGATGGGAATCTGGACAACGATCGATTAAATTTAGAACTAGATAATCACAATTCTAAATTTGAAACTTTGTATAGTCAGCCGGTTGACTCTCCGGATTCAAAACCGATTTGTAGCAATGGGAACGTCACTAATGAGATACTGATTTACAAGCAGCAGGAAGCATGTTGCAGTAGTTCAGATGGTAGTAATAATAGCAGTAGTTCCGAAGATAGTCCCACAAATCCCCCATTGAGGAGATCGTCTAAAACTTTGTCGTTTGGTAAACGAAAAAGTAAGGGAACAGTCTTTTTCTCATGCATTTTTTTTATTGCCAGTGAATGTACTTTTTGCTGTAACATATTTTTCAATGCGCGCAGGTAAGCAGCGTAATAAGGATCAAAATCCGACGTGCACTCACGTTTTATCCTCTAAGAAAAAACGGAACAATTGGGTATTGAAGTTTAATTGCGCCAAAAACAAAGCTTCGAAAAGCACTGACATTATTCCCGGACACGGAAATAATAGTTCAGACTGCGTGTGTACCAGTTATAGAAGAACCGAAGAGCATTCTATTGGAGCTAATGTTGTACTTAACAGTCGATCAGCTCCGCAAAGTCCGGTGTTAGGACCGCTTCCACCAAGTCCGGTAATTGATCCTTCAAGAATCTATCCAGAAGAGTTCCCCATGGAAGTACGTGTCGCGTTTCTTCCAGCGATGATAACGTTCTATAAATGTCTTGTAAACATTGTATCTTTAACGTTCTTTATCGCAGGATTGCGACAAAAGGGCTCGTTTGCAACGCCTCCGAGAAATGGAGGAAGGTGTAGAACCACCACCTGGATATAAGCCTAAACATTCATCCGGGATACAAGTGCCCCCGAATGGAATAACAGTGGACAGTTTAGCGGCCCTATTTCAAGCCCACGCTGGCATACAAGCTGCTGCTCTCTCGGCATTGTCTCAAATTGATTTTGCGTTAATTCCGCACATCGAAAGGCCGGCGCATACGCAGGTAGGTGGACCAAGTTTTATTTAACGATTACCGGATAAGAGAAAACTGACTGTTGGTCTGTAATTCCGTATTTATAGGTTGATTATGTTCATTGCCTTGTACCAGACCTCAGATCCATCACAGCTTGTTCCTTCTATTGGGGGAAGATGGATAGATACGAAGCGGAACGATTATTGGAAGGCAAACAAGATGGTACGTTCCTATTGAGGGACTCGGCACAAGAGGAGTTTCTATTTTCTGTGAGTTTTCGAAGGTATGGGCGTTCTCTGCATGCACGAATTGAACAGTGGAATCATAAGTTTAGCTTCGATTCACACGATCCTGGAGTGTATGCCTCGGAAACGGTACGTCGTGGTCTTTCTTTCGAAGACGAAGAAACACGGTAACAAATAGTTGAATCACTATCGTTTTCGTTGTTGTCGTTCCGTTCGTTTTTTCTAGGTGTGCGGTTTGATCGAACATTATAAGGATCCATCCTGTTGCATGTTCTTCGAACCAATGCTGACGATACCGTTGCATCGAAACTTTGCCTTCCCGTTGCAACATCTTTGCCGGGGGGTGATAACCACACGGACAACGTACGACGGTATAAATAAGTTGCAATTGCCAAAGACACTTAAAAGTTATCTCAAGGAGTACCATTACAAGCAAAGAGTACGCGTTAGGCGATTGGATACCGAAAACGATTTGCAGTCATACGGAAGGTCCATATCATACTTACCTTTAATATGAGTCCCTGTATTCATATTCGATAGAGCTATCATATGCTACCTTATTAATTTTCCATTCGAATTTACCAACTTGCCACCACAGTCAGCATATGTACAGTACTGGAACCAAAGATCACTGCATGGATACGGATTGTCGATACTTTGAAAAAAGAAAAAAAAAGAAAAAAGCATATTTATTAATTTTACGCGAGCGTTGCAAAATTTGAGAAATAATCGTTTTTCCTAATACTGTCCGTCCCTTATTTTCGTTTTTTCGTTCTACGTTCTTAAGTAAGATGATAGTTTCTTCTAATGTTACAAGCTTGCGATTGCGTTTACATTCCTATCGGAAAGTATCGATATCTTCACATTGAAATGTTTGATTTAAAGGTTGCAGGAAAGAACGATTTGGATCCACTATTGTCGTATGCACAGTATTATAACATCGAGGATTAGAAATTCCCTTCAAATTTCCTCCTAACAAAACAAATTGCAATATTAGTAACTAAACCATACATACTCTACACTCTACATTAAAAGGAATAGTAGATTAATTTAAACGATAGGCTATTGTTTTAACTGCATCAACGTTTGCATTACGATTATGTATATATTTTGAAGATAAGAACATGTATATACAGTGCAATGGTTGCTTGAGATACACAACAGGCATATACTTTAGCGATTCAATTTTTATCTTGTTTCTCGACTTTTGTTTCTAATTTAATTTAATCGATGATTTACGCGTAATTCAGTTTATATTTTAGTTGTGTTCGTAGGAAATTGCAAGCTCGATATCAGGAAGCATTGTTATCTAGTGTAGTTATTGAATTTTTTGATTAAAAGAGAAAAAAGAATTTGTGATTCGTACAGCACCTGTTGTGCCTACTTACATGCAAAATATCATTATTGAAAAACTGTGTTCGTGTTCACCATTATTAAATGTAATGAAAATGACAAAACTCTAAATATATATGTATATTTAACCTTGACACAATGATTGCATAGTAGGTGTGGGTTTATAAATAGAGGAGAATTGTTTCAAATATCTGTATATTCCACAAATTTTTTATTTAAGCTTCACTGCGTCATGAAAAGAGTAACATTATATATACAATTGCGAAGAACAGTTTACATAAAATAATTCACTGCAACAATGGAATGTGGAAACAAGTTGACTTCGAGGTAACAATCATTTGCCGTACATTGTTTCATGTTTGCAACGTGCACTGCACAAATGGTAGTACAACGTTATAGTTAAACAAAAAGAACGAGCAGAAGAGAGTGATTAAAAATGTATCTATAATTAGTATAGGAATTATAGTTTCTTAGACTGCATGTGCCAAGTTCGGATCGTCTTGAACATTCTTTTTTTTTAGCAAAAAGGATACTTATAAACTTCCTTTCCCATTTTTCAACCATGTAAAGCTCGGTAACAAGCATATACCGAAAATACCAATACTCTAGAAACGAAAACAATCTTCTCATCGGATTGATCATATTTTTACAAATATTTCGGACACGTCAAACTTGAAAGAATAAGGTTATGTTGCCACTTTGTAATCTCTGTATCGTCTTGTTCACTCAAGCATAGACTTAGTACGTTCGGGGGTAGAGGAAGCGATTTCGTCTTCGTTCTCATTGGCTTTCGACTGCCATAAAGTGTACAACTAGATTTCTTACGCCCTCTACGCTGACGAACGATAAATGTTGCAACTAGATCCACGAGAAGCTTAGACCATACACCTATAATAAATGGAGGGACCTGCAATCGGATGAATCACAATAACAACTTTAACTAACCAACAAGAATTCAACAAGAGTAGAAGAAGTCAGAACTAGTAATAATGGTGTAATAATGGTGTGTGTGTCATTACCATCTGTTACAAATGGCGCCACCAGTGGCCTCGAAAAGAAATACCGACTGTTGGTAATTTTGTCTACCAGTTTGAGCATTTTGCCACTACGTGGAATGGCGCTATTTCGAGATTTTATACAGCAAATGATTCGTAGCGCTGTTTCCACAGCACCTTATGCGGAGCTCGGCAAGAATCATTTGTGGCGGTGGTAAATAGGCAGTAATCTTGTTTTTTGCAATAATATGTTCACTTTTTCATGAAAATATCACTTGTAGAGCAGAAATTTTCGTAATCAATACCAGTGGCTTGTAAATTGACGTTGTGAACGGTGACCTTAACTATTCGCCTCTGTACACAGACCGAAAGAGATCTCCAGCCTGATCTTCATTAATAAACCGCATAGAATTCAAAGATGGAGGCCCTGACTTTCGAGGACGTGTTAGGAGGAGACACGGAGGTCTCGATCCAGCAGAATCACGAAGCCGTTGCCCGATCATGCCGATCGCTGGCATTCAAATGCCAGCTCTTTGTTTGCCTGTTTCCAGCGGCAAGATGATTGGAAGATGACTGCTGTGCATGTAAATGATATTATGTACCTCGTGTAATATCACAGAAAAATCTTATGTATTCGAAAAGTCAATGGAAGCATGTCAACAGAGGATCATCGTAACCTCCTCAGCTGATTTATTATACCAAATCGCCCGAACGCAAGCTCGTCTCGCTCGGGACTTAGCTTGTTCAGCTTCCCTTCGGGTTTTGTTGACTGGCAAGATGTGTTAGCCGATTCTGCGACACTAACTTTGAATCACGCCGCAGCGTGTGTCGCAAATCACCTTTTATTGCGACGAGCTATTACCGGCTCCGATCCACGGACAAGCAGTCATTGTCTAAGCCGGTGATTTATCTGAGTGCAGCGTGAGAAAAAGAAGCGGAGGCAAGGAGGAAAAAGGATCCGACGTGATGGAACCCCGTATGATTCACCGATCGACGAGGACGGGATTCATTCTGCTCGAACACGTATGAAACCTAAACACAATGCGCGAAGGCTGTCCCGTCGATTCCACGGGTAATTAACAAGTAATAATCAAGAAACACAGATAAAAGAATCCCATGCAGATGAGCTGTGTTTTAGCGTGGCGAGAAGCGGCCATGACCGAATTATGCCCGCAACGAAGCTTTTGAACGGGACGAGTGTTACCAGCTCCCGTCTACCGACTATTAATATTAATCAGTTAGCATTGTCATTGATAATAACGCACAACGTTTGCACAAACCTCCCACGTCTTCGGGCACAATATTTTACAATCTTCTCGCGAGAGATGAAGTTAATGGATAAGCAAAGTTTGCATAAATTTTGTACATAGCACTAGTACAATCTTGAGAACAGAGAGACTTCAATTTTAGATACAGATTAAAATATCATAAAAGAGAAGAAGAATTAAGTAATTTTCGAAGAATTATTCTGCATACAAAAGTCCAACAATGATGCAGCGGCTCACCGTGTTCTGAGCGACTTAAACGAGTTTTCATAAAAATCCTCGCTATTGCGTTTCGAAGGATGATCACATAGTCCTCAATCTCGCAATATTCTCGATTTTACAGCAGAGAACTGCCGGAAGGTTTTTACCTTCACTTAATAGCACGGATCACGCATGCGGAATCATAGTTCTGCCTTCATCACGTGTATACAAATAAGTATAAGAACGGTGGAAAGATAAACACGGCCAAAGTGTTCATTACAACAATTTTATCCTGTGAGATCATAATTGCTAAATTTCACGGGTTGTACGCGTTACAAGTTGTGTCTAACTGTACGCGAAACCGTGCATTCGTATTTTTCATTCACAATTTTTTCCCTCAATCATCATTCTCACAAAATGTCCATAAAAATCTGTATTCTATTGGAAGTTGCAAATTTTCTAAAAAATCGATCGACTCTTTATTTTTAAGGGGTTCACGTCGGTCTGGGCGTAGTAACGGCGTGGCGTGCTTCTATCCGGAGACCTAATATAATAAAAAACCACATAATTGCATTCGAAGCCCGACGTCGCTCACAATTAACAGGAATTCAAGATCGTTGGGAAACGTTCTTTACGCGCGGGTTGGAAACCCTTGTTAGCGAGGCCGCTAACTCGTTCAGAAGTTCAGTTAGCCGTACATTCTTCAGGTACGTTCGCGCGAAACTTCTTCTTTTTCACGTGCAGTCCCCGGTGTCGTTACATAGGCTACAACCACGGAGATATTTCGAGATGTCGATGTAATCTCGGTGAAATCCCTTCCTGGTCGCGGACGAAGGAAAGTCGGTCCTTAGGTGTCCTCCTTGTCCAACGAGGATGACGCACTCTGGCGTACTTGGCTCCCGGACGCTACAGGAAAAGATGCTTCTCCGTTAAACTCTCAAGGTGGTCCACTTTACAAATTCTCTCAAAATTCCTTATTATTTTACCATTGAAATGTTACAGCGTTAAAACATGAACGATTCGATCAGCTTCCGGTCAGAGATTTTTGGTGATCATCAAGATTTAACAGAAGAAACTGACATAATTAGCGTAAAACCCTCCCGGGGAGATCGCTGGAATTATTCTTGGCAGCGCCTACGCACTTCGGCACGCAGGACATTAGGTCAGCGATCGCAATTGAATTATTCCGGTGATCAATTAAACGCGCACGCAGCCGCCGAGATATTCATAACTCGTTACTGGAACGACGTAGGTGTAAATAAGCATCGGCAATTTGTCCGGCGAGATTGAATTCGCCGGGCAGCGAGCCTACGCGATGGAATTTCGCGGAACACAATAAATCAGAGTTCCCTCGCGTTGCGTTCAGCATCGCGCTCCCGCGACCCGGTCTCTATAATTATCTATAATTGAAGTATTTCGTTAACAAATTCTAATCAGAGAGTTTCGGTCCGTCGGGCCGTTGTAACTTGTCTCGCAAGACAACTTCGATTGCGTGCGCGAACGCGAGGAGAAGAATGATTGCTGAATGACTCGAGTCTATTCACCGACGTTGTCGGGTTCGCGGTATTGTCGACTTCGATCACTCGAATCCCAAGGGATATGCAATCATTGTTTATTCTTTACGCGACGGAAATTATTCTTCACGGAAATAAATTTCTATAAATACACACGCATTTCGATCTTCTCGAGAACGTTTTCACGGCGAAAATTGTGAGCAATGTCTGCAATTACCGGCAACATTCTGGAACACCGCGATTAATTTATCGAAACGCGAGCAGGCAAATTCGCAAGGTTCGAAAACTCCATTTTCGTGGCCGGAGTGTCTCGCGGTTTCAGTCGCTGAAACAGCGGACAATACTTATGTCACTGTACTATTTCGCAACAGGCTGCTTGCGCACCGTAAGAAAACTGTGCGTCGCGGCTGCTGTTTCTGCCGACGGCTCTGGAATCCAGAAATCGAGAAATCGCGAGAGCTCGCCACGCGTCGAGATTCGAGGCGGTAGAGCGGTTGCTTCCATAACCCGCGCGGGTCAGGAATCCCAATAAAAATCGCCGCGAGAGTTTCTCCTACTTATAATTATCATCGATTAATTGCATCACTCGGCGGAAGTGCGCGGCGAACCAGACAATCCGTCTTTCGGTGCTCACATCTCTTTCGTCACTCGTTAGGAACGCTCGCATATTGGAAATGCTCCGAGCGACTCGGCCTTTTTTTACGTCGAATTCCCTCGCACTGTCAGACATAACAACGTTCTATCACTTCCCTCATACGTTCGCGTAATGCGTTTTCAAATAATTTACGTACATTTCTTTTTTTTTCCAGCACACACCTTGGCGGTCTAATTTCCCGGCAATTCGAATGCTTGCAAAATGGTCAAAGGAATTCAAGTACACGCTGCTGTTAATAGAAGTTGTAGATCTGTGACTCACAGCTATTTTAAAATAATTCTTTCAATGAGAATAGCAAGAACAGTACTTTGAGAGTTCGTCCGATTGTTTTGTCCGTCGTTCGAGTAGGCTGAACATTCGCGCAAGAGCCCCGACAAAATGATAGCCTTGAGCGTTTCCTTCCACATCCAGGTTTTTCAATGCTAGATTTTGCAAAGGTCCCGCTGCAGAACCACGCGGATCGGCTGCCATCGCGGTTACGGTAATCGAACGTTTGCCTCGCCACGCAACAATGACACCGGATGATTTTGTTTTTACCTGTTTCGCAACGAACAGCGAACAGGACGGTGGCTAAAGTGGCGAAGCATGAAACGCTCGATTTCAGCCGGCAAGTCGAGGGAGCGCCGGGTGAAAAGGTTTTCTCCTAAATGCCGAACAATCCTGCGATCGATGCTCGGATATTGTGTCAGATTTGCACAACCGTGTGCTGTCTTCGTCCCATTATTCGCAACGCTCGGCCCGCCATTTTCGCAATCAACGTTCATCAAGTAACATTCAGTGATTTCACTGTATATGTCGCCAGGGTCTGGATGATAAACGTCGCGGAACCGTCCCCACTACCTACGGGAGACCTCCGACGCCGAGGAGTGCAAACGCAACACGGCTCCGGTATGTTAAGCAATTTCACGCAATTGTTGAAGCATTTTTTGATATTTACGAAATTGTACAAGAAAGACGGCGTTACAACCGCGTAATTAATTGATGACGTTACATTTCGCAGAATGATTCAATTCACGCGTAGAAAGTCGCGGTCGAAGCTATTGCACACCGTCGCCGACACGTCTCTGCGTTCAGATCAGAAATTGAGTTCGCATCATTGTATATTACTTTTGTTCACTTATGTATATTACAAATGCCTAAACACGCGCGAGTAGCCTGGTCATTAGCCGCTTCCTGCTTGTCGCTTTTAGAGCTCGCCCCGTTTTTATCCCCGGTAATGATTTATTATATCCCCGGAGAAGAAAAGTTCCAGCCTGAAACGATTATCTTGCCCTGCCATTGATATGCGAATCGCGTTCGATCATTACTCACGATCGCTCATTATGAACGATTGGCCCCGTCTTATTATGTGGACAACCAACCATTAACAACGGCGCACGGCGCTCTGTACGTTTCGCGTATTTTTATGTCCGCCCGTGAATGGCGGAAAAAGGCGAAAAAGTCTATATTCTGTATCTATATTCTAGGCTATACATTAATAGTATTCGCCGATTATTTTCGATCGAGCAGCGAGGGAAAAACAAAATTCGCGACTAAAGTACACAAATACTCTTCAGCGTAAATCTACGTTTTCTCCAATTCCTTCTGCAATTCCAGTGCATCAAAGTCTTCGACAGCTGCTGATTGCATCGCGAGTGGAGGAAGCGCGTTCGTTAAATGAACGTTATATCACGATATTAATAACATATATCAGCATGCACAGTATCGCGAACGAATCTTTTGATTAAAAAAGAATTTGTGATTCGTACAGCACCTGTTGTGCCTACTTACATGCAAAATATCATTATTGAAAAACTGTGTTCGTGTTCACCACTATTAAATGCAATGAAAATGACAAAACTCTAAATATATATATTTAACCTTGACACAATGATTGCATAGTAGGTGTGGGTCTATAAATAGAGGAGAATTGTTTCAAATATCTGTATATTCCACATACTTTTTATTTAAGCTTCACTGCGTCATGAAAAGAGTAACATTATGTATACAATTGCGAAGAACAGTTTACATAAAATAATTCACTGCAACGACGGAATGTGGAAACAAGTTGACTTCGAGGTAACAATCATTTGCCGTACATTGTTTCATGTTTGCAACGTGCACTGCACAAATGGTAGTACAACGTTATAGTTAAACAAAAAGAACGAGCAAAAGAGGGTGATTAAAAATGTATCTATAATTAGTATAGGAATTATAGTATCTTAGACTGCATGCGCCAAGTTCGGATCGTCTTGAAGATTCTTTTTTTAGCAAAAAGGCGGAAAAAGTCCAAAAAGTTCTATATCTATATTCTAGGCTATACATTATAGCATTCGCCGATTATTTTCGATCGAGCAGCGAGGGAAAAACATAATTCGCGACTAAAGTACGTAAATACTCTTCAGCGTAAATCTACGTTTTCTCCAATTCCTTCTGCAATTCCAGTGCATCAAAGTCTTCGACAGCCGCTGATTGCTTCGCGAGTGGAGGAAGCGCGTTCGTTAAATGAACGTTATATCACGATATTAATAACATATATCAGCATGCACGGTATCGCGAACGAATTTTTTGATTAAAAAAGAAAAAAGAATTTGTGATCCGTACACCACCTGTTGTGCCTACTTACATGCAAAATATCATTATTGAAAAACTGTGTTCGTGTTCACCACTATTAAATGTAATGAAAATGACAAAACTCTAAATATATATATTTAACCTTGACACAATGATTGCATAGTAGGTGTGGGTTTATAAATAGAGGAGAATTGTTTCAAATATCTGTATATTCCACAAACTTTTTATTTAAGCTTCACTGCGTCATGAAAAGAGTAACATTATGTATACAATTGCGAAGAACAGTTTACATAAAATAATTCACTGCAACAACGGAATGTGGAAACAAGTTGACTTCGAGGTAACAATCATTTGCCGTACATTGTTTCATGTTTGCAACGTGCACTGCACAAATGGTAGTACAACGTTATAGTTAAACAAAAAGAACGAGCAAAAGAGGGTGATTAAAAATGTATCTATAATTAGTATAGGAATTATAGTATCTTAGACTGCATGCGCCAAGTTCGGATCGTCTTGAAGATTCTTTTTTTAGCAAAAAGGCGGAAAAAGTCCAAAAAGTTCTATATCTATATTCTAGGCTATATATTATAGCATTCGCCGATTATTTTCGATCGAGCAGCGAGGGAAAAACATAATTCGCGACTAAAGTACGTAAATACTCTTCAGCGTAAATCTACGTTTTCTCCAATTCCTTCTGCAATTCCAGTGCATCAAAGTCTTCGACAGCCGCTGATTGCTTCGCGAGTGGAGGAAGCGCGTTCGTTAAATGAACGTTATATCACGATATTAATAACATATATCAGCATGCACGGTATCGCGAACGAATTTTTTGATTAAAAAAGAAAAAAGAATTTGTGATCCGTACACCACCTGTTGTGCCTACTTACATGCAAAATATCATTATTGAAAAACTGTGTTCGTGTTCACCACTATTAAATGTAATGAAAATGACAAAACTCTAAATATATATATTTAACCTTGACACAATGATTGCATAGTAGGTGTGGGTTTATAAATAGAGGAGAATTGTTTCAAATATCTGTATATTCCACAAACTTTTTATTTAAGCTTCACTGCGTCATGAAAAGAGTAACATTATGTATACAATTGCGAAGAACAGTTTACATAAAATAATTCACTGCAACAACGGAATGTGGAAACAAGTTGACTTCGAGGTAACAATCATTTGCCGTACATTGTTTCATGTTTGCAACGTGCACTGCACAAATGGTAGTACAACGTTATAGTTAAACAAAAAGAACGAGCAAAAGAGGGTGATTAAAAATGTATCTATAATTAGTATAGGAATTATAGTATCTTAGACTGCATGCGCCAAGTTCGGATCGTCTTGAAGATTCTTTTTTTAGCAAAAAGGCGGAAAAAGTCCAAAAAGTTCTATATCTATATTCTAGGCTATATATTATAGCATTCGCCGATTATTTTCGATCGAGCAGCGAGGGAAAAACATAATTCGCGACTAAAGTACGTAAATACTCTTCAGCGTAAATCTACGTTTTCTCCAATTCCTTCTGCAATTCCAGTGCATCAAAGTCTTCGACAGCCGCTGATTGCTTCGCGAGTGGAGGAAGCGCGGTCGCTAAATGAACGTTATATCACGATATTAATAACATATATCAGCATGCACGGTATCGCGAACGAGAAGAAGATCGCTAGTAGTTTCTCCGGCTGACCAGGCAGGCAGGCAGGCAGGCAGGCAGGCAGGCAGGCAGGCAGGCAGGCATTCCGTTAAATGATTGTTACGTGCCGCGGCGAGAGATGGCTATACTTTCTAACTCTCATCCCGTTTCCACAATTGATAAACTTATTGCGAATAAATCACCGGGAATGCGAATAATACCGAGGAGGCATCGTCCGTCGCGGAAACACGCGGCCGTGTCCACTTCCTAGTTTCTCCTGGAGCGCGCGGTTCGCGAACGGTGTTCTCTCGATCGCGATCCGAGAATAATCCGAATAATTTTAATAACAACAGGCGAACAAAAGGCGGGTAGGGGAGTGTACCGCGAGGTTACAAGAGTACACAACCAGCACCCGTCGATCCCGTGTCCTTGCATTCTTGACAATCGCCGTCCCAAATGCCAGGACGCTCCCTCTTCTTGTCTTCTTACCTTCGCGGAGGTGAACCTTAAACTCCCCGACACAATACGGTACCGGAGCCCGATCGCCATGGAATACTGATCTATACGGGGAACCGAGAAATGCCACGGGTGACCTTTGTCGAGAGTCTCGTGCGCAGGTAAATTGCATGATTGTCGCCACGTGCAGAAAACCATTCGCCTAACGACGCTCTGCGATCCCGGCCGTATCTTCACGGGAGATCTCCTATTGTCTACGATTTTATCAACCGGGCCGGGAAAATTTCGCTTTTCCACCAATCGATTCGTTTCGACCGATTGCTCCGGTAGTCTGCTGTTTATGAACGTACCACCACCGGTCGAATGACCGGTTCTGGATTTTTTATTTGACAATTTTTGAAATTATAAAGACGCTTTCATGAGCAATCATTCGATGAATATCTTTAGTCGAGCACGCATTGCAATGAGAACCGCGCAAAGTCTAGATCAATTAAATCTTGTCATTTTTATAGGGCAACATGTAGCTGTTACATTTGTATCTCGGTACGTTTAGTGTTAAGGCCAGTAGGCAGCCATCGTTGTTATTGTTAATGTACTACTTTCTAAATTTTTAAGTCGCCAGATTAAGAATTGCCTCCCCTACATTCCCCTTCTACGACCCCGTTCCCCCACTCTTCTGTCTCTGTCGCGCATGCGTCACAATGTCACGTGACTAGAGAGGGGGCAACCGTATTCCCCTCAATCGAGCCAACTCCGACGAGTAAAGATTAGGAAAGTAGAAGACGGACAAGATATTATTAATTTATAATAAAATTGTGTTATACGAACTCGTAACACGTTGAGACAATCTCTCGAGTTCGTAAAATCTCAAAACGAAGAGTTATTGACTCCGTGATGGTAATGTTACCGCTTCGGAACGCGTACACAATTAATTCGAGCATCTTCATGTAAACCACGGGATCGTAAACGTGTTAGATAAATGACTCCGGTAACGTGCATTCGAACAAATTTTTCTTCTTCATCGAACATTAAGACTACGGGCCTCTTTATGTATTTATGGCATCAGTAAAGCCTGAAATTACAAGCCGATATACCAGCTGGCAGGGATTGGCGTTTTAATCGCGATATCACTCACTTTGGTCGTGACAAACACCTTTCGCCGACGAAGGGACTGTTAGGCGAACCTCCTTCTGATTCGCACGAAACGCCCGAAAAGAATTTTCCTGGTCACTATGATTATTCGTTAGCTGAAAAATAGAAATGGAGGGTGGTGTTTCGAGACGAAAGTAGCAATTCTGATTTTTTCTTGTAATGCTGAAATACGAAGTTCTTTTACTTGTAGTCGCTTTTGTATTTGTATCAATTTTCCTGGTCACTATGATTATTCGTTAGCTGAAAAATAGAAATGGAGGGTGGTGTTTCGAGACGAAAGTAGCAATTCTGATTTTTTCTTGCAATGCTGAAATACGAAGTTCTTTTACTTGTAGTCGCTTTTGTATTTGTATCAATTTTCCTGGTCACTATGATTATTCGTTAGCTGAAAAATAGAAATGGAGGGTGGTGTTTCGAGACGAAAGTAGCAATTCTGATTTTTTCTTGCAATGCTGAAATATGAAGTTCTCCTACTTGTAGTCGCTTTTGTATTTGTATCAATTTTCCTGGTCACTATGATTATTCGTTAGCTGAAAAATAGAAATGGAGGGTGGTGTTTCGAGACGAAAGTAGCAATTCTGATTTTTTCTTGCAATGCTGAAATACGAAGTTCTTTTACTTGTAGTCGCTTTTGTATTTAACACTAGGTTTACGGAGCATTGAAAATTACTATTTTACATCACTTCATCAAAATAACATGAACGTGTCTATCAAGATTTGTAGCCACTTTTTTGACAACATGTACCCAAAGAAATCAATTTGTTAAATGATTCCTCACCGACGCATCTTTACAATCTCGATATTCGTAAATTAAAAATATTAGAATCCGTCATTTTGACGGGTCTCGTAGTGTTAAATATAATAAAAGAAAAGTTTGGTGATACGAAAGGCCTTCTTCTCATATTTCTTTACGATGCACAAATGGGTTAATTTGCATAAGGAAGATCCGTCGTCCAACTACGATTTTACATAGTGTATCAAATTAACTTTACGCAAACTACGGGATCATGACCGTATTCAACCATTTCTTTTTTAAATATGCCGAAGAGTTTGCATGTAGGTGGCACAGTTAGGTGAATCAGGCTGTATGCACGTGATTACGAGGCCCGTATATCCTCCTTGGAGATTCACGCGGCTGCATCGGAGCGGCAGTAAATCACGGCTACGGATCCACCGCTGAATAGGTCAATGTGCATCTTCCATCATTGTATATTTCATCTAGCGTGCTGCCATACATATGAGTGCGCGGCGCGGCGGTTGGAGGCGCATTAGCGGCGCATCGTGTCACTTTTCCGAAGACACCTGCGTGCGGATCTCTTTCGGAATAGTTCATACGACGCGACGCGACGCGACGCGACGCAAGGCGACGCGGCGGCCTGCAGGAGGTGCATTCCCGCGCGAACTTTCCACGGTCTCCTCTATTCCGCGAAGAATATGCGCCGTTGTTGTCCGTAACGATCGCCTAATTGCGCCAAAGCGGCGATCTTTACTATTCCGCGAGATTCGAGTCCCCGGCGACCGTATACCTGCCAGTTATCGAACCTGTCGTAAATCACTCGCATGATGTTCCGCGAGACGCTCGCCGCCGGTTCCGTCATTTGCATTCGCCGCGAGATTTTCACCGGACCCTAATTATCTTTCGACAGGAACGAGCGCGGAGCGTTTCTTCAGAATTTTAATTTGCAACGTCGCTTTTGTGCCGGTTCACAGCCGAGCGCGTTTCTCGCAGCAATAATTGTCGTGTTAAGCTTGAAAAGCAAATTGGAGCACGCTCGAAGCGGCTACAGAATTGTCACAACGGTGAATTCGTTGCAACGTTTTCCATTATGCAACCACCGTGGATACTGTCGTTTCGATTGGTCGCCTCGATTTTTACCTACGACAATTTATTCGATCCCCCGTTAATATATTCGCACAATGCACGGTCTTAATCGAGGCGATCAAGTTAATGCACGCGTAAATGCGATCATTAGTATCGCGTTTCTGCGGCACAGTCTGCGTTTAGACGCCGCGCGCCGGCCACCCTAAAATGTTTTTTTGAAAACCTCGCCGAGTGAAAGTCGGTTGCTTTCACTTCCGCAGTCATTACCAGATGTTGCGGGAAATGATGGTTGATGAGGCTCGCGCATCATTGTTAAATGAATTCGAGATTTTCGTCGGATTATCGTAAATTCGATTTCAATATTTCTGTCCCGAGTGTTGCTGTTTCACAATCGCGCAGTTGAGTATGCTGAATAATTCGAATCTCTAGAATGTACGATCAATTTTTAGAGAGAGAGAGAGAGATAAACAATGTTTATTAAACGTGCGTCGCAATTATTTCATTTGACAGACCGGAAACTGCGGTTAGTACCGCGGCTGCTGCAAGGTTTTTCTTTATTCGCGGAAATCATTAATCACCCTGACACTTTTGAATTGCTAAAGATATAACGTCGTTAAGACGACCTAATCGATACAGCAATGTTCTGGACTGATTAATAATCTGACCTGCTGACTGGTCGTTTCCGATGCAGCGTTAATGTTGTCTGAATTACTGTAAAAAGTAGGTGTCAACGATGCCCGCGGCGAGTGAAAGATTTACTGCGCCGCGAAGAAAGGTCACGGGTCATCCACGCGATACTGTAAACTATTTCAAATGTTTTTTTATTTGTTCTTCGTTTAATATTATCGTGGGTTCAAAAAATTGACACAGAGATTTGGCAAATCACCATATTTCTCAATTTTTCTCGATTGTTCATACAGAAAAATCTGTCCGCAGTGGTAATAGATTGTTTATCGTCCTTAGGCAATCGTAACTTCGTTAATCTCGGAAGTTCAGCTGGAAGCTCGGCACTGCGAATGGGCCACAAGGTTGTAAAATACTGATGCGTTATAGTGGAAGCTATAACTTCGGCGTCCGACAATGTTTTTACACGGGGCAATGATCGTAACGACGTTTACGTCTCGTTTTTTGTCATAGATCTCCGAAGACTATGGCAGGCGCATTAAATGTGCACCGACCGTTTCTTGCTGTCAACGAGAAGCCGATGAACTTATCAATTAGAAGTCACTGGACCAATTAAGAAATTAAAAGTAAGTTTAACGAGACTCGTAATCGAGCCTCTAACAATGGAAATAAATTTTTTACTTGCTTGCGATGCTTTTCATTTATCACTGTTAGTTGAAAAAAAATTTGGACAACGTGAACACACACACACACTGAGCACGGCAATGTTGCGAGGGACGATTAGCAACATCGCGTAGCGGAATTTTCAATTAGGCAAAATTGTAAACCGCGCGCTCAACTTGGTTGGGTTTTAATGATTTTATATCAGTCGTGTTATGGGAAGGCTATGACGAAAGTGAATTACAGTGAAACTGCACTTTATTGCTCTTCTTGGTGCTCTAAATCTCACTGTAGTCTCACCGACACGTTTCATACTTCGCACAATACATAACGCGTTTAAGAAAAATTGCGCGACGCGCTGTGCGAATGTGGCAATGCAAAACCATTTTAACACTCATTACGTGCATCCGATGCACACCGCGGTTTATATGCATCTCGAAGAATAAAATTTTATTCTCGGCAGAACCTCGGTCGGTCGTATATAGTATTATTAGGAAAACTAATTTGATGCCGACACTAATTATATACGGCGTACCGCGTCCGATAAAAATGTCTGAATCTACCATCTTCGTGAAACGCAAAGAGAATTGATGGGTAACTTATTACGTGTCGGTAATTAAAATAGTAACGTCCGTAAAATACATTTAATTATGTCTGCGGTAAATACGAGGTTCTCACCGAAAAATATTAAGAAATTATTGTTTTCTGCGCATGTTGTGCTGGTTTAACACTCGCTTTCTTAATTGTTTCAATTCGTTTATTATCACTTTAATATATGTTATTATCCACTTATTTGGAACCAAGAAGATACCGCTTGTCAAAATTATCGACATTTAAACTGCGATAACTACGTTAGAAATTACAGTACAGCAATATAATTGGACTCATTTTAAAGCTTGAAGCTTCCACTTTTGTCACAAATTCTTCATTTTTACTTGAGATATTTTTGCACGATACAGGGACCGGGAAACTGAGGACACCTTTTTGCTAGAAAATTTCCGGCATCGAAACGTCCGTAAAAATATTAAAAAATTTTTCTCGGCACTAAACCGACCACAGATTTGAAGATCCAAGCTTCCCGTTTGCGAACAATGCTTAAAACTTGATCTACGATTTTTCTGGTCATAGTTATTAAATTTTGAATGGTGTCGTGCGAACTTCCTCATTTTTGGAGATTCAATCTTCCCTCGAACATCCCTTAAAAAATGTTAAAAAATAGTTGAGATAACGACAATTTCTCGAGGAATCAGAAAAGCGAATAGTTCACCGATCGGCCGTGCATGTGGCTCGCAGAAGACGTTCGGTTTTTGTCCGTGGCGGTCGTAAAGCGAACAATTACGTCAGGACAATCATTTTCGAGACATCCGAAGTCGGCGCAGACCGCTAACAACCAGTTTCATCGTTGCTCTTAGCGAACGGTAATTACCGTCGTAAATATTCGCGCTAGAAAGTCCGCGGGCAAAGAAGATCGAACGATCGCCGGGTGGTTTATAGAAAATCGGCGCGCGACGATAGAACTGTCATTGCAACAGTTCGGCGTTCGCGGGCTCCGGGTTCGCTGTTACTCTCATTTTCGTGACTATAACGGCCGAGCCGAGATCTGGGACAGTTGATACCGAGGAGTCCGCCGATTGCATTGTCTCGCAGAATCTTCTTCCTTGCTCAAGCATAGCCGAGCAAATTGCCTGTTGCCTTCGCGCGAGAACAAGTGCGAACGCATGAATTCTGAAAAATTCGAGATATTTTAACCGACCGTCGACGACTGGTTGCGCAAGCCGAACGAATCTGATGAAAAGTAGAAACTCGCGTGGCATTCGTTTTTTACAGTACGAAAAACGTAAGAGCACCTTTCATACTTGTTTTACGTAAAGAGCCGACCGCGCGCGCGCGCGCGCGTTCATGCAAATTCCGATTTCCGTATAGCACGGCCGTCGAAAATCGGAGCGAAGGATCAATTTGATTCTCTCGGCAAAATTCACACCAAAAAAGGCAATATTAACACCGGAGCCAACTGCTCAAAATGGCCGACTTTTTCTTGCACCGGGTTGTCCCAAAAGTTTCAACCAAAGTTTCAACACCCGCTTCGTGAAGAATTTGAGAAAGGAAAAAATACTTTTTCGATGCATCGATGCCGCGTGCCGGTTCAAGTCGCGATCGGTGCTGCTTTCCCTGGAAAAGAAAAACGAAAAAAATTGTCAAGCGAACAACCGAGCTCGGCGAAAAGCCCCCTTAAGGTAACCGCATAGAATGCATTTGCGGGCGGCAAAGTTGAATCGGTCTGCGGGCACCGATATCAAAATTCATTAGTCCGTTACGGTTGCCGTTTTCCCCTTCGGGAGAACGAAATCGGGACCTGCATCACACGGAGGATTAATAGGTGAAGTAATGATCGATCACGGTAGATCGAGCGCGCGGAATGTCAATCTTCGAGCACGGTGGAAACACGCCGGTGGTATATCTATCACGGATCAATCCGCGAGAGAGGTAGCAGTAACAAGGATTGCGGTTACAATCGCGTACCGAGTCCCATAAGATCTCGCATTTTTACGGGGAACCGCCTAGGTCCCGAATACCTGCCCCTTGTCCGCCATTTGCAATCGTCTCGAACGCCCCGAATTTTCTGGAACGATAAATTCCAAGGAAAATATTATATGTATATATATAATTTAATTATTTAATGTTGCTTCAGCATCAAAGGTCATTAGCAACACGGTACATTTTCTTACAATATATTATACAAATTTGTATCCTTGATATACTTGGCAACACCGGCGATATACTCCTTAGAACTTAACAGAATGGGTAAGGATCTAGGCAACTTAGCATTTTTCCTTTCATTCTCATATTTTTTGCATTCTATTATTAGGTGGTTTATGTTAATTGGTACTTTACATATATCGCAGATCGTATTTTCTTTCTTATTGAACAAAAATGAATGAGTTATTTCTGAATGCCCAATTCTGATTCTAGAAATTGAAGTTTGAATTTGACGATCTACTAGACTTGGAAATTTGTGCCACTCAAAATCCGCTCCTTCGTTATGATATTTTTCTATATAATTCCTTTTAATTTTGTCAAATACCTGTTTCCTAAAAATTTCATTTAGGTGGCTTTTAAGATCGTTTAGTCTGGTATAATGGGTGATTTGTTTCATTTTTGTGTTGCAGGCTGCTAATTTGGCTGCTCTATCAGCATTTTCATTGCCTTGTATACCCATATGCGATGGAATCCAGCAAAAAGTAATGGATTTGCCGGTTTCAACGGCCGCGTTATAACTTTCTTGTATTTCGTTTAACACTTTAAACGCCAAACTAGAAATCCCAGAAATTTCATAAAATCAAAGTAAGTTATTTAATGGAATAAAAATTGAAAAAATTAAATGTACGATACCGAGTAGTCCTCAAACTTTCTTGCATGTTACAGATCCTAATCGAGTTTGGTAGAAAAATTCATTTTAAAACCTGCACAAATCATTCCGTCACCCACATATAGCTGACGTGGCAGTCAACGTGTTAACACTGAACCTACCAAGTACAGTGAATTCTCGATATATGTCAACAACACGGGTCTCGTCAGCGTCACGTATCGTGCAGGAGACATGCCTGAGCCGTGTTACGTTTACCGTCCTTGATGTCCGGGGCGTCTCGAGCTTCATGGCCTTGCACGGGGTATACTTCACGGTAGTGGGGAGAATCGCGCGACGTTTATCTTCCAGGCCTTGGCGACATATATAGAGAAATGTATCTGTTACCTTATAAAAATGACGAGATTGAATTAATTTTTTCCCACTTAAACAGCCAGAAGCACAAATTTTCGCGACGAGAACCGCGTACTTAAATCGCACAATAATCGGAAAACGGTGTGCGACGAGATCGGTTGCACAATAGCATAAACTTCATTTTACTTTTCGCATAAAACGCGTTCCCGCACGGATATATAAATCTCCCCTGTCGATAAAGCATGCATGTAACGCTAATAGCCAGTTTTACAGATCGTAAAGTATATTTTTCTTGTTTCGATCGAGCCGATGGAATCGCACGGTCGTATACAAAGTAACGCGAAAAATTCGCAAGGACTGTGGAACGGAGCGGTACAGGGAAAGTTCACGCTTGTGTGGGCTAGAAGTGACCGAATAGGAGACATATTTATCTCTCACCGGATTTTTCCCCGAGGCGATCTGGGAATAAATAATCCGTCGATCTCGCAGTCAGATCGGCCATGAACCTTTTCGAAGGAATAATTGTAATCCGCACGTGCTATTGATCGATCCCGCGCGTAAAGAAACGAGAGAATTGAATTGTCGCTCGTGCGTACCCGCACACATTCTCCTCTTTTCATTCTTCTATTCTCTTGTCCCCCTCCCCCCTACCGCGGTTAAAGTATAAATCATTGTCCGCTTAATTAGCCAATCGATTCTTCGGCGAATTTTTACAAGAACGTCGCGCGCAACGCGCCGGCTGCTTTTCAGATGATGTATTCCGGCGCACTCGCACGAGATGGTTGTTATTAATCAGCGGCCGAGAAATTCGAATGATTTCGTAGCTTGCTTCATTACTCGCCCCGCATTTACTTTCGGAAAGCATTCGTACGATGTGCAAGACGCCGATTAGCTAATTCGAACCACCGGTCGTGAATAGACAGCGAATCTTTATGCGATCGTGCGCAGCTTCGCGGCGCAACGCAAAAATGCGCCTCGACAAAAGTTTATACCTTTCGACCGGAGAAAATAGCCTTCGTGAACTGTGAATACAGAATGGAGAACAGATTTTTGAAAAATTCATAGCAAATTCCCGAGAAATTGTTCAAACTGCTATTTCGGCTCGTTTCGAAGCTTGAAGTCTCTACTTTTGCGTTAATTTTTATCTTAAATATTTCTGCGCGATGCGTAGACTGGAGAATTGAGGGGGCACGTTTTCGGCAGAAAAAAGTTGCAAATTGGAACATGTCCGTGAAAACGTTAAAAAATGTCTGGATTTGAAGATTGAAGCTTTCTCTTTACGAAGAGTATTTAAAACTCGACGTACGAGTTTTTTTCTACCAAGTTATTAAATTTTCAATGACGTGCCGCGAATCTTGCAGTAACATAAAGCACAGGCGAAACTTGCAGCTCATTTTTGTTTTACAAACCAGCCGAAGAAATCGTAGATCACGTTTCGAAATATTGTTCACTGCTCGGAACGGGTTAGGAGTAATTAAAAGAACCGACTGGCAATCAGAGAGAGAGAGAGAGAGAGAGAGATGCTGCGGATCGTGTCTTAAAATTTTCGACAGCCTTGAAAACGCGAGTTCGCTCGCACAAAGACAGCGAGAGCCGTGCGAGCCGAAACGGGATCGAGACCGGCGCACGAAAGTAATTAGCGTGTCCGATGGCAATAGAGTTGTAAAAATCGGTTTGATTGCCGAAACGGGAGCGGAACAGCTCGTTTAAAAGTACATTTCGAGACTCCGCGATCTCCGGGGGCGCTAATGCTAAATAGGATTTCTATAATTATGCTCTCTCATTTACATCTCCCCATGTATATTTAATGTTTGCCATCGCTGGCTCGCCGGTTACGACAGATATCCAATGTAATCGACTTTCTGTCACCTATAAACTGCAATGATATACATACTCCTTGGCGAAATTGTCGGCATACCGGCCGCGTTATTAACGATGACAAATTGATCGGTTGATATTAACGAGATCGCCTATTACGAGAGACAATTTTCGATGAGGCAATTCCCCCCCACCCCCACTCCCCGGATGCACGTCCTCCGAAATAGTCCGATCCCGGCATAATAGTCCGATGCAAATTAGGCCAATTGCGAAACGGTGGTCACCGGTTTCGTGGAGATTCACATCTTAATTATGATCGGCCATTTCCTCCGGCGCGGCCGCGCGGTTTTCTTGTGCAACGCGAGCCGTTCTACGATTTATAATTCGAGGCTCGGGCGAGTGTCAGCGGGGATTTAGAACGAAGTAAACTTCACGCAGGAACAAATGCACCGAGTGCACTCTTGTTGTCGAGTCATTAGGCCCCGATAGAAAAGTTTCGCAGCGCGAGACCCGCTGATTAATAACGGGATCTCGAGACGATCCACCGGAATTCTGCATCTCATTGTAATACGTAATGCAAGAAGCATGGGAGAGCCTCGCCGTTGGGAAACAGGGGCAACGATGATAGATGCTAAGTGTAAACATTCAATGAAGACATGCATATGCATCGGCGAGCATAAAAAAAAAATAGCAAAGATCGTGCGAGCATCGGTGGCAACGACACGTATCGATTCATCGCCAGAGAGAGATTGTTAACCTTTTTTTTTTTCATCGATACGTTACGATTTGCTCTGAATGATTTCAAGAAAAAACAAAATTTACATTTATTGCGGTTTTCTGTCGAAAGAAAATTCAGTGTTTTAATTGTTGAAGAGAAAATGGAGTAGTAACCGTGTTTCATAGAGTCCGTTACGGATTTGATTCGGTAATGACTGCGAGGCGTTAACGATCCAATAGAGCGGTTCAATTAAAAATGCTAGTTGCAGAGATCACATTAACGCTGGCACAATCGAATAACAGAGACTGATGGTTCTCATTGGGCTATGAAGATAATAACATTCCATTAGCGAATTAATGATAGGCACTAGTCAGATAGAGAAAAACATTTTTATAGTTTTAATAATTGTGAATCCTTCCGACTGATTGGATGGCATCTTGTTTACGTGTTTATACTTTTTAGAAAGTTGTTTGGAAATCTTTTCGGTACCACGGATATTTAGAGTTTCTATTTTCCTATGTTTTTTTTCGGTGAAATCAACCGGCCAATTAGAAGTTTTACACACGCGTTCATTACAGTATTATCTAAATGAAAAGATTATTTTACGACAATGTACTAACTCGCGAATGTTGCTAACATTCTCAACGTCTTGAAATACGAGTTGATAATATAGTATGTTCCTGCTGTGGTCGTTAACAACCTCGTTCGTCAATGATTGGCAATCGTAAAATTGTAATAAAATTGTAATAAAAGATCTTTGGCGGTTCACAAGAAAATCCATTATAACATTCTAGAAAACAACAACAAAAAGGTGTTGGAACGAGTATGTTAGAACAGACTCGAATAAAATAAGGGAGAAGAAGAAAAGACATTGGAAAAAATATTTGTCACACCGAAATGTTAACCCTTGGCACTCGAATGTAAGGCGTCACTAAAAATTCCTGCATCCAAAATATTTTTTACATTATTAAGTTTGTTTGTACTTAATAAATTACCAAATAGTTCAATAAATTTCAGTGAACGAGTAAATTGCACCATTTTCGTATGCATAGCATGAAAAAGAATATATATTCTAGGTCGTAAGAAACATTTCGTTTTAGAATTAACACGTTCACGGACAGTAAAAATTTCAGTGAGCTGCAAAAATAGACAGGCAATTTTTCTTGAAACTAGTTGTACTATCCGAAATCTGATTAGAAATAAACAATAATAATAAGTTAACTGTCATTGGTAATGACAAATGAAATGTATATTAATTACAAAAACAAATTTCAATTCGAAACGTATATTAATTACAAAAACAAATTTCAATTCGAAATGTATATTAATTATAAAAACAAATTTCAATTCGAAACGTATATTAATCACAAAAACAAAGTTCAATTCGAAATGTATATTAATTACAAAAACTTAAGGTTGTATAAAATTAAATGAATAAAAGTTGGCTTTAAAATTTCAGTGCTATAGCATTCACACGTCATTTTGCATCACTGTGAAAATGAATGCTATAGCATTTGCGTCCGCGAACGTGTTAAAATGGCTTCGAGTGCAAAGGGTTAAAGAGTTGTCTTTATAAAAAGAAGAGTAAGCAATTAAGAAAATTATTGAAAGTCTATAATGTATTTAAATATTTGAACTCACCAGGACGAAAGTCGAAGAGATCGAGGCAGAGAGAAAAAAAAGGTTGTATACAATTCGACCGCGATCCGTTAATCTCGTGGCGTGTACTGATGACCTGTGACAGAGGCATTACTATACCTGTGTATAAATGCCGTATCAAAGAGTCGTGCAGGCTTTCCCCCACCCCTTCGCGAAGAAGTGCTTTCCTGCGCACGTATAAAACCGGTGAAAGCGCCTGCCGGCCTTCCAGACCATCGCGTAGTACCACAACAGTAACACCTCCGTTATCTGCCATCCCATCGATAACAACAACCCATATCAACAACAACAACAACAACAACAACAACGGCGGATCTTCCTTCTCCGTCTCACTCTTCCTCCACATGGACTAAAAGAAAAGTTGAGTCTCTCCGTTCGTCGTGTTAGTCGTCTGTGGTTCGAAAGCTCTGTCACGCTCTCTCTCTCTCTCGCCGGCTATTGTGGTTCGAATAACTGTAATCAGGAGTGATAATGAAGATGACGTTTGTCAGAACTTTGATCGTCTTGTCGTTAATTGGACCAGAGGTGTTGGGATACCCGCCGCAAGAGAGACTCATGCCTGGTAAGTCAGTGAAATTTTATTCTTAATTCAATTCAGAACTTTTGTGCTTTGAATTTTTTATTTTTCTCTGCTTTCAATTCGATTGACAGTTTTCTTGTATTTTAAACAATTCTTGTATCAGTGCTGCATTTGAATTTGTGCTTGCGCTAGCTTCGTCTTACGAGAATAATCGGGAGATATGTTGGTTCAGGAATTTTAATTATACTTTATATTTTTGATGAGTAAATTTATTTAGTGATTTTTCGTAGAAGCATTGTTTTTATAACCGATTTTTGACAGATATAGTAGATATAGTCTTACGATTCGATTCACAACTTTTTACAGCAGGCACGCGAATTTATTTTGTACCAAAAGAACAAAAGACAGTCGCTTTACAGAATGTTCACGTTGTAGAATCAATTATTTATTTACGGTGATTATTAAAGTGTTCAGCAAAGTGTGTACAGAGTAGCACACGTGCTTGTACGTATCATAAATAATTTTATGCAGTGCTTCCAACAATTTCATAATAATGTTTAGTTGGCCAAGGATGTTATTAGATATTTCAAAATTTCAAAACAATGTTCGCCTTATTAATTAGATTGTTCATTGCACGCGTTTAACATTAATAACGGATGAAATAAATTTCTATATAAATTGTACTTAGTAATTAACGCAAAGTTTACTATAAAATCACTCCATTAGTGTATTATCCAATTTAAAAAAAAAAAAAAATAAAACAGGTGTTACACGTATGTGCGTAAGAATTTCGACAACAATCAATAGAGATAATTAAGTCGGTAAGAGACTGGAAAACATTATGACGTTAGAAGTCGCGACAAGGTTATAAATCAACGAAATTAATAATGCGGCACGTAAACGAGT
Source organism: Halictus rubicundus (assembly GCF_050948215.1). Taxonomy (NCBI): domain Eukaryota; kingdom Metazoa; phylum Arthropoda; class Insecta; order Hymenoptera; family Halictidae; genus Halictus; species Halictus rubicundus. The sequence goes on from NC_135165.1 coordinate 2,340,521, forward strand.
TCGAACAACCATACAGCCACCGGACGCATTGTATATATAGTTAACATTAATGGCGGATGTCGTTACGGTCGAACATTAAAAATTGGAGTCATTCTTTAGATCTAATACTAACGTACCCTTTCGCGTAGCACCGTAGCAAAAATGAAAAATAATAACCCCTGTCAGGCGAAATTGAAATTCCTCGCTGATCGATCGTGCCCGTTAACGGTTTATTGTGCATCTTGTTACTTCAACGATTATCTTTCGGTTAACAGACTTATTGGACGAGTAAACAAACTATCAATTACACAGTCGGAACGACCCATTTAAAACGCGGTAGTAACGTGTCAATTATTTTCTACTTAACGCTGTCAGAAGTGGTAGCCGACTTCGATACACACACCGTTCTCCAAATAATATGTTTCACGGAATCGTCACGCATATTTAAATACGTCACTGTCAATTACCGTGGCTCACAATCACAACTATTCGTTTGTTTGATCCCTGCAGGCTCTGGATACAAAATTCATCCCCTTCTCTATTGCAAATCCGTCCGGTTTCAATTTATTTATTTAATCCGTTCTGCTCAGAAAAATAATTTACAAATTAGGCTTGTGAAAAATTTCCAGAAAATTAGAAAAGATATATATAACAAGGTCTGGTTGGATTACCGTGAAAGCAATTCGAGTTCCACGTGCCCCACCATTATTGACATATAAAGCCGCACTTGAGCAACCATAGAAAAGTCCCTAACCCCGTAAACTTTGACACTCTAGCTGCCGGCAAATGCCTCTCGGCCGGAGCCTTAATTTTCGCTAATTTTCCACCTCCCGTTTTCCCTTTCGTTCCATCGCCGTCGCATTTGCTTTTATTCGAGACGCTCGCGAACCCAACCCGCTCGGTTTTCCATCCTTCGTTTCTCTTTTGCCCACACGAAAGTAGAACACTTCCTTCTACAGATGCTAATCATGGTAATCTCACAGTATACCGTCCCTCCGGTACGTGACAGCATTCAAAATTGTCTGTACAATTCGTTCATTTATCCTGCCAGATGCTTTTGTCCGTGGTCGCGTTTCTTTTGCGGTGATCCTTGAATAAACTGTTGCCACACGTACGCGGTGACCAACACGTTTAGGATCGTTCACTGCTGTACGAATTTTTACGAAAACAAAAGGGGAAATAAATCGTGGAAATATTCCAGGCCGGAAAACATGTTTAAAAAGGGTTGCAAAGGGTTGAAAGAGGAACGGAGAAAAGCTTCCCATAGAAAAGCCCTCGGAGTCCTTGAAAAGTTAGGCTAAACCTACCAACGCCGGTCAAAATGGCCGGTTCCAGATTTTTTATTTCACAATTACTGAAATTTAGACTGCAGTTTAAAACGGTGAAAACATTAGAGGAATTTAAAAATACATTATTTTTCGGCCTATTAGATATATTAGGAAAGACAATAAATTTCTATTTCAGTCTAGTTCGTTGCAATTGAAATAGAATATTTTTCTATACTACTGAAGTTATATTAACACTAAACGTACCGAGCTATGAATGTAACAGGTACGTGTTGCCTTATAGAAATGACAAGATTTAATTTATTTAGACTTTGCGCGGTTCTTATTGCAATGCGTGCTTCACTAAAGATATTGAATCATTGCTGATGAAAGCATCTTTATAATTTCAAAAATTGTCAAATGAAAGATCCAGATCCGTTCATTTGGCCGGTACGTTTACTGTTAAATAAATATATTTAGTAGAGCATGAAGTATAATACGACACGCACAAAACCCAAATAAATTCAATCTCAGTTTTACAAGATATTTTTAAAGCTCGGTGGGTAGTCAAAACGACTGGTTCCTAATTTTTTCTTTCGCAATTACAGAAATTACAAAAATGTTTTCATCAGAATTTTTCGAACGAACTTTTTCCATTGAAGCACACGTTGGAATAAAAATGTTATTAGGTTTGAATAGACGTGGTCTTGTCATTATTGCAAAGCAATATTCATTGTATTTATTACTCGGTGGGTTTAGCGTTAACACTAGAACTACCGTACCAGTCAAAACGACTGGTTCCTAATTTTTTCTTTCGCAATTACAGAAATTACAAAAATGTTTTCATCAGAATTTTTCGAACGAACTTTTTCCATTGAAGCACATGTTGGAATAAAAATGTTATTAGGTTTGAATAGATGTAGTCTTGTCATTATTACAAAGCAATATTCATTCTATTTATTACTCGGTGGGTTGAGCGTTAACACTAGAACTACCGTACCAGTCAAAACGACTGGTTCCTAATTTTTTCTTTCGCAATTACAGAAATTATAAAAATGTTTTCATCAGAATTTTTCGAACGAACTTTTTCCATTGAAGCACACGTTAGAGTAAAAATGGTACTAGGTTTGAATAGACGTGGTCTTGTCATTATTGCAAAGCAGTATTCATTGTATTTATTACTCGGTGGGTTGAGCGTTAACACTAGAACTACCGTACCAGTCAAAACGACTGGTTCCTAATTTTTTCTTTCGCAATTACAGAAATTACAAAAATGTTTTCATCAGAATTTTTCGAACGAACTTTTTCCATTGAAGCACATGTTAGAGTAAAAATGGTACTAGGTTTGAATAGACGTGGTCTTGTCATTATTGCAAAGCAATATTCATTCTATTTATTACTCGGTGGGTTTAGCGTTAACATTAGAACTACCGTACCAGTCAAAACGACTGGTTCCTAATTTTTTCTTTCGCAAATACAGAAATTATAAAAATGTTTTCATCAGAATTTTTCGAGCGAACTTTTTCCATTGAAGCACACGTTAGAATAAAAATGGTACTAGGTTTGAATAGACGTGGTCTTGTCATTATTGCAAAGCAATATTCATTGCATTTATTACTCGCTGGTTTTAGCGTTAAAGCGTCCTCGATCGCAGGGGGATGCAGGTTTCGGAAAGTGCAGGTTGCACGGTGCAGAGGGAAAAAGAATTGTCGGCGTGCAGAATGGTTTTTGCAGCAAGGGCGACGAGCAGAGGCGAGCTCGGGCTCGGCGACCGGTGTCGATGGAGAAACTAGCGATGATGTGAGGCAACGAAGGGTAACAATAATTCCAGGACGGGCGCGCAAACACCCGCGCCGCGTTGCCGTGTCGAGATCGCACGCGGCACGTGATTCCACGTGCTTTTGCACGTGCTAACTGAACGACCGAGAGGGAAAAAGAGAGTCACGGCTCTCGCACACCTTTCCTCGCGCGGGTTAGAATACCGTCGAAGGAAAAGCATGACCGAGTCACGTGCATGCGTCAGTCACTCGACTCGATTCACGCGACCGCTTTTCCGCGATTCGCCACGATTTTCTCAAAAATTCACCGAAAAACCCGTTTCGAATCACTCTGCTACGAGAAAGAATAGAGCAAACGAAACAAATGAAACCTTCTTCGCGATTTTTTTTTAATGGAAGTTTTATCTGCGTATTTGCGACACTTTTCTGGTGAAAAGATTCATATTTGCTTCTTTAAAATGTTGACTGCCATGTCACCCATATGTCGGTGACGGAATTATTTGTGTCCAGCTTTTTAACCCTTTGCACTCGAAGCCTAAATATCGAAAATATAGAATATTTCCTTTCTACATATATTTTTTCTTGCTGTACATACGAAAATGGTGCAATTTACTCCTACAGTAGTATACAAACAAATTTAATAATTTAAAAATATTTTGAAGAATGATACAGGAATTTTTAGTGGCGCCTTACAGTCGCCATTCGAGGGCTAAGGGTTAAAATGAATTCTTATGTCAATATATTGATTGTAACAAATTTGACTAGGGCCAGTAAAATGTAAGAAAGTTGGGGGACTGCTCGATATCGTACATTAAATTTTTATCAATTTTTATTTCACTGAATAACTTACTTCGATTATGTGGAATTTTTCAGGCTTCTAGTTTGGCAGTGAAAGTGTTAACTTAACACGTTCACGGACAGTAAAAATGTCAGTGAGCTGCAAAAATACACAGGCAATTTTTCTTGAAGTAGTTGTACCATCAGAAATCCGATTAAACATAAACAATAATAATAAGTTAACTGTCATTAGTAATGTTGGTCATTACTTTGAGATGTATATTAATTACAAACACTTAAGGTTGTATGAAATTAAACGAATAAAAATTGGCTTTAAAATTTGAATGCTATAGCCGAAATTAGCCGAGGATCGTGTTCAGAAATAAAAACCGAAGCGTTGGATCGTTGCTCGAGTTATTGCCGGGGTTTCATCGAAGCGATTAGGTACAATGTAGAAAGCAATTAGGCACTTTCTACCGCTTCCGGTACACGCGTTATATATGGCTGCATCCGTGAAACAGAAGCTGTAGAAGCGGACGGTGGGTATGGAAATCAGCATTAGTTCGATACTCGAATCGAAACGACTAATTCGTAGTCGATCACGAACAAGGAACTGAACTAAATATGTCGAAGAGAGCGCGCGGACGCGCTGCATCGGTGTGCAGTAAATTATTAGTGAAATCAAGTTACACGCATAACTAAACTCGCGCGGAAGTGAATTTACCATACATGAGCCTTCGACGCGCTCTGGATATGCAAATCTGTTGCTACTATTGCTCGCTTACGACAGCTACACAGGTCTCCAAGGTTACGAGTACAGCAAGGTTATCTTTCAGTATTAATTTATCCGTTGCGCGTTTCAGCTCGAATAATTGCTGCCGGACCCGTTAATTATTTTCCGCCCGGTTCCGAACCGATTGTCTCTTACACAACGCGTTCGCTTTCTGCCGGTAGCCTAAGTGTTCCGATACTGACACATTCGGACGTATGAACACACACTCGAGCAAAATTAATGGATGAACAAATATCGATAGAACCGATCGAGCAGTTTATTATAGCTGCGTATTTATGTTCTACGAAGTTTTCTTATATCAAAGTTCAAGATTTGATAGCATTTCGTTAGAACACAAAAGTGTCTACAGCTTTTATTTATTGCATAGTATCTCTGGTAACGTAACGAAATAAATTACAAAAAGTTGCGGACATTAGTTTCCAAAAATTTACTACAGGGCATTGAATTATTTATTTTTCTCTGAAGCATTAATGTCAGTTTTTAATGTACAATTTTGAATCGTAAGGCAATTTAGAAAAATCAATGCAACAGTTTTGAAACGTTCTCGGTCCTGTGTGACGTGTTCATAGCAATCTGTCGCGGGTGCTATACATATCGCAGCAGATCGTATTTCCCATTTCTCCGAAGCTTTGCACCCGCGATCATAGTTCTTGACATTGTGTAGAAAGTTGATTGAGAAAGTATCTTCGTGTTATCAACTTTCCAAAGCCAATCCGATAAACGCCGTTTACAGTTGAATTTATCGTGGATCGACGGCGTGAACTGCTCGTGCGTGTAGCATATGCTGTCGGCGAAATGTTTCCGACCAGTTTTCTTCAATAGTTAATGCGCCATAGATCTTTCGTCGAGTCTTTCCATAGATCCGTCGAGTCCTCGTTCGCACGTTCGGATTTTCGGCACGCGTTTCCCTCGCATTTGCAAATTTCATTCGCACACCATAAACTCGCGCGCGTTCCCCGGTGCATGCTTTCGATTGGCTCACCGCTGAAAACAATTAGAATTGCAAAATTGCCGGGCATGCGCAGCGTTCAATTAGTGGGCCCCGTTATAATACCAAAAACGATTACACGAGCGCTCATGTCGTAAGAAAGCTATTCTTCCTGTTCGTGCTTTCGTGACTCGAACGCTGTTTCCTGCACACACGGGATCTTTCGAGCACGCAGCAATGGAACCGGTGTGTGTGTGTGTGTTGATTTAAACATTAACTTTCTACGGCGTGGCGAATTCGTCGGAGGAGTTGCTTTTTTCCGAGAAAAATTTAGGGAAACTATTCTCAAGAATGAAAGAACAACAAATGCTCGTTTTGTTCTCGTCGACACAAAAGACTGCTCGGACAATAGAATGCGTCAAGTGTGGATAAATTTTTCCGAGAAACACACGGGAACTGATTTTACAACAGCTCGCTCACGTCTCCAGGAAACTTGATACGGCGATTAAAATTTACAGAGGTACCGCGTTGATTGATCATTTGAATTTCTGAGTGCTATTTGGCGCCCGTTACTGTCACGAAACTCCAGATAGCATCTCCCCGAATAAGGATGTTCATTAACACATGCTAAACAAGCAAGAGATGAAGGACTGTTGGCAAATCTTTCCGTTTAATCCGAGATTCAGCGTTATTTTCAGATTCTCTCGATGATAATTCCAGAAATACGTTCTCAGCCGGGGCTCGATTGCGCAACCATAAATCGCCGCGCACTTAATCGCGGCGAGAACAAAAGTTATGCTAGCTAATTATCGGAGAAACACTTCTCGCCGGGACGGAAATAAGATGAATAAAATTACTAGTAATTCACCGGTTAACACTTTGAACGGCCAACTAGATACCCGAAAAATTCCATAAAATCAAAGTTATTTAACACTAGATGGGACCCGTCAAAGTGACGGATTCTAATATTTTTAATTTACGAATATTGAGATTGTAAAGATGCGTCCATGAGGAATTATTTAACAAATTGATTTCTTTCGGTATACATAATTTAAAAAGTGGCTACAAGTTTCGATAGATACGTTGATGTTATTTTCATAAAGTAGTGTAAAATAGTCACTTTTAGTGCTCCGTGAACCTAGTGTTAATGAAATAAAAATTGCAAAAAATTAAATGTATGATACCGAGTAAACATCCAACTTTCTTGCACGTTACAGATTCTAATCAAGTCTAATGAATATATCAACGTAAAAATTCGTTTTAAAACCTGCACAAATAATTCCGTCAGCCACGCACGGGTGACGTGGGGCGTTCAACGTGTTAATGTTGCAAATGTGAACGGAGAATATGAAAATTAACCCTTAGCACTCGAGTGGTGACTCTGAAGCACCGCTAGAAATTGTTGTGGCAATATTTCAAGGAAATTACAAAAAATATTACAAAATATTTGTTACATTACAAAGTTTGTATTCAGTAGATTACTAAACATTTAAATATTATATGTGGAAATCGAATAGGATGAAAATATTGTAAGACCGGAAGAAAAATTTAGTTTTAGAATGAGAATAGCGCCGAGTGCAAAGGGTGTTAAATTATCGAAAGCGTTGGGGTTCGGTGGTGGACGATGAACGTTGAAAAAGGAAATGGATTCCGTATCCGTTTTCGGAGAGACCGCAGCCGGTAGCTGGGTTGAATGCGCCCTGTACGAGGTCCGACGTTAAATGCGCCTAGAAGGCATCGGGTGCAACAACAAAAAAAGTTGGCTACCGTTTCGGGCGAGACCAGCACATGGCAGCAATAGCAATCGCGGGACGGTCGTGCTCGGTTTTGCCCCGTAGCTCCGTGTCGCGATTGTCGGGCCGCTCGGGCTCAGGTAGATCTGATTTCCGTCGAGCTATAAACCCGTTGATAGTTACTCCTTTATGCAGAATTCACGTGCACGAGAGCGTGGCAGTCGGTGCACTGTCCGATGCACGTGACGGCGGGCGCATTGCGCCGGCCGCGGTCACGTGCACGAGCCAAAGTGCTCCGTCTCGCTGCGGCTCGGGAATGCACGCCTAACATTTGTCGGCGTATCCCCCCGTGCACCGATGAAATATGCATGAATCATGTGATCGCGCGTGCATCGATTCGCGTGTGAAATTGATCGTCTTCATCGGAAACGGCCGAAACCCCGGAGAAAGTATCCTAACTGACACCCACCGATGCATCTTTGTGCACATTCGAAAATTATGCTGCGCATTTTGAAATTGAAAATTCCCTCCATTCTTGACGCCGTCGACCGGAAAAACCGGAATCGTCGAGCAACTTTAACCTTGAATTTCGCGACACATAAAATTTCGCGCAACTCTCGTTCAACGCGTTTTCGATTCGAGAGACACTGTTGCAAGACATGCGTTCACAATTGAAAGTCGAGTATGAAAATATACGAGTAGGCGTAATATTCCGGAACGAGTTCCCCCGTGTCGTTCGGCGGGCAATAAATGCGGCATTACGCACACTTTTTCGAACACTCGGCGCGAGAGCATGAGCGCGTTCGTATAACGGGCACAGTTGAATTCTCGCATGTTTCGTTTTTTTTTTAAACCGTGCCGATCTTTCGACGGTGTACGTGTCTATAAAATGCGCGTGTGTTTATCGAAACCGCCACGGTCCATCGACGTTCTAGATCGGTTAATATTGTCAGGCCGAACCATTTTCTAGGTCAGCCATACCCAGTATCTAATAAGCAATTACGTTTATTGACCACTTATAAACCACAGAACGCTCGACCCCAGGAATGCAGTTCTATTTTGCCACCTTGAATTCAACCACCGCTGCTCGCGGACCGACATGTTTGATTTATAAGAGGCCTGCTGCTGACACTCGCGTTTCACATGAAGAGCTGTCACGTTTTCACTTTGTACGATTTTTTCTAATTAACAGTGAAAAGTGAACATCTTCAACAAGATATTCGTAAATTTCAATAAATGAGGGTTTCGATACACTCGGTGAAAGTGGGGTGAATTTCGACAATTTTCCTGAAGAGAGAAAATTTTTGATCGAAAAACCACTTAGCACCTGTTGTAGTGTACACTCTCATGTACATTCGCTGAAAGTTTCATTGAAAAATTCGTAAAATTAAGGAAGTTCAATTAGATTTCAATAGATGACCTTCCTCTTTGCAACGAAGGGTTTCGATACACTCAAGAAAAGTGGAGCGAACTTTGACAATTTTCCTGAAGAGAGAAAATTTTTTGTCGAAAAACCACTTAGCACGTGTTGTAGTGCACACTCTCATGTACATTCGCTGAAAGTTTCATTGAAAAATTCGTAAAATTAAGCAAGTTAAACTTTAATAAATGAGCTTCCTTTGCGACGAAGGGTTTGGATACACTCGAGGAAAGTGGAGCGAATTCTGACAATTTTCTTGAAGAGAGAAAATTTTTGATCGACAAACCACTTAGCACCTGTTGTAGTGTACACTCTCACGTACATTCGCTGAAAGTTTCATTGAGAAATTCGTAAAATTAAGGAAGTTAAACTTTAATAAATGAGCCTCCTTTGCGACGAAGGGTTTGGATACACTCAAGAAAAGTGGAGCGAATTCTGACAATTTTCCTGAAGAGAGAAAAGTTTTGATCGAAAAACCACTTAGCACCTGTTGTAGTGTACACTCTCACGTACATTCGCTGAAAGTTTCATCGAAAAATTCGTGAAATTAAGGAAGTTGAATGAATTCAAATAAAACCGATTTTTCTCGCCTGAAACTGTTACGTCTGGTTTCGTAGGAAGATGATTAAAATTAACAAAATCCGCCTGAATTTGACCAGTGGAAACGTTGAAGAGACCAATTTCGCGGTTATTTCGTCGAGTCAAAATATTTTTGGAAACCCGGTTATATTTGCACGCGTCGAGAAGCACGAGAGATCCTCTAGAAAAAAAAAAGATCACCTTTCTATTTCAAGTTACTGTAAAAGGCGATTGCAACAAGCCAGTAGGTACGGTTAAAGGCAAGTTTAAAAATGCAGGTTCCAGGTTGCCGCGCGTTGCTGAACACTAGGAAGAATCGTGCGAATGCAGGAAGTCCGTGTAGACCATACTCGGTTCTGCCGCACAAGGACGAACAAGGAGATGCACGTAATCTCTCAATTTCACTCGAGCAGAAGCGTTATAGAATCTATCTTACGACAGTCTTTTTTTCTCATCCGAGCGAGCTGTTTCTGCAGAGTCTCGTCGCTAGGAATGGGAAACGTTGAAACGAAACCCGTTAATCGACGTCCGACCGTGTCGCGAGCATTTCCTTCAACCCGGGCTTACCACGATTTTCATAGCAATCGTGACCAAACGGAATCCTGGCCAAGTTGTCCGGTAATATTTATTTCATAGCGTCTTCGAGTCTATAATTGGCAGTCGAGTTGTTACCGAATTGGTCGGCAGCGTTGGCAAATTCAATCGGGGAGCAACGAGTTACCCCCTGGTAGCGTAATTTAATCGTTTCTGTTGAAACTACTATGCTTGAAGGGGGGGACACAACTTTTACTGGGCAAAATTGTTAGCGTACGACACTCTTCAGGATACAATTCAAGTTTAAATCTTTATTGTGGTCAGTTATAAAATTGGGAATGGTTAGATGGTCAGTTATAAAATTGTAGATGGTTAGATGGTCAGTTATAAAATTGGAGGTGGTTAGATGGTCAGTTATAAAATTGGAGATGGTTAGATGGTTAGTTACAAAATTAAATAGAATTAAATATAGAATTATAATAGGCCAGGGATGGTTATAAAATTAAATTATGATTTCCCAAGAGTTCTGTGACAGATATGAGGTCCCTTATCAGAAGACGTGTCGTATCGAGCTATACCTCTTCTCTTAGACTTGCTTTTGTCTTCAAGGTTTATATTAATCCTCTTACCACAGCTTAATACAAATAGTTAATAACGCGTGAATTGCAGAAAAATGCAATTTAGCTGGAGCCAATCGGAGAATCCACGCGGATTTCGAACGCAGTCGTCGATACCGCGGATCGAAGTATCGCCGCTTAGGCGCGTTTTCCAGTCATCCTTGAAGGCAGAGATGTAGTCGCGCCGAGCTCGCGGCCGGTAGGCGGACAAAGAGGCAAAGACAATGAGCAACGTCTCGGGCATTCGAAAAATTCACACCCACGCTCGCCGTTATCTCTGTCGCGCCGATTGTTTTGTTTTAACATTCCCCTCCCCCCCCCCCGCTAAATACGTATACACCTATACGTAGTCGCTGAGTTGCGACACGCGGCGAGTCTGTATGAACCTTCGGCATCTAACGAGCACCTTTATATGGTTTTTATTTACCGCGATGTGTCTTACCGCTCTCGGTGAATCACGCATTAACGAGCCATCGTTTAGGCGAAATCGAACATTCCGATGTTCGTGTATCATACATCGTTACACCTTTTTCGGTGGTTATCAACCGCGCGAGGGGAGTGAGTCTTCGTTGCAAAATACTTAATCCGCGATTCAATCTTCCATTCGCCAATTAGGAAATTAACGGTTCGATCGCGGGACAAGCGACAAGATAAATGGGAAATACGCAGCGACGGCGCGACCGGCTGGAGGATTACCGAAGAGGAGATGCTGAAATTGTTGTAACTTTGTGAAAAGGAACGATGGAAGAGTCTAATCAGGCGCGTTCTAAAGCGCGAAGTCTCAGCTTTGACGATCCTGAGTTTATTATTTTAATAGATATTTTTACATCGTGTAGCATCGAGGTTATTCTAGAGGCACTTTTGTACCGTTGCTCGGTCAGAGGTACACCTATTGTTTAAACTTCTGTGAAATGGAGATAAACAATCGTAGAGCAAGTTTTAAAATTTCGTTGCAAAGGGGACGCTTCGCTCTTCAATTTCACTGTGATTTTAGTCGTGGGATAAATTTTTTAATGTCTGCAAGGGCGATTGAAATTGTAAAATTATCGAGAAAAGCCGGGTATCACGAAATCTTTAATTCCTCATCTCCTAAGTGATGCAAAAATATGCAATATAATATCGTGAAAGCTGAGACTCCACGCTTTCAAGTGAGCCCAAGTTGGTCGTTGTACGATCATTTTCCACGGAGTTATGACAATTCGACAAGACGCGTGTTTGGAGCATCCGAAAATTTGCGGAAGATGAGGTAAACGGTCATATTGGAAGAAGGCAGTTTAATTAGTTGTTAACAAAGAATTTCTAAATAGAAATTGAAATCCCAATGGGATTTGGCGTATCGAGGCAAATCGATTGTTAGGTCGGAAGGAGGAATGGTGTCGTCGGCACTTAGCGGCCGCGTCGATGATCATCGAACGGTTCGCATGGCCAGTGAAATGACCTGAGAAAACGGCCCCGTATATATATATTTTTTTTTACGCAACGCGCGACACATTCTTCCTGGTGAACGAAGGTAAACGCTCCCTGGCCGATACCTTAACCGGTGGAAAATTGTGTCTTATTTCTCAATTAAGAAAGGTACAGTTTAAACTGTATCGCCGCCGCGCTTGTTCGCTTTTTACCGGCAAAGGCATTGGGATATTGGGACAGTGAGAGGATGTGGAAGAAACGGGTGAGAGGTGATGAATGCGCCACGAAACGATAGGGCCGAGTCGAACGGAGAACGAAAAAACATTCTTGCGCGTACCGTTCGTCGAAACGGCCGCATAAATTTGTTGACATAGCATAAATTCGATTCTGTCCGGGCACTTGATCCGCGCGCACGCGTGTGCGCACAGACTTTTCCCTGATCAAGGTGAATGTAAACACTTTTTGCACAATGTAGAGCACACAAGCCGGTAGCGAACTCCTTAGAATTATTGCTCGGTGGTGCACGCACTCCCGCAGAGAAAGGTAGCGAGGTAAATTGGCGCATAATTGAGCGCAGATAAAATAACGGCATGATTGAACTGCAATTAGGTCAGCTGCTCTGTGACGTTTTTCTGGAAAATCCGGCAGGGCGCGGTATACTGGAAATTAGGGGAGGTTTAAGTCACCGTTTGGCTGAATTTAAACTTTTCCCCTGAGCGCTTGAAGTTTGTGCTTGTTCTGAGCTGAGTATCTTTGACATACGCGAAGTGCGAAACTCGTTTGGGCCTGTATAGTGCAGAATATGCAAAATTAGGGGGAGTTTAAGTCATCGTTTCTCTAGCTTCGAATTTGTTTACGAGATACAGCCCCTCCAATTTTTCTAAGAAGACACGTGGTGAATTCTTGGGAAAATAGTTTCTTTGGTAAATAAATTGTACAAAATTTAAACTAGGTTTGCATGATGTAGAAGGCATGAAATTAGGGGGAGTTTAAGTCATCGTTTTTCTAGCTTCGAATTTGTTTACGAGATACGGCCCCTCGAATTTTCCAATTTTTCTAAGAAGACACGTGGTGAATTCTTGGGAAAATAGTTTCTTTGGTAAATAAATTGTACAAAATTTAAACTAGGTTTGCATGATGTAGAAGGCATGAAATTAGGGGTAGTTTAAGTCATCGTTCTTCTAGCTTCGAATTTGTTTACGAGACACAGCCCCTCCAATTTTTCTAAGAAGACACGTGGTGAATTCTTGGGAAAATAGTTTCTTTGGTAAATAAATTGTACAAAATGTAAACTAGGTTTGCATGATGTAGAAGGCATGAAATTAGGGGTAGTTTAAGTCGTCGTTTTTCTAGCTTCGAATTTGTTCACGAGATACAGCCCTTCCAATTTTTCTAAGAAGACACGTGGCGAATTATTGAGAAAATAGTTTCTCTGGTAAATAAATTGTACAAAATTTGAACTAGGTTTGCATGATGTGGAATGCATGAAATTAGGGAGGGTTTAAGTCATCGTTTTGCTGGTTTCTGTCAAACAATATAATTTTTAAACAGATCGCTTTAATTATACTTGACATCCAACTTTTCCTTTTACGGAAACAAATGGCCCTCTCATCTGATTTAGCGACTGATGGAAACGCCATTTGGCGATTAATGGCCCGCGTGCATTGACACCTCGACGATTGTTCAGGACGCATAATGAGAGAATGGGAGAAGGAACGCGGCGATAGCGATCTAAGAATCCGCATGCGCGAGTCGCTCGTGATTAAAGGATAAGATCTAACGGCGGTGTCCCTAAGCGAGCACAATAACTGGGACCTTTCTAGCCTGATCTTCGTCACGAGACGAAGCGGCCCCCATGCAAACGCGTCGAGATAATCACGGATACACTTGCGAGTTGCAACTGCATCCAACTGCATCGACCGTCGCCGTCGCCGCGAGGGAAACCAGATTCCCTTGATCTTGCGCGCCGCGGCTGAATTATTCCGCGGCGAGCGACACCTTTGCAACGCGCGAAACTACAAAAATCAGCACGCTCCCATATATCGCCGTTATGTTACTACCGGATACCATTACACCCACGATTGGCTCACAGCCACGCCGTTGCATTCGAGCCGCTCCTTTCGTTCGGAACTTGTCAGTTACCGTTGCTGGCAACGCTAACTGTCTCTCCGACGTTCGTCATCGACTCCAAGAACCGTTGAAAGTTGCAGGCAATTCTTCCATTAATTAGCATCGCGATGAACGAAAATTTGAGAAAAACCACCCTTCCCATTTCCATTGCTTGTGAGAAAATAAATTCACGACTCGTGCAAATCAAAAATCGCTCGCATTGGTTGCAAGACATGGGAACCAAGAAGGAATTTGTTTCTCTCCCCAGTGGTTTTAATTTTAAGATCGATAGTTTTGAATTCTTGTAGTATTTTTATTATTCGAAACTATGCCCACCCGTTGTTGCTGTAACTGCATAAACTTCGCAGACTGGTTGTGACAATTACCTGTCCGTCGAATTGCAGTTTTAATCGTTAGACAATATTTTCTATCAATATTCTCCATCTTAAGAGATTGGTTAAAGCGAATAAACTGTAGAATCTCAGGATTTGCGAGATTTGCATAAAAACTCGCAGAGTAAGATCATTCGGTGCAAGCAGGACGAGTCGCTGACTGGGAGCATTGTCAGAAGTTGTGCAACGCTCGATTCGCTCTCTTATGCAGGCCATGCAAGACATTGCACAAAGAACCGTTTGTCGGGAATGCTCAATCTTGGAAATAATCGTACGCGTTGCGGACCGTTCTTAATCGCGTGCAAAGCGAACTGCATTTTCGCAGAATGTGTCACCGGAACGGAAAATTTACTATCATTCATTTAAATTAGCGGCTGTCCCATGGGAACGGTAAAAGGAAGAATCGCAGCGAAACAAAAATTGGATTTGTTATTCGAAGCACGTGGCAGAGAGTAGTTATTCTGTAACGAATGCGCTGCTTCGAACAACCTAGAAAGTTAAAACCTAACACGTCTGAGATATCGTTCAATTATAATATAAAACGGAGCGGCTCGATCTGCAGATTTCCGACCACCTGGTCGAATCGTAATTAAACTTCGACAAACGTAGTGAAACGAGACACGCGGGGTAATCGTACGCGCGCAAATTGGCACGGGAGTTCAGAGGACATGGTTACGAGCTCTCTGGTGGAAATTTATGTATTTTTCATTGGTATTATTTATGCAATTTACGAGCGGTTACGTGTCACGTTTTAGGCCTCGGAAAATCTATGTTACTTGCATGTTCGACCGAGTTTGATCGATCGTAAATATAAATTTAATCGTGAAAGCGGTCACGAAAGAGCAACTTTTATTCCGAAAACCGGAACGTCAGCGCGGAAAGAGAGCTAGAGAAAAAGGGGTTGGAACTGCTTGCCAGATATCATGTGGAAAGGCACTATACTCGCGATTTTACGACACGGATACTCTACGGATTCGTTACACGTGTCTGTCTCGCTATTTGATATCTAAAACTCAGTGAATTTTCACTCTGAAAAACATTTTAGAGGGTTAAATAAATTCCTTAGCTCTCCTGGAATTTGCTGGGTCCATATTCAACGTATTAATTTATATAGCTTTGCCCGGAATCTGCAACCCTAATTTTTGGTGCAACCCTCAACTAACCATTCAGGAGCGTCAGTGACTAATAAACTAGTCGGTAACGATTCAGGAACGTTCCGAAGCCGATCAGGGACGTTTCCATTCGAAACAGGAACAGCGATGGAAAAGTCGCGATTGTTGTTGCATTTGATGAAAATTAGAGTCGCGTTGGAGCGGGTCGAATCGACCTTCGCGATCTCGCAGCGACAGCCGTCGAGAAAAAGAGAATCGGAGCGATCGTAGGTGCAGCAGTGGCTTCGAATCCAGTTATCCTCGGTTCTCAGGTGCTTCTAATTGGCTCGCAGGAGAATAACGACGCGACACGTAACGAGTATTGCTCACGTGAGAAGATGGTAACGCTGTGGTCGGCTTGCACTCGAGGCGCAACGTGCGGTGCATTCCGTGCACGCCGCGCGGTGTACGGTACTCCGAGACTGCGGTGATCTTTAGACGCAGGACTCGGTCCTTGAATCCAACGGCGAGATGCGGCGCGCGATGCATCGACGAAAAAGTCATTGTAATAGGTCACTCCCTCCCTCGAGCCGCCTATTACCCTGGCGAACTCTGTTCGAACGTGGAAAATGCAGCGAATGAATTACCCGAGACAGTTGCATAAATTATACGCGTCTCTTTCTTTGGACACCGTTCGATTTCTTTCGTGTTGTAAGACATTGTATATCTTCGAAATGCGACGGTACGAGTGAAACGTGATTTGTGTCCACACAAAGTGCGCAGCGAGTGAAAGCCTACCCTTAATAAAGACTGCCCAAAGAGGCAGGCCTATCGATCAGCTGAGTGCCCAAAGAGACAGCCCTAGGGATCATCTGATTGCCTAAAGAGGCAGTCCTACCTACCAGCTGATTGCCCAAAGAGGCAGCCCTATCTACCAGCTGATTGCCCAAAGAGGCAGCTCTACCAACTAGTTGATTGCCCAAAGAGGCAGCCCTACCAACTAGTTGATTGCCCAAAGAGGCAGCCCTAGGGATCATCTAATTGCCCAAAGAGACAGCCCTATCTACCAGCTGATTGTCCAAAGTGGCAGCCCTACCAACTAGTTGATTGCCCAAAGAGGCAGCCCTACCAACTAGTTGATTGCCCAAAGAGGCAGCCCTAGGGATCATCTAATTGCCCAAAGAGGCAGCCCTAGGGATCATCTAATTGCCCAAAGAGGCAGCCCTAGGGATCATCTAATTGCCCAAAGAGACAGCCCTATCTACCAGCTGATTGTCCAAAGTGGCAGCCCTACCAACTAGTTGATTGCCCAAAGAGGCAGCCCTACCAACTAGTTGATTGCCCAAAGAGGCAGCCCTAGGGATCATCTAATTGCCCAAAGAGGCAGCCCTAGGGATCATCTAATTGCCCAAAGAGACAGCCCTATCTACCAGCTGATTGTCCAAAGTGGCAGCCCTACCAACTAGTTGATTGCCCAAAGAGGCAGCCCTAGGAATCATCTGATTGCCCAAAGAGGCAGCCCTAGGGATAATCTAATTGCCCAAAGAGGCACCCCTATCTACCAGCTGATTGCCTAAAGAGACAGCCCTAGTGATCAGCTGCTTGCCCAAAGAGGCAGCCCTATGGACCAGCTGCTTGCCCAAAGAGGCAGCCCTATGGACCAGCTGATTTTCCAAAGAGGCAGCCCTATGGACCAGCTGACTGCAATTTGAACATTACTCGCGCGTCTACATCCGGTATCTAGTCGTACACTTTAGTGACACCCTGTATATACCATCCGTTGATCACATGCCACGCGATACGAGATAGACGGGGTCACGAGACTGCATTTAAAAGTGCCTTGCACTTTTGCGCGGCAGACCTTGAGTACAGAGCCGACTGGAATGCAATTTACCGAGCATTGTTCGTAACTCGTACCGTACCGAGCTTTGTTTAAACATATACTCGATTGATTCGCTCCGTTTCAGCGGGGGTTCAGCGCGTAACTATTGCTAAACGGCTTAATGGAAAATGGAGGAAAACGATTAATTTCCGCGACACTGCGAGAATGCCGTGCTCTTATCGTAAGTCTCGTGTGTCGCTTGAGATATGACATAGTTGCGAGCATGGCACAATAGCCATTATTCGCGTGCGTTCAGTAACGAGGAGTTTCGCAATTTTTCTGATCTTTCTGTATCTCTCTTGAAAAAATGGCGACGTTCAAGCGGGGCGTCGTTCGAGCGATACAATTAACAAGCGACAAAATTAACCGGTTCACGGAAGGTTAACGAAACAGTTTAATGACGAGCCTTTTTGCCGGCGTCTTGCGCACTGCATTTCAAATCTGTTTCGCGGAATTCGTTCGGCTTTCTTGTTTTCGGGGAACGCGTGTATTTTTTTCGACACCTCGCGCGAAATGCTTCACTTCCTTTGTTGCCTTTGCCGTCGGAGACTCTGCGTAAAAAGATTTATGCTTGACGAACAATTTCGTTCTGGTTCTCGTGGTTCGACCCCTCGCCGACCAACCATAACTCCCCTCGCCGCCAAACAAACCGTAATTAATGTATCCCGATCGTTTCCTCGTTAGCGTTTGGTTTTTACGATGTCCAGCTTCGTTAACGAATCGGCACTGTTCGTTAAGATCGCTAAATGTGGTGTCGCGCAATCGGTGCAGAAAATTTTACAGAAAAATTCGCAAACGGTAAAAAGAGGAATTCGCGTAAAGATCGTATTTGTTAATCTGCGAACAAGAGCAATATTCGTTGGGATCTGTGGCGTTTCCGTAAAATTGAAATCAAACGCAAAGTTGAAGGAAATAGAACAACTTTCTATTGGAAAGGATAATTTAAACATCGTACTAAACGAAATCCGATACGATGAACCTTCTCCGGCACAAGAAACGTCATAAAACGATACTTGAACAAAACCGTGACAAGAAGTGCGGCCGCGGAAGAGCGAAAGTAACGACACGTATACGAGGAGCGTTTCATTACACGCTGGAAATGGAAAAAAAGTTAATTAAACAAAACCGGCGGCGATAGTGGAAGTTGCCATGATCGGGATAGGACCTTTTCGAGTGGTCAAATCGATATGAAGAAAAAAGCGCAATCGTGAAAACGATCGGCGACCGTCGAATGGGGAATGTTTACAAGATCGGATCGCGAACGCGAATTCAGACAGTATTTAATCGAATTTACTGCGACATAGAATTAAAGTAATGACATTATAACGCCATAGGGTGCCATGTCTATGTCACCGCGCATGCAATTACCAATAGGCTGCCCGGTAGCACCTGTTTAGGTTCGTTTCATACCGGTTACACCTGTTCCGTGCACGGGTGCCACAACTCGACTTTTTGTTCACGGAAGATTTACGCGTCTACGAGAAGCACCACCAAAAATATTATTCAAAAAATTGCTAAATAAACCAGCGAATGGTCCTAAAAACCACCAATTATATAGTCATAAGAATGATGACATTTCACATTATTTTGTAAGAATAACAGAGACGAATCTATCCAATTTTTTGACCATTTTTGAATAGTATATGCCAAAGGAAATAAAGTCGAAGAATTCCCCATGGACGCATCTTTATAATCTCCATAATAGTGAATTAAACATAACAGAACCCGCCATTTTGACGGGTCCAGTAAACCCAGCGTTAAAAAATTGTTCCCGTAGACTGAACCTGTCCGCAAAATCCATTTTTTCCCCTCAGATCTCGTCGATTACGATGGTAGTTGGTTTTTTAATTCGTCGACGATCGAGTCTCGCGGTTCTTCATTCCAGAAACGCGGTGCCCATTATTTCGAAAGCAGTCTGCGACGACAGAATCAGCCGACTTTTTCTTTCTGTAAACGCTTCCGACAGTCGCTGCACGCGGTTGCGTCCCGCAGAGTTCATCGGCTGCAAACAGTCGCCGCACCTGAAGGCAAGAAGCGTTCCGCGGTAGACCAGAATCGAAGGTATCCGAAATAACTCGTAAAACCGCTTCGGGTTTCGCCTGTGCTCGTCGACGTGAGCACGACCGTTTCACAAATTCAACCACAGTTTGGCCAACCGGCGAATTTCACTGCGACTTCTTGCCGGCTCGCTCGTGAGTCACCCGCGAATTTTTAGAAAACCGCCGCGAACAATGCGTCTCGCAAAAATCGCGTTCCTCTGCAAAAATCGCGTTTCCCTACAAAAATCGCATTCGTCTGCAGAAATCGCATTCCTCTCCAAAAATCGCGTTCCTCTTCAAAAATCGCGTTCCTCTTCAAAAATCGCGTTTCCCTGCAAAAATCGCGTTCCTCTTCGAAAATGGCATTCCCCTGCAAAAATCGCATTCCCCTGCAAAAGTCGCATTTGCCTGCAAAAGTCGCATTTGCCTGCAAAAGTCGCATTTGCCTGCAAAAATGGCATTCTCCTGCAAAAATCACATTCTCCTGCAAAAATCACATTTCCCTACAAAAATCGCATTCGTCTGCAAAAATCGCATTCCTCTTCAAAAATCGTGTTCTCCTGCCAAAATCGCATTTCCCTGCAAAAATCGCATTCCCCTGAAAAAATCGCGTTCCCCTTCAAAAATCGCGTTCCTCTTCGAAAATGGCATTCACCTGCAAAAATCGCGTTCCCCTGCAAAAATGGGATTCCCCTGCAAAAATCGCGTTCCCCTGCAAAAATCGCGTTCCTCTTCAAAAATCGCGTTCCCCTGCAAAAATCGCGTTTCCCTGCAAAAATCGCATTTCCCTACAAAAATCGCATTTCCCTGCAAAAATCGCATTCGTCTGCAAAAATCCCATTCCTCTTCAAAAATCGCGTTTCCCTACAAAAATCGTGTTCTCCTGCAAAAATCGTGTTCTCCTGCAAAAATCGTGTTCTCCTGCAAAAATCGCGTTTCCCTGCAAAAATGGGATTCCCCTGCAAAAATCGCGTTCCCCTACAAAAAACGCGTTCTCCTGCAAAAATCGCGTTCCTCTTCGAAAATGGCATTCCCCTGAAAAAATGGCATTCCCCCGCAAAAATGGCATTCGTCTGCAAAAATCGCATTCCTCTTCAAAAATCGTGTTCTCCTGCAAAAATCGCGTTCCTCTTCGAAAATGGCATTCCCCTGCAAAAATCGCATTCCCCTGCAAAAGTCGCATTTCCCTGCAAAAATCGCATTCCCCTGCAAAAGTCGCATTTCCCTGCAAAAATCGCATTCCCCTGCAAAAATCGCATTCCTCTTCAAAAATCGCGTTTCCCTACAAAAATCGTGTTCTCCTGCAAAAATCGTGTTCTCCTGCAAAAATCGCGTTTCCCTGCAAAAATGGGATTCCCCTGCAAAAATCGCGTTCCCCTGCAAAAATCGCATTCCCCTGCAAAAGTCGCATTTCCCTGCAATAGTCGCATTTCCCTTCAAAAATCGCATTCGTCTCCAAAAATCGCATTCCTCTTAAAAAATCGCGTTCTCCTGCAAAAATCGCGTTCTCCTGCAAAAAAATCGCGTTCCTCTGTAAAAATCGCGTTCCTCTGTAAAAATCGCATTCCTCTGTAAAAATCGCGTTTCCCCTGTAAAAATCGCGTTTCCCTGAAAAAATCGCGTTTCCCTGAAAAAATCGCGTTTCCCTGAAAAAATCGCGTTTCCCTTAAATAATCGCGTTTCCCTGAAAAAATCGCGTTCCCCTGTAAAAATCGCGTTCCCCTGCAAAAATGGCGTTCCCCTGTGCTTCTCTCGAATCGAAAAAATCCTC
The DNA here is from genome assembly GCF_050948215.1 of Halictus rubicundus. Taxonomy (NCBI): domain Eukaryota; kingdom Metazoa; phylum Arthropoda; class Insecta; order Hymenoptera; family Halictidae; genus Halictus; species Halictus rubicundus. The sequence continues at coordinate 2,361,615 of NC_135165.1, forward strand.
GAATCGACGGCTAAGGGACCACAGAACGCGCGCCCTTAATCTTTTCATTCTACATTATTTAATATAAAAAATAAATTGCTTTCTCATGCAAAAGCGACGAATCGGTTTAGCGTGCTCGGAGAGATTTTGCGGCCTCGAAATGAGATTTTCGGTCACCTCGAAGAAACCTCTGACGAAACGGTATTGTGCACAGTTCGAGCCGTAGCGGCGATCGTTAGAGACATTAAATTTTTGTGTTGAGCAGCGGCGAATTTGATGAAAAAGTCTTATTGGCAATCGGCAAGAGGAACGCGACCGGTGTTTTGCCGGGGCCGAAGACAAAAATGTAATTGCGCGTGGGGTGTGTCGTTTGTGTCCACCGTTGGTCGATCGACGATGCAGTTTTTCGCGATCGGTGGCCTCTTATGAAATCGCTAGGAAAATAAATCGTTGGTTTTAGCGTTCTGCACGCGGCCTCTCGGATTTGTCTCTCGCGTGTATAAAGCGCTTTTCGCTCGGTACGATCGGCTGACGCGATTGCACCTCGGGCTACGTTTAATTCGACTGTGATTTCGTTCGAGGCAATATTTTATCGTTCGAGCCGACGTATCGACCGGACACGGATTCGAATCTGGATCACCGATTATTTTCCGTGGCCACTTGTTGTGCCGACCACCCGATTCCACGCAGATTTGCATTCCTACGCTCGAATCGCTTTCGAAACCCGGCTAGGAAGAATAGGCGAGCGTTGCTGGGTTTCTCCAGATAAATTTCCAGCTCATTTCCGGATCGATTAGGATCCCCTAATCAACATTCCCGCGCGAAGACCGCCGCCGTTCACGATCATCGAGCCCCGTCTCGATCCGCGAATCGCTTTCTCATTTTCTGGCGAATTTATGGCGTCGGTAAAGTCCCCAATTTTTGAGATTCTGTCTTAGGTACGTCATGAAATTTGTTAAATTAATCATGAAGTAGTAGGAACATCCGATCGTATTATTTTCTGGTTAGAAAAATTTGTGACAGTGTAAGAATATTATCCGATTTTCAACTGTTTGAAATTTTGAGGGAAAGAAGTCAACGTCTTCGTAGACCCTGCATTTTGCAATTAATACAGGCAATTTTTGCACGAAACTCCACAGTCCAATAATCACAGTGATCGAGACTAAAATGATATTTTAATGACGTCTTTTTTGCGCGCAGTTAGAGTCAACATTCTCCAACAGAAACGAAAACTCGGCAAACTCGAAAGAATAAAATGTTTAAAAATAGCATTTTACAAACCGCACGAGATATATCTATCTACGGGCGTAGATTCCGTTCGAGTCTTATAATTAAATGTTTTTGTTCGTCGGTTAATGCCAGCGCATTCGGTGTTGCACCACGTGAAACACGTTTGATACCGAGCCGGGCGTTTAGAACGTTGGAGATAATGAATTGCAATAACAGCGAACCACCTGTCTGATTAAAATGAAATTCTCCCGAGGCGGTGTAATTGCCGAAGAATTGCCGAACGTGTGAAAAAATTGTATCATTTTTCCGTGTCGATCGAGCGGCAGTCGTTTCGCTTGTTTCGCGGTGGTCGAAGTTCAACGACTCAATAAACGGTCGAGAGAGAGACTATTATAACGAGTAGCATAAAAGCGCGGCCACGTGGCACACGGTTTTATCGCGTGCCGGCGATCGATCGTATCCGCGACCATATTTTTTTTTCTCTCGAAAACATTATTCGCGGGGACAAGTAGCAAAGTGTATACGAAGTGGCCGTTCATGCAAATAAGGCGCGATGCTATCGTTTTAAGATCAGGTGCGCGCGTGCGATTTTCGCGTGTGCGCAATTATTTCGATCTCGTGCGCAGTGCGCGCGACCGTTACCTAATTACTGGCCCCGGTCAGGTCGGTTCGCGGCGGCTGACAGCGAAAATTACATTAGACGTCGCGCCGAGCCGCGCCGCGTAGCGTCGCGTCGCGTCGCGATTATATTTCCAGCACGAGGACATCATTGGTCTGCGTCCGCTCATGTTCTCGCCGGAAAACCCTTCACCGAAGTTGAAGCATGGCGTGCACGTGACGCCGGGAGCACGTGTCACTCGGCCTCACTTGTTTCCGAAAGTATTTCCCTCGACGGCGAGCGAGTCCGAATCCCCATCGATCATCGAATTTCATTACTTTCGAAAAAGAACACCTTTCGAAAAATCCCAATCGATCGAACCCCGCGATTCATAAATCATATTTCGTCCGATAATTTCAATTATCGGAATTCGACGGGCGGCTCGTTTATCCGGCCGATGATTAATAAAACCTCTGGACGACGATACGCAAATTGTACAGTTCGCCTCGATGGTTTTAACCTTTCATCGTTTCGTCGGTGATTAATTGACGGACGCGAAATTGTGCTAAAATCTGCACAGCTTTTGCACAAATTTTGGAAAGGTGTGAAATTTGAAGGAGTATTTATAAACGTTTTATATGAGTTTCAGCTCCTTTGAAACGTACTCGTAATATTTGCATAAACTCTGCAGTCTACCGGTCACGCTAATCGGAATTGCAAATTCGAAACACCGTGTCCCGGACAAAGACTCTCTTGTATCTCATAGAATCAGCGTGATAAAATCGAACGTTGCACGCACAACAATTTAATTTAACCATTTTCTGCTCGGATGCAGCTATCATAAAGTTGAGAACAGTCATTTGACAAAACCAAAAAATTATTTGATCATAATGCACGGGAGCCGAATAGAAATTTCTTTCCTCCTTTAACCCTTTGCACTCGAAGGTATTTTAACTCCAAAACGAAACATTTCTTCCTACCCAGAATATTTCCCTCGTATATATAATTTTTCATGTTATACATGCGAAAATGGTGGAACTTACTCGTACAATACTGAAATGCTTCGTAATTTATTGAATATAAACAGATTTAATAATGTAAAAAATATTGCGAACAATGATATAGAAATTTGTATGTTTCGTAATTTATTGAATATAAACAGATTTAATAATGTAAAAAATATTGCGAACAATGATATAGAAATTTGTATGTTTCGTAATTTATTGAATATAAACAGATTTAATAATGTAAAAAATATTGCGAATAATGATATAGAAATTTTTAGTCGCCGTTCGAGTGCTAAGGGTTAACACTAGGTTTACGGAGCATTAATAGTGAGTATTTTACATTACTTTATAAAAATAAGAAGAATGTGTCTGTCCAAGTTCTCAGCTATTTTTCAAATAATGTATACCTAAGGAAATAAGTTTGTCGAGTAATTCCACGTAGATAGACCTCACAATAATAGTAAATTAAAAATATTAGAACCCGTCATCTTCACGGGTCCCGTAAACCTAGTGTTAATAATTTCATTAAATATTTTTATCCTGCCTACTGCTCTGAATTGTACCCACTCCACTTAGATCACAAAAGCGTAGAAACGACAATTGCGCGCAACAGTGCGCGGTCCGCATGGATCTCAACGTCTCCGTGCGCCGCTGCGCAAATCCCAGATTGCATCCGCATCGAAAAAAAAAAAAAAAAAAAAATAAAAGAAATCCCTGCGCAAGTGTAATAGACACACAGACTCGAAGGTGCGATTGTGTGTCCGTCTTACGGGAACAGAAGTTTCTCACTTGGAAGGATCGGTACGTGCCAATGACTCCGTACGATAATTACACCGATTATCCCGGCAGAGTGAAGCGTTGAACGAAATCGAGTTTCTCCTTGATTCCGAACGGTCGATTAAACAAATTCGATCTGCCGCGCACTGTTATTTACCCGTTTTCCATTAATTGCGCTCTAATCAAGATTCTTCCTTGTCTCGTCTCGACGTTGCCGGACGGTTTTCTCTTCCCGGCGAATAAAACTCTAATAATAATTCTTCCGTCCATCTGCCGTCTTCCTGGTTGTTAGGTTACGAGACAGGAGCGCACAGATCTACTGTAATTTATTTCACACGCACGGACAGACACCGATTTACCTGTTCAATCTTGCAAAACTGTGCCGACATTTTTTCTCGTTGCCGAACTTCCTCTGCCAGGCAACAATTTTAATTCGCGTTGTGACGCTGCAAACATTAGTGTGTATTCATTGAATTAGAAAATCGATGCGTTTAACCAGTTAACTGTGGGAAAATTTAATTTTAAAAATCTCTCACCGCGCGGAATTGAAATCGAGCAATGACGAATATATGCGTCGAATGCAGGCCGAATGCCGCTATTATAAATTTTACGAAAAAAGGAAAGCAAAATGAGAAAGAATTACATTTTTATTCGATAAGAAATTGACAGTTCGTTAACGTTAACCGCACCGCAATAGAATTTTGCTTCGAATCAGAAAAAAGCCCCTAATCAATGAAAAGAGATATCGAACGTAGCTTAACATTTTCACGTTACGACACGGTATTATTCCTTAATCATTTTCCAACTTTCCTTCGAGTGTGCTCCTCGGAGAGACGGTTGCGCAAGAGCTTCTGGGATTTGGCTGATTTTCGCCTAGAAGAATCGTCTGGAATCATGGCGCGAAATATTGGCGACCATAACGGAACGGCCGCGATACCGCGGATCATTTTATTCGCAATGCAGAGCAGCTCTGAACTTTTCGCTGGGAGCGAAGGATCTAAATGGCAGCCCTCCGGACAACGCTCGATCGCTCGATCCAATTACAAGCTCGGGGCGTAAACAGCAGGTTGCTTCGTGCTTTACTAAATGACGTCGGTGTTTAATAACAGGCTCGGTTATAACCTCTCGGTAATGTCAGCGCGTTGCGACACCGCGCACCGCGCACCGCGCACCGTGCGCGCGCTCGCACAAAATTATTATCGATAGCCAACAATGGTTGATGCAATTAGAAGCGAACACGATTTCCTTCTCGGCGAGCGCAGAATGCTACCAATTACGATCGGACTGTTAATCTCCGAGTTGGTTCGCCGCCGCAGAACATTTTCGCCGAGCGCCATAAACTAGGAACCATATAATGGCCGGGCGGCCACAGATAATCGAGGAAACGGAAGAATTCACCGATATTAATGCGATAATCGACGTGGTCCAGTGAGCGTAAACTGTTTCTGGAAGGTTGCTCTTTCGTTCGGTGTCGCGGTTCGCTAACCGCCCGTAATTCGCCTTCTCCGTCTCATTCCCCCCCCCCCTCCCCCCCGCGATTTTTATTTAATTTCTGTGTGTTTTTTTCTTCGTTCTCGCGGTGTCAGAAGGTCGCCACGTTTGTTCGCGAAAACAGGTGGGCGGAAATTGTGCGCGTCACGCGGCCGCTTTGAAAACTGGTTGAAACGAGTCTCTCGGCGTTATCGGAGGCTCAATTAGACGTCGATTTGTTGCCCCTGCGAAAATTAATTAAAAGTTCGTCGCCACCCGGTCGGGAGCCGTGGGCACAATGGAACGTGGCTCGCCGAGCATAATCGCTTATTAGATCGGCGACGATCGGACCGAGCCCTGGGCGGTTCGTGTGCCGAGTATCAACTCGATTGGTTGATTGTTTAATAAAAATGCCTCATCGTTCGGTACGAGTGAGAGATAATTTGTTGTAAAATAGTTGTACCTCGACATTAACAACCGCGATTCGTTCTGCTCCAAGCGAACGATTTGCCGGCGAACAGAGCGTTGCGAGCGGATTAAATATTTGTTCTAAGCCCGGCAGAGACGATGTTACATAACTAATGGATTTTCCGTTGAAATCGCGCAAATGAAACGGGTAAACGGGGTAAGTCTTCGTTCGGTGGCAGCGATCTAGTTAAATTTTTTTCGTTTTTTCCCATCGTTTTATTGTTAGGTTCGCGGACGGTTTCGTCATATCGCGCGGTGCGCCGCGTTTATGGTTGCCGGCGCGCGTACTCGAGGGCTTGAAATGCTCTCCGCAGTGTCATTATTGATCGCCCATTCGTTGCGACTGATTTGCGATTGCACCGGTCTGCAGTTCGATCGCGGTTCTTGGTGAAAGCTAATTTTTTACGAATAAATCATTCCGCGGCAGTTTGAGCGGGCAAACATTAGGAAAGGAACGGGGTAAACCAGCTTTTGTGAAATTCTGTCCGGCATTAACGCGGGCCGCGCGCGCACCGACGAGCGCGCGCACCGCCTGTGTCCGACCGTTCAAACTTAGATCAATTTGTCAGACATTATCCCTGGTGGCGAGCACAGAACTCATGATTTTAGCCTCTCGGCTAATTTGCAAGATACGAATAATCGGGTCTTACATAAACTGACGGCTGCAATTTTGAACCGCGCAGCGCCAAATTGATTCGCGCACGAGGAAACAAACGGAATTAGGCCTGTCTCGCGGCGACGGCCGCTATCAGTCAATTCGCTGATACCAATGATCACATTCCCGGTAAATGATTTTGAGCTCGAAACTGATTTGCGAGCGGGAAAACGGCGGCCAGCTATTAATTTACTGATACCAGCAATCGAACGAAATTAATTCTGCCGTTGCGGCAACAACGACTTTTGCGGAAATATTTTACTGCCGTTAACCAAGAATATTTTGTTCATTCTGGATCACCGTTGCAGTGACCTATAGCGTTCTAATCTTTCCAATTTTGACAAGAAAAATCGATAGAAAGCGACAGGAAGAAATCGTTTGAAAATTCAGCTGTTTTTTTCAGGTCAAATTTTCTGTCGGTGGTGAAAACGTCGAGATGAAACGCGTTAAACCGTTTACGTCGATCTCACGTGTCAGCCGATCGATGTGCACGTCGAAGAAGATCTCCGCACGTCATCTGATCTCTCAATCGCGAACGTGTTTTCACGCCAGTTGATTGACAACTGTATAATTACCGGCTTGGAAGCTCGCGTTGTACGTTAGGCTCGTTTGCGCGATATCGACCCTGCCGACACGTAATGAATCTGCTCGTCCGTCTTTGCCGATTCAATGTTCTCGTCTCGCTCGCGAATCCGAAGTCACGTTTTCCCCGCGAACGGCTCGACTCGCTATAAATGTCACAATATTCAAGAAGAAGAAAAAAAAAAGGTACTATTAGCGTGCCTAACACTCGAGTCAATAAATCGAGAAAAGTCTCTTTCAGACGTCACGCCGAGCGCCGCGTCATTTATACGTGACACGTTCATTAATTTTTCCAATTTTCTGCGTTATTCAATTATTCGTCTCTATCTTTTTGGGATCTCGATTCGCGTAGATCCGCTCGGATCCTTATTTATCGATTCTGTGCACGTTGGACTTAAGAATTAATTTTCTAGACTGTTAGATTTGTGTGCAAAATAACAATTTGTTAGTTGGATAGAGTTATTCACTCTGTTAATAATTTTAACGAGTTCGAGGTAGTACAGTAGTATTTCTAAATTGTCATAAATGCGATCGGAGATCTGCTCGGATCCTTATTTATCAATTCTGTGCACGTTGGACTCAAGAATTAACTTTCTAGATTGTTAGATTTGTGTGCAAAATAAAAATTTTTTAGTCAGATAGATTTATTCACTCTCTTAATCATTTTAACGAGTTCGAGGTAGTACAATAGTATTTCTAAACTGTCATAAATGCATAAGATCGGGTGGCTGTCGATGACACATTGATAAGGTTAGGTTCAAACGGACACATTTCCATGGGACAGTTATTCTATTCAGTTCGAGTATACAATTTAACACTAAATAATCGAAATATTCTTAAAGAGGTCGTAGAAGCTTGCTATTTGCAATTATCGAAACAATACTCGCAGCATACCGGTCGAGCGTTAGGCTCTCGTGAACAGTAGAGCAAAAAAGTCGGGAATCAATTAATTGTGTACGGTATTATTTTTGCGAAACGTGGAATTTTTCGCTGGAAGAAATACATATATATATATCTGATAACTTTCTCTGTGGTGGCCGGTTATGAGACACGATTGACAGTTCATAAAACGGTAGAGAATCCAATGGGAATTCGATTGGTACAGACCGGGGTACGATTAGCCGGACCGAGCCCGTTCTAAATTAACTATTTCGAGCCGAACAAAAAGAGGAACTATATCTCGGCGATACTTTCGCCTTGATCAGTTATTTTCGAACTGATTACCCCGTAATCGATTCAATTTTCTCCGTTTGGAATCCCCGGCTCGGTTTCCCCGGGCTCTAATAAGCCGGCCGATGCACGAGGGTACAAATCAGATCGGTAACAGAAACGGTAACGCGTTCCAGTTGTCTACGAAAATTAATGTAATTACCGGGGGGGGTCTCGTTATTATCGCGCAACCTCTCTTCCCTTCGAATAATCTTCTTTTGAAATCGACGGACCATTATATCGCGTGCTAGACGCGTATGTGCACTCTTTCGCATTCCCTCGACGGACATACACACACGCACGCACGTATACACGCGCGTGCTGTGTCGTCATCTCGGGAAACAATCGGAAAATGCTCGGTGTTTGATTCTTCGCCGATTCTTTCCGATCGAACGGTCGAATTGTGAAACACGTGGAAAGCCGAGCGATATTAATGACTCATAAGCACCCCTTTTTATATATTTGCTGTGCCCGTACCAATTTTCACAATTAATAAAACCAATCTGGGTCGATTCGCGTAATAAACCCTGAAACTGTAGTAACTCGAAGCGACTTTTTCCCGATGCTCGCCCGCGAACCAGAGTACACTAGAATTTGATGCAATGGTTACGTGCATAATTAAGCAATTCCAATTTCATAATTAAATTTCCCGAATTTTTTGTACCTTGAGATACACAAAATCATTTTACACCTCCAGAAGCGCTCTTCAGGTAAACGTTCATGAATTTGGAGAGAGTCGTCACGCATACATCGAATATCTTAATTACACACGCGTAACTGTTGCACTAATTCATAATACAATTACTCCGCGCAGTACATAAAAGAACGCAGTTCGCGCAGGCAACGCGATTTCAGCGTCCATTTCAATAATTGACCAACATTACCTAATTAATTGTGTTTTCTTTCGAGTACGAATTCCCCGTAATGAGCGGTGATTATAGCCGACAGAGATAGTCGCTTGAGTTCGCAAATTAGGCAAAAAGCGGTGCAATTTCTTTCAGAGTAGTGTGTGACGCAAGCAATTCTCAAAGTTTGTCGATCGCGGCGGCAAATCCCTCCACTAGCGTCGTCGTCCTTGCACCGTGAAAAGTATGGTTTCCTCGCGGTGCGTATAGTTGTCGAATTGCAACATTGAAAATTAGTTTTAACGACAGCGCTCAACGCGCGTTGCAGCGCACCGACACCGAACTTCATATTGAGTCTTTACTCCAGAACAATTTATCAAATGCTCTCCCGCGAATTCCTCCCCGAGTTTTTTTTTTCTATTACGGTTCTCTGCCGTCCGAAGATTACAAAATCGTTAACATCGTTCCGTAAACGATTCGTATTTACCGGCGGTTTTTGTTGCCGCCGCGCGTTACGTTGGCGCGTTCGCGCAGCCACGTATTTATAACTCGGTTATGAGCATAAAAAGGAAGCAAATCGAACCGGAGTATCGACGATACACTTCGCGCGTATCCTGTTGGCTCAATTCCTGCGAATTCCTGCCGATTTTTATTATTCGACCGTTATTTCCGTATTTCAATCAGAAAGTGCTACTTTCTCATTTTATAAAAATTTCGGAGTGAAGAGGTGTCCCCCCTTTTTATATTATTTCGCGACAAAAATTAATGGGAGAAGCAGGATATGTGAATTCATTAGAGCTAGAATCGGAGCGCAAGAAGCACAATAAATGGTATGGCAAAATCTGTAATATCAGCCGGCGCAGAAACGATTCGATTTATGTTTGACGCCCGTTTCTCGCAATCGATGTAAAACATTTTTATTCGGCATAATGACCAGACCGAGTTTCGTCAGAATGCGAAGTCATTAATATCGCCGTGTGATTTTTCCAGTACGCGGATTTCCCCTCCCCCCCGGATATAATGTAGAACAGGTGTTATTAAGTATTACACAGTTCTGGCCATTGTCGTGCAATAAAACCGGAGCCCCGCGGGAAGATGTAATTTCTCGTGTTAGGAACCTAATAGAATCATGAACCTGTCCAGGCCGTTCCAGAATCAACATGATTTGCCGTGATAAAATTACGTCACGCGCGGGCCCCGGCGCAACTCGTTCAAACCTGATATCCATAATTACGATACGCGCTGAGCATCCAGCAGCGGCTCCCGTCTAATTAATATCAATCTCGACCGTGTCGTATCAGAGAATTGAATGTAATTAAGCCCGTTAGTGAACGGGTCTACCGTTGGCCGAGCAGAAGTGCATGCGAGTCTTCTAAATGCGAGCCGATGACCAAATTATTGCGAATCGATTATTGCGAAACTGCCGCGGGATCGTTTCGCGCGCGTTTTGCTTCGCGAGCCGCCATTTTGGTTGCACAGCGAACAATTTCGGCGGCCCTGACTCGAAGCCTTTATTTTCGCGAAACAGTGATCATTCTCCTCCAAGATGGAACACGCATTACCCTAAAAATGGCTGCAACTTGTTCGCGAAAAGTGAACGAATTTTTCTCCCAATTAAGAATGACACGATATAAATTTAAATGATTGTTAAATTCGGCAATTACCGTGCCGAAGTTCCTGCTGTCAAGATGGACGCTTTCATAGTCCCGGTGACTTATGCGAAATCGATTTTGATCAACCGGTTTGCGCTCGGGTTTTTCGGGTCACCGGTTGCGAAACACAACGGAAGCTATAAAGCGGAATTTCAGGTCGAATATGTTTCTTTAATTAAGAATCGTTGCGTGCGCGCAGGTTTCGCGCGAGGTCGTCGATAGCGATCGGCGGAGACTTCATCTTGCGTATGCTCGTGCTTATTGTGTCCCGATGGAAGTGTGGCAGGTCATGGTTGCCGATCGGCAGAGTACTCGACGACAAACTAAAATATTCGACACGCGATGGGAACGGAATTGTTAATAGTAGAGAGTGTTAGAACACCTCCGAACGTTTCGCGTTATTAGAATTTAAAACGAAGCAATGAAACAATCTGCATTTTGAGCTTACAGCTTTTTTAAAAAATTAATCACGAAAAGCGTCCTGTATCACAAAAATTTCTTCACAGTAAAAGATAACGAAATCCGTGAATTCGCCTGCGTGTGTGTGTGTGTGTGTGTGTTGAACAACTACGGGGTACCATAAGCGTGTACAAATCTGCAGTTTGGGTACAATATAATACGGGCCGCGAAGTGACATAATAACATCGTAACACCGATTAAGCGTACCGAGGCTGTTCGTGACGCAATTAAGCAACTTCCTAGTTTTATCCTGATTGTTACAAGCGGACGGATGATCGCCGGCACTCTGATGCGTTCGCTTCTTTTCCGTGCAATCGGTGGTTCTACACGATTATTGCATTAACGTTGCCCAGGATACACACGGCAGGTCGGGCTCGTGGGTGGCCTCGTTACTCTGAAATAATTGTCCGGCAACTAAATAAACGGTGTTCGAGCACACTTGATTGCGAAGAAGTTTCGCAAATCGGCTAGAGACACCTTATTGTTTCCTTGTGAACAACCTTTAAAACCCGGTTTACCGGAGTCGTTTTAGATTCGCCTTTAATGCAATTGTCTTGTTGCGACAGATCGTGCGCGCGCTTCGCGGTGGCTTCGTGTTTTCGGTTGCAAATTGCACTTCGCGAAGCGCAGCCAACCGTGCGTTTCGCAAAACACCGGCAACATGTTCTCCACGATCAACAAGCTTTACCATCAACACTTCTTTTATTTGTTACATTCGCGAGAACGTTTTTTCCGAGGATCTTCTGGAAGGATCCTGGAAGGGTCCTGGAAGGATTCTGGAAGAATCTTCTGGAAGGATCTTCTGGAAGGATCTTCTGAAAGGATTTTCTGGAAGGATCCTGGAAGGATTCCGGAAGGATCCTGGAAAGATTCCGGAAGGGTCCTGGAAGGATTCTGGAAGAATCTTCTGGAAGGATCTTCTGGAAGGATCTTCTGGAAGGATCTTGGAAGGATCTTCTGGAAGGATTCCGGAAGGATCTTCTGGAAGGATCTTCTGAAAGGATCTTCTGAAAGGATCTTCTGAAAGGATTTTCTGGAAGGATCCTGGAAGGATTCCGGAAGGATCCTGGAAAGATTCCGGAAGGATTCTGGAAGGATTCTGGAAGGATCTACTGGAAGGATCTACTGGAAGGATCTTCTGGCAGGATCTTCTGAAAGGATTTTCTGGAAGGATCCTGGAAGGATTCCGGAAGGATTCTGAAAAGATTGTGGAAGGATCTTCTGGAAGAACTCTGGAAGGATTCATGTCCAAAGTAGAACGAGTAAAATTAGTGGAGATAATTCCGCGACGTTTATCACCCAGGCCTTGGCGACATATACGGAGCAATCACTTTACCTAAAGAGAACGAGGTTCATTAGAAACCTCCAGCATTTATTTATAGTTTGAATTGAAAGATTCCTGAAACTTCTCAAAGTACAAATCCAACAATTTTAGTATCTACAATTGATCGGTAAAAGATTAAAGAATCAAATTAACCCTTAGCACTCGAATGGCGACTGTAGGGCGCCGCTAAAAATGGCTGTATCATTATTCAAAATGAAAAAGTATACATAGAAGGAAAAAATTCTAGATCGGAAGAAATGTTTCGGAGTTAAAACAGCTTTGAGTGCAAAGGGTCAAAGGTAACAGTAGAACGATCAGTAACGGATACTCACTGTTGCGAACATTATTCGACCATAAACGTCGCTGGAGGTTCGCGATTCGCAGCATTTGGCCAAAAAAAAAAAAATCGCAGATAATGCCCAAATTGGTTCCGGCGGTGACGAAATGGTCCAGCGATTTTGAAGGAAGCTGGAATCCCGGTGGACTGTGAATGTATTAGAATTCCAGGCATAAAATTCCAGGATAAAACCGATCGTCAAATCGAAAGCGAGCAACAGCAACAGCAGCAGCAGCATGCGCTGGGCCAACGGTCGGTTGCGAAACCGAGCGCCGCGTCTCGATAAGAGCTCCCCTTTCGTGGCACAGACACAACGCAGAAGAGTGTCGCCTGTTGCGCCGGTTGTTGCATACAATTGCACAGGACTTGCCGTCGTGAGCAGCCACGTCGTCGATCGTCCTACTCGGTCCTGGGACTCTGTGGTGTAACGACCGTGGAAAACGCTCCGCTCCGACATTGCCACTTGTATATGCAAATCGTGGCTGGTTAACCCGACAAATCTGAACGGCGAACGAGCCGGAGAAATGTGCAGGATCTAGGAGAACCACCTGTGTCCGTCTTCGTGGTACATTTCTGTCGAATGTACCTTGAATTCAATCGGCGACGCGTGAGAATGCTCTTCCAGATACCTTCTGTCGGCCGCTGAAAATTCAAATTGGAAACCAATGAAACAATTAACCCTCTGCGCTATTATAGGTTCAGAATGTTATTAATGTGAGCGGGGACGAATTCGTATGGCTGATGCATTAATGGAAGCCTCTGTGAAATTTAATAAAAAGCAGTTCACAGGGCACGGTGGGACGATTTTCCAAAAAATGTTTGCATCGTCGATCTGGTTAAATCAAAATTGTCACGTCTCTTCAGAGAACCGCTGATTACATGCAAAATTGAAAGACCGTGCAGAAATTGCTGGGGGCTACAGCGTCTACTCTGTATATGTCGGGAATGCCTAGCGGATAAAAGTCCCAGTACTATCCCCACTTGCGCGGGGTATACCTCTTGCGGGGCCATGAGCAGAGACCTCTAGAGCTCCACTGTGAAGTAGTATCTCATTATCTCCGATATGTGTCCCTGGCTAGACCCGTGCTTTGGACATACATCGAGTAGATGGATATTGTCGAGAGTAGGAACGCGTTCGAGGTGAATTTGTGAAGCATGAGCGGTGGAAATTTCGAAGGGATGAAACGTTTGATAGAGGTCGGCGGGCTCTCTGAAAAATGTTTGCGCAATTTCTGACGATTAGCGGGCCCGGCGAACCGCGGCGCACGCAACCACCGCTCCGCGGAATACCATTTCAATTCGCTTAACGCGATTACGTGCCCGCTCATCGCTCTCTCCACATGTTACACGTCGACTTTATAATATTATTCTGGCCTGGTGCAACTGGTGGCCGTTTACGCGCTCGTCCACGAACGAGCGCGCGCACGCACGCACGCATCCGCTCCGTGTTTACACCCGTGATCCCGATACACGGTTTACAAGCTCGCGGCATACGCCACTGTCGGGAGCTCATGCGATTCACAACCGGTGCTCCAGAGGCACCGTTCGACACGAAGCTAATCAGAGTATGACGCTCGGTAGTAATCGCTCGAGTTTTTCCCCGTGAAAACTACGAAGCTCCGCGATCGCGGAGCTGATCTCCTCTATTCGCGTCGTTATTCATCGGCTGGTTCGTAGCCTGGTTGCGATACACTCCACGCTTTAATTAATGATGTGGATATTAATGGGAATCAACTTTCGATGAAATTGCTCTACGACCGTGCTCTCCCGCGGTTTATTTCCCTCTCCGAGCCGATCTCTCGATCGCGGTGATACAGCCTGCACGGGTTTCGTCACTTTTGCGCGAACGATTGTGCCTAAAGAAAGTGAAAAGACGCGCGAGCGTTTGCCGTCCTTGAGGATTCTGTTCAGTTATCAAAGGTAATTTTAGTTAACACGTTGAACGCGCCGCGTCAGCCATATGTGGCTGACGGAATTATTTGTGCAGGTTTTAAAATGAATTTTTACGTTGATATATTCATTGTACCAAACTTAATTAAGATCTGTAACATGCAAGAAAGTTGGAGGATTACTCGGTATCGTACATTTAATTTTTTGCAATTTTTATTTCATTAAATAACTGATAACTAATTTCTGATTTTATGGAATTTTTGGGGTTTCTAGTTTGCCGTTCAAAGTGTTAATAAATAAAATTGGGATTGTCAGTGGTAAAGTCTTGATCTAAGTCGAATCCTCGTGCTGTGACATAGATCGTGTAGGACTACCATTTTCTCGTGACCGTGTCGTCGCGTCATATTCATTTTAATTTTCAATTTGCGAATTCGTTTCGATCCGAATATCATTGAAAGAGAACAAAAAGAAAATTTTGTTGATACTCTTCTCTGTTTTGAAATACGTGCAAGTTGTACCTACAATCTCGAGCACCGATTTTCATTCATTTATTAATAGCGTGGACGGTGCAATGAAGATAGGAATGCGATTCGGTGCAATCTAATCGAGCGTTAATGCAGGTTTCCCTAAGCGAAGCAGGGAAAATGCATTCGAGCGCATTCCTCTTTTTCTGTGAGCCTCCTGTTGCGTATCGGAAGGTCTCGATGGTATCGTTACACGACGAAGCGATGTAAACTGCCCTAATGCCTGATTAAGTGATTCGCGGATTATTGAGCGCGTAATTGGATGTCGCTCTCTCGGACGCGTTAATATGTAAAATAAGAAAGACGGCGGGAAGAAAATGGAGTCGACACGCGGGAGCAAGGTTGTTATACTGGAATTCAGTTCATGCTGTTGGTAATCGACGATGTTTACAACTGAATACATCATCGGGGAATCGAGAGGTACACCCGGTATCATGTTGAACATTCTCCCAATTAGATTAACCCCCGCGACTCACGTTCAATTAATATTTTAATTCATCTTTGAGCTCTTTTTTATCTACTATCCGTTTACTGAAAATCGAGAGTCCAAAACAGGGACGAATTGTATAGTTTCTGGACACACTATTAAACACAGAATATTAATGAAAATTTTTTTACACATAGTTCGATGTCACAGCTATCGTATAAAAAAGTTTCGATCGAAAAAAATGATTAAAGCCGAAAACCCGATGAAATTGAATTGTACAATTTTTTAAAAACACTGTCAACGGAACAATGTTGTTGAATATTTTTCTGCCGCGTAGCTCGATGTTGAAACTGTCTTCTAAAAAGAATTGCATACTGAAATCAAGATCGTACGAAAAAAATGTAGTTCGTTTGAAAATTGGAAAGTGGTCGGGATAATTCCACCGACAGTGTTGTTGTGGCTTGTTTATGCACGAACTCCTCCGACAAAATGGCTGCTTTACGGTCGCAAGGTTGCTCGATCGCTTCCTCCCCTAAAAAGGCGTTCGAACGTGAGCGGTTGGAAAGCTTCCTACTTAAGTTCTTCCTAACCAGGTATCCGCGAAATGATTCCTAATTAAATGCCAGAAATACTTTCGCACCGTTGTAACGGTTCCTTTCGCTTTTCCGGTTTTCCCTGTAGAGGCTCGCTCGATTCGTAAAAGGCGAAACGAACGTGCTCGTTCGCCGAAGAATTTTCTAATAAACGAACCTCGAGGTTTTCGAGGTTTTGTCTAATATCGCGCGAATCAACGATACATATAATCCGCGGTTTAATCGAGAGTCGCACACGAACAGCGTTGCGCAACGGTTAAAAGCATCGTTGATCTTGAAACACGAGGTGAGATTGAGTTGGTACGCGAACGCAGGATAATTGGTATAACCGTGAAAAGAAATCGGAAAGCGCGGAGAATGCTCGTTAGCAGGGAGCAGCACTTCCTTCGCCGGTCAGGAACTAATTTGCAAACGTGACTTCTCGACCGAATACCCGAGATTCCCCTGGGCTTTGGATATATGTCCTCTCCCTTTTCCGCCCAACCGAGCGCATACTTTCGAAAGTCACACCTGATAATTGCCTGTATCGGCAATTTCGACGAACCTGCCGAATACCAGGCTAACGAGCTTAAACGTATGCCAATCGTGGGTGAGTCCGTACAACAAGCATTCGACGCACGTTTCAGCCGTACCACCGTTTTGCAAAATCACTCGCAACGTTTCCCCAACTCGACTCCGCTTCTCGTTTCCTTTCCATTCCGACTGCATTCAAGTGCAATTTTAATCCCAGCACGCTCCCCGAATGAAAATCCGCCGATACTCCGTCTCCGGCGACAATTTTTTATTTCCACGCGAGCATCCGCGAATTCGCTCGATTCATGGAGGCAGCAACTCCATTAATTTTCTCCTTTTCTCCGGAGCGTTTGAAATTTTCGAGTAAAATCGTCTCGCGACGGAACGCGTCGATAATAAATTTTCCGCTAATTTGTTCCGTTCGGTCACGGTTCTACAGGAGCGGTAAACATGTAGTAACTATTATGCGCGCACAATAAGGCAATTACGAGCGGCGCGCGATCGTTTTTCTCGAGTTTTCAATGAAAACGCGGGCCGCATAAACTGCGGAGCACCAGTTCAATCGAGATAATAAACAACAAAACGAAGTGAAAAACAGACCGCTGCTGCGAGAGTTACGTGTGGTTCGAGCGGGGCAAGCTCAACAGTGTCAGTTATAAATGCAACGTATGTAGATGTAAATAATTCGTTCCGCCTTTCCTTCGCAAATTGCCTCATTAGAAATTTCTTGCCGGTGTGTTCCCCGTAAAAATCAGGCGTATCAAAACTTCGGTGGATATTCGCTGGAATCGCGACCACAGTCGGCCAACAGCGGTTGTAAATCTTTGCCGTGCACTCTGGTTGACCTCTATTCTAAACTGCAGCCGTGTGTGGCAAGGGAGACCGAGAGAGAGAGAGAGAAAGAGAGAGAGAGGAGACGTTCGATTTCATTTTGAGATTGCCTTTCCCGTTAGAGTTGTCGCGACTCGAATTTCAAAGGTTAGACAGTAACGCTTCTGAATAAAGAAAATCGAATTTTTTACTCAATTAGTACTTTAGATAGGACGAATGGTCTGATCGACGTCGTGGGAAACGGTAAAAGTATCTACCCAAATTCTTAGCCATTTCTTTTTCAATATACAGTGATTTCTCTATATATGTCGCCGAGGCCCGGATGATAAACGTCGCGGAGTTATCCCCACCGCGAGGCCTACCCAGGGAGGGGCGAAGGAGCTCCGGGAGGCCTCTGAGGAGTGTAATCATAGCGTTTGCAGGACCCGTGTCGATGACATACACTAACGAGCAAAACACTACACTACACGCTACACTATTTGAAGTCGAAAATCGTGAAAAATGGCAATTTTTCCACTTTTAAGCGTTTATGACTGGTAAACGAATTAACCAATATCGCTGAAATGTTCAGCATGGATATAATTTATTCGAGCGAATTCAAACACATTTTTTAAATTTTCAATAAAGGCTCGGATAAAAAAGCTGAAAAAACCAACTTTTACTATTTCTTTTGCGATTCCGACGAATTCAAACTTTTTCCAAAAATTTTTTACACCTCGTCTGATAAACTGATCCTTCTAACTTCTCAATAAAATTCAAGTCATTTGATCTAATTTTTCAAAAGTTATGTTGCTTCGAATAGTGTAGACTCAGTTTTGCTCGTTACTGTATATCTCGAGTTCACCCAGAGATAAATTTGTGAATTGAGTGAAAATTAACACTAGAACTGCCGGACCAGTCAAAATGACTGGTTCCTAATTTTGTCTTTTGCAATTACTGAAATTGTAAAAATGTTTTAATGAACCTCTTCATCGAAGCACATGTTACAATAAAAGTTGTATGAAGCCCGAATGGGCGTAGTCTTGTCACTGTTACAAAGCAATACACGTCAGTCGCGTTAATTGCTCGGTAGTTCTAGTGTTAAAATTGTGAATCAACACTTTGAACGCCCAACTAGAAACCCGAAAAATGCCATAAAATCGAAGTAAGTTATTTAATGAAATAAAAATGGCAAAAAATTAAATGTATGTGATACCGAGTAATCCTCCAACTTTCTTGCATGTTACAGATCCTAATCAAGTTTAGTACAATGAATAAATCAACGTAAAAATTCATTTTAAAACCTGCACAAATAATTCCGTCACCCACATATGGGTGACGCGGCGACGAACGTGTCAAGTTAATAGTCACCGCGCGAGAAAATAGAAGTGGGTCACTTTGATTCTAGAATGAGCATTTAAAAAATTAATAGAATTGGTATCTCAGAGTCTGGTGGAACGGGGAGCGATAAACGAGAAAACTTTTGTCGTCCTGTAGCGTGATTTTGGGTGGATCGCGAAATAGGATAATACGACAGAAAATGTCGCGCGCGCGGGCAGGCAATCGAGGACAGCGGGGCGACCGGTGCGCAGCGCACACGGATGCAAATGGATAAGGGAAAACGCGTTTGCGGGACCCGGTTGTGGCAAAACGGTCCCTGACGAGAACGGCGGAAAGAAGTAGGAACAGGTGAAAAGGGGTAGGGAAGAATGACGAGCGCCGAGGTTTCTACGGATGCCGGGTAAAGCGAGTTCCTCATATCTCTCACCTTTTAAGCGATCCGATCTGGTGAAATAACGTCGACGCCTGGTGTCTCTTTCGTCGACCTCCTTGCGCGGCTTATGTCAGGATCAGATGGACGTTCACGAGGCCCGACCAAAATGGCAGGTGAGACATTCTCCCGCTGGTCAACTCGCGTAAATAAGGAGGCGCTATTTGTAACGGCTACTTTGTCAATCCGCGCCAGTCACCTTTCTCGATCTGTCACCTGACAACGTCGAGATCCGACACAGAATTTTCCGGGTGCCGCGTTTCCTTCGCCGCATCCTTCCGGTTCGCCATCTTTCGAAGCGAAACAGCCTCGTCGAACGCTAAAACTCTGCCACGAATACGGCGCTGAACTATTGTCCCGAAAGTTGATTTCGGTTTCGACGGACGCGTGCAATGCAAATTTAACCTAGTTTTTTTTTAGAAAGCAAATTGTTATGTAAAGACAAGCTTGGAAATCACCGGAACGTTATCGAACAGTTGACCCGAGTTAACAAGTCAACGGTTCACCGTTAATTAGCGTTATTTAACCTGATAAATCGCGCTCGGAGAAACCTAACAATTGCCGGTAGATCCGTCTGAATAATTTCATAGAAGAGAAAATTAATATTTATTGCGTGCCTACTGTTGTGCAGAAGTTTTCTTTTGGCTGTTCACGGAGGAAAAAGTTTTCACAGTAAGAAAATGTGGTTTCTCTAATTGCTAAATTGAATATTCGTCCCGGAATGAATCGGCGGTTTCGAAGCCCGTGAGCAACAGACAATTGCGAGAATGTTGTAAAAGAAACAGAATTCTCGAACGTTTTTGATTAATCGTTATACCTTCTCTCTGTCGAAATTCAATTGCGGTTCAGCTCAGAATAGAATAATCAATTTTACGATCGACTTTCAGCTGAAGCGCGTTAACAAGCGTGATATTAAGACGCGATTAAGTTAAATTACTTTTCTATTAGAGTCTGCGTCATTGTATGTGTGTATGTGTGTACTAAACTGGACGATGTATCGAGCACACGGTAAATGCACAGGGCAAGCAAGAAGTCAAGAAAAATTCCCAACTAGTATTATCAACCTGGAAATCAACATTGTTCGTCGATCCGACTGTTTCTTATCGAGTCTTCAATTGAACAACTTCCAATTAAATCGTACAAAAATAGAGCTGATCTTTAGAAACTTATTACAGGAAAACTAAACGACGTACGGCTGAAAATCTTTTTGCATTCGTCAAAAAATTCGCCTATACTGAATCATGCTCGAACGCATTGCAACAAGTCTTTCATCCCTGAGCGGTTTGGTTTTTTTCTCGAATAAATTCCTAAAGATGGTCTAGATTTCCGCGTGACTCACAGCTGTCCTTAAATGCATCTCTCGAACCGCATCCGACCGCGGTAGAAACGGAAAAGACGGAGTTTTTGTCTCGGTCTGTCTACGAAAGGATAAACGATTTGTAATAGTCAGCGCAAGACGTAATTAATCTTGCGGCTGGATGTGGTTGCAGGAAGAGGAAGAGGTTTCCGTCATGTTCGTGGGTTTCAGAAAAACAGTTGAAAATGTTTTACAGCTCGACGCGATTCCTGCTCGTTGTTCGAAAATCCTCGCGAAATGCAGGCCGATGCACCGCGGACTGCACGAACCGAGATCGACGGTTGCAACGAGCCGGTAATCGGTTTCGGAAATTAAGAAGACACCGGCCGTTCGTAAATCTTCTATTGTAATAAGAGAAAGTCGAGCAGGAAGTCGAGAAAACCAGTCGACGAAAGCGCGCGCCGGTAAACTTCAAGTTCTGCGTTACGTTGCATTTTTCTCGCGGGAATGCAGCTTACGCGTCGAGCGGCGCGCAGCGCTTCTAGAAGAACTCCGGAAGGAGTGTTTTATCGAGCGACCGTGCAGAAAAAAGTGAAACAACTTCTCCCGCAACTCGACGTATACGCTATAAAATATTATTGCATCTTTCGACAGGGTCGAACAGATAAAAAATACCTGAACCCCGCAAAACTTCCGCTTTCCCGCGCAGAAATCCACTCCGGTTCAAGACACTTTGAACTTTACGACGTGCTCTTCATCTTGGAACTTGAAATCGTTCAATCATTCAATTATTCTGTTCGTGTCTTTCACACATTCAGACTCTTTCGTACAGTTCTCCACTGATAATGCTATCTTAATCGACGTCGTTACAATTACGAGAGAAATGTTGCAGCCACGAATGGTTTCGAAAGGCGGACATTCTTGAAATGCAATCTTTATGCTCGCTCTTTCATAGTTATCTTGCGAGTCTAACGTAATTCAATTTCTATCCATACTTTCTGCGCGGGCCGACGACGAAGCCTTTACGATTATTAAAGCATTATTAAATCCGTCATTTTTACTTAACACTAGGTTCACGGAGCACTAAAAGTGACTATTTTACATTGATTTATACAAAATAACGAGAATGTGTCTGTCTAAATTTTTAGCCATTTAAAAAATAACACATACCCAAAGAAATAAATTTGTTGAATAATTCCTCATTTCCTTATAGTCTCAATAATCGTAAATTAAAGATATTAGAACGTGTCATTTTGACGCGTCCCGTAAACGATTTCTCTATATATGTCGTGAACGCCTGGACGATAATCGTCGCGGGACTATCCCCACTACCGCGGGGTGTACCCCGTCCACCTCGGTTACTCCTGCACGATACTTGTCGCTGGCAAGACCCGTCTTGTGGACATATATCGAGAATTCCCTGTACATTGTTCAATACTATAAATCTTACTGATTGTTCGCTGTAATCCACATATTCGCAGGTAATCCACCTGGACGATAATGAACAGCAGTGAGTCCCGTTTCCTAATCTTGGAGAGTCCGCTAATTACAACGTCACCTGTCTCGATAAGAGCACACACTCGGATTCTACGCGTAGCCGATATAATTAACGGCGCTGGTTGGCGACGCGTGTCGATATTCATAGCGATCGGGCCAAGATTAACAGGTGCACGACCCCCGGCGATCATCGCGTCGCAATTTATCCGGTCGAATGAGTGATGAATATTCATGCACACACACGGTCGATCATAGATCATCGCAGCGGCGCGCGGCTGATAATAAGTTTCTCGATTACCGGTCTCTCGGACCACTTCGATGAGCTCTCCGAGTGAATCGCGAACACGAGAACCGCTTTCTCCCGGTGGCCCGAGCGAGACCGAATATATTTGTTTCGTGTTCGGCTCGCGTTATTCACCGGGGAATATTTCGTACGTGCCTCTCGCGCTATGAAAAAGCTCCAGCGTGTGCAAGCTGCACAAATGTGCATCCGTGTGTTGTCGATACCGAGACATCTGGAATGTCCGAGCGTCTCTTCCGCGATTCTTTGCCGCGGCCATAATCGCGCGTTTACGGTGCGTATTTGATATCTGGTAAATTGTTTTTCCCTATTTATGTAATTAGCATTTATATAATTGCGATACAGTGTGCTGATCCAGCTGTTGTTGACCGTGTAATTTAGCTGCGGCGAATATCAATTTCAAAATAGTCGGGCACACTGTCCACAGGAAAATGTGGGTGGGTCAAGGAAGACCCAGAGAGTGTGGGTATTTAACACTAGGTTTACGGAGCACTAAAAGTGACTATTTTGCAATACTTTATAAAAATAACAAGAACGTGCAACCCACATTTTTAGCAATATTTTAAAAATAATATATACCCAAAGAAATAATTTCTCATGTATGCATCCTTAGAGTCTTAATAATTTTAAATTAAAAATATTAAGGTCCCGTAAACCTAGTTTTAAATCCCCTAAAATTGGTCGGAATTTTTGTCATCCTCAAGTGATTTTCGAAGAGGGTCTTCGAGAATTGTAAATTGCGTTAAAATCTGTAGTTCGATTATTTTGGCAGAAAGGATTGATTGGAGAGAAAGATGTTATGTCGCTGGATCTCGATGATAGTCGAATGATCCCACACGACCTTAAACGAAGTTGGAACACCCACGTACCTTAGATCGATGATCTATTCTCGTTGGGAATAGCAAAATTCACCTTGAAACCTGTGCTACCGTTTCCACCCACGCAGGAATCGTGTCGAACGATGATAGATTAGGTTTTAGGTCAATATTTGTTATTCTACTCCGTGCTTATTCCGTTTCTGATCGCGAGTATTCACCGATGAAGTATTAATACACGCCTATTCGCTTTCTTTTGCGGCGATCCAGCTTTTGAAAGTGGCATATATTAACGCAATCATTTTGCTCGGTACTTTATTGTAGATTTTCCCGGTAACGTGACACTCCTAAATGTATTATACAACTTTAATGATAAATTATTAACGTTCGCCGACCGGTATACTACTAGGAAGTTTTAATCTTCCTTTGAATTTTCTTTTAATCATAGGAGGTACGTTGCCAGTCGATAATGAGGTTGGTCGTACATCGATTAGAAACAATTGCGCAAAAAGACGGAAGATGATAACCATTATGATTACAAACTAAAAGGTTTCCATGCACCCGGTATTAAACTGCTAAAAAAAAAATCTCGCTTACCTAATACCTAGTGTGCTACATTTTATCTTAAATATTACATAAAGCCTACACACGAGCCGATACATTATCTACATTAACCAGTTAAGCGTGGAGTTTAATTTGAAAAATCCCTCACGGCGGGGAATTAAAATCGAGCAATGACGAATATACACGTCGAACGCAGGCCTAATGCGGCTGTTATAAAAGCCAAAGCCCTTGTAAAGCTAAATGAGAAAGAATTCAATTTTTATTCGATAAGAAATTAACAATTCGTTAACGTTAACCGCGCACCGCACTAGAATTTTGAATGTGACGTGTGTACACGTCAAACACGCTTAACTGGTTGAAGTCCAAAATTGTGCAATACCGGCATTATTATGCAAAAACTAAATGAGCCGATGGTTCTCTTTTTCTCTCCTTATTTTTTTTGTGATTTTCTATTCGAAGCAGAGCGTTACAAGGAAGTAGTTAGGCGAGCGCGAGGAATCCCAGCGAAGATAGACCCGTGGAAGCGCGTTATAGCAATCGGGAAGTACTTTGCTCGCCTTTCGGGCCCGTTTCCACCAATTTCGCGTTGCCGGGTCTTTAGGCGAGAGCTGCGCGCACTTACTCGCGCGAGAACCGGCGCGGCGGGGGCCTTGTAAAATTGTGAAAGTAATTCGGCTGTCTTATTGCAACCGGTAAGCGATCGCATACTCGACGACGGTTCTCTCCTCGGTGTTTCTCCTCGGATGGGATCACAGTCGTTCAACTGACCACGACACTGGCCACCTTGGCCATGAAAGAGATGCACAACAGGTCTACCCCGGGTCGTGGACCCTCAGGAATTCGTTACGTCGCGACCAATGCCAACTCCCGGCTCCGTAATCTATTCCCGGTACCGCCTGGTGAATCATTGTACCCACCGGGTCGCATGAAAAGGCTAATATTTATCACCGTGGTCTCCTCCCGGGGTCGCCACAAGAGGACATACCTGTTCTCCATCGAAATAAATTGAGAAAAATTAATCAAAGAAATTCACCGGCAAACAAGTCCATAAAATCGGGTTAACTGGAAATCGAATTTTTGCCCGAAATTTGTTGAGAAGAAAATAAGTTGTAAAAGTTGTAAAAGTTGTAGAGTTGTAGAGTTGTAGAGTTGTAGAGTTGTAGAGTTGTAGAGTTGTAGAGTTGTAGAGTTGTAGAGTTGTAGAGTTGTAGAGTTGTAGAGTTGTAGAGTTGTAGAGTTGTAGAGTTGTAGAGTTGTAGAGTTGTAGAGTTGTAGAGTTGTAGAGTTGTAGAGTTGTAGAGTTGTAGAGTTGTAGAGTTGTAGAGTTGTAGAGTTGTAGAGTTGTAGAGTTGTAGAGTTGTAGAGTTGTAGAGTTGTAGAGTTGTAGAGTTGTAGAGTTGTAGAGTTGTAGAGTTGTAGAGTTGTAGAGTTGTAGAGTTGTAGAGTTGTAGAGTTGTAGAGTTGTAGAGTTGTAGAGTTGTAGAGTTGTAGAGTTGTAGAGTTGTAGAGTTGTAGAGTTGTAGAGTTGTAGAGTTGTAGAGTTGTAGAGTTGTAGAGTTGTAGAGTTGTAGAGTTGTAGAGTTGTAGAGTTGTAGAGTTGTTAATTAGGCGAATTGTAGAGAAGAATTGTAGAATTTTACAGCTTCCGAAAGAAAACGGAAATTCGAGTGGAATCGGGCTGCGTAATCAGGCTGGCGGAAAAGAAACCGAATGAACTTTCCATTCGACCGAATGCTACGGACTTCCATCTAGATCTCGGCGGAACAGATCCGATCGAAGCCGCGGGTAAAGAGGCCGCGTTAATTTGTCTTCCGTAACCTAATTAAACAATAGGCCTGGCGCGAGGTTGTCCGTCTTATCGCGGGATCGCGAAACAAACACGAATTAATGCACTTTCACGGCGTCGCGTCCGTTGGCGCGAGCTTTCTGCGTGAAATAGAAAGTCCGCGATCGCTCGAAACGCTCATACCTGTGATATTAACGGCGTCATGTAACGTCCGATTCGACGAACGAACGAAACACAGCCGAAATCAAGAGCAGAGAGGTGTTCTCGTACCTGCTAATAGCGAAGGCGAACCTGCCTCGCGCGGGGAATTCGTCAAACGACGTCAAACGTTGGCACGCGCATTTACTATACTCTTTACGGGCCGATAAGATCGCGTCCATTACGGGCTGGAAACCGATTCGCGAATGAAATTGGGCTCCAGTTACACCGACGCATTTCCCGGAAAAATACTCGCGAGATAAGCTATCGTACAGCTTGCATTCGCCAACGAAACTATGCAGACAAATTAGTTGCAGCCGGTGGATTTAGTCTTTAACCCGACGGTATTTACTATACTCGGAAACGCTATTAAATGGATTGTTGAATCAATCCGGTGCCGGCGATGTGGAATAATAACGTACAAAAGTAGATTGTACACTTACCGCCTCGGAAGATTTAGAGTCTACTGTATACAGGGTGTCCCGAAAATGTTGTACTTCCTTGAGATGGTTCCTGAGATCGTTTGAAGCAACTTTTTCCTTTGCGAAAATGTTCTACGAGGCTCTGTTTAGGAGTTATTCGCGAAAAACGCGGGCCAATCAGAGCGCGGCTGTAGCAGTGGGAGGCCGCTTAGGAGACACGCCCTGCGGAGTGCGGCGTTGGCATTGGCCGAGTGGGAATCCGTCCGTTGTATCAGCGCTATGATTGGTCCGGGGTTTTTCATTAATAACTCCTTAACGAAGCCACGGAGAACATTTTCGCAAAGGAAAAAGTTATTTAAAATTGCGCCAGGAATCACCCCTTCCAAGGAAATACAACACCCAGTGACTATAATACACTCGAGTTTTACAAACGACCGAAGGGAAAAGGCTTGAGTGAAATAATTAGTTAAATCAATCCGGGCAGTCTCGGGTTAAAATATTTCAGATCCGCGGACACGTGAAAGTATAATAAAGCCACATCTCGAGCGAGACTGAAAGGCGATAGATCGTAATATCTCGTGGACGAATTAATCTTCTAAACTGTCGGACAGCAACGAAATGGCTGCTAAGGAGTTTATTAAACCGGCTGTAAAAATATGCAAGTGCAATAAGTAAACTCGAATGTACAATAAACTGGGTCGTTAAAAATATTCGATCAAATTGAATGGCCCGTTAAATCAATGCCAACGAATCAATTCCGGCAGAATGTTCCTGCGAACACGACCGGTTTTATATTCCACGATTGTTCAAATTGTAACAATGTATTCATGGAAAATGGTGGCCAGAAATTCATGGAAAACGTTACATTTTTGTCAGAATAGTATAGAGTGTAGAAAATGGAAATCCATTGCCACCTTGTTGGATGTAAAATATTAAAAATAGTTTAACACTTTGAACGCCCAACCAGAAACCCGAAGAATTCCATAAAATCAGAGTAAGTTATTTAACGAAATAAAAATTGCAAAAAATTAAATGTACGATACTGAGTAATCCTCCAACTTTCTTGCATGTTACAGCTCCTGATCAAGTTCAGTACAATGAACATATCAACGTACAAATTCCTTTTAAAACCTGCATAAATAATTCTGTCACCCACATATGGGTGACGCGGCGACGAACGTGTTAAAATGCTTTTGGTGCTAGGTGGGTCCGAATGGTTAATTGACCGAATTAACGAGCTCGGAGATCGGAGCAGCGTTTCTCGAAATGCATGAATATTCGGAGCGGATCCGGTGAAAGCGACCGAAAGATGATCTGATTATCCGGCGAGGGAGATCGATCGCGAAGACTTTCCTTTGTTACGTTGTGTAGGTTCTCGCCAAGGTGCATGCGTGTCCCGTACACTCAATTACGTGATAGCGGCGTAAAGTAGCCTTGCTTCCTAGGGTCGGGGGGGGGGGGCAACAAATAGCGCGGCCGATTTTAATCAGCTCTTATTAGCACATCTTTCCGGGTCTCTATCTGCGATCCCGATCCCCTTTAACAAGATATATATCCGTTGCCTATGAACCGTGAACTTTCCCCGTTCCGGTTTATTGTGCGAACGTTTTCTTCGATACGACTCGTTGGTTTTCATCGGCCGCCGCGATTGTTCGCCTTTTACAGTCGATTCCACGGTAGCGTCGCATTAATCCTCCGGCAAAACCAGCCCCGGCATTAAGCAACTTATCCGCATAATCGCCGGACTGCCGATCTTTGTTCGAATTTCCATTTCCATTGATCACCAGGCCCGCGGATCTTTGGGAACAATAAAAATCGGCCACATACAACGGCAATAACCACGGCTCGGTTTATTTTCCGGAACAGTTTCCGGCCAGCGGAACAAATATTTGCCAAGTTTTTGCGAACATGTGCCCGGCGAACCCGTTTTCGCAACTTGGTACCAAGGGAAAAAATGGCAGTGCAGCACAAAAGGGGAAACAGGAATCCTAACGGACGCCTTTGTTATTGGCTTGTTTCTTAAATAATGGCAACCTCGCCAGGCCGTAAACAACGACCGGTTCTCTCTCTCTGGAAATTTGCATATATATTGTGCACCAGGGTCCACGATGGCCGGTGCTTGAAACTTTAACACTCGCGAAATTACATACCCGTTGCATACCGAAGCCGTTGCGGAAAACGCTTTGTTCCGGTGGCGCTATTAACACAAATAATTGAAATCGTTACATTTTGGCGAAACATTGAAATTATGCTCGGTGTCTAGAAATTTCTACCATTTTTCTTTATCAGTTTCACTTTCACGACAGTCCCTACCCCAGAGGGCGCCGTAAAATCAACGAGAAACGTGTCTCAGGAGATCAATCAGAAATCATGAAGATGGCACCCTAACAAAGTCGTAGTGTAGTATGTTAGCCACGTCGCTGATTTTTCAATTTTTCATCGCCATTAGTCAAGAAACCTTGACAGGCTTTATCCAGGGAATGCCGTGCAATTAATCGAAAACGCATCGTAGAGGCCTGGCTACGAACAATGACGGCCGAGCGTCTTATTAACATAGTAGTAGCATAGGTGTCCGTTTCACATCAGGCGATTTTTCGCAAAAGTTTATTGCCATCAGTTCGGATCTCCCTCGAGAT